>NC_051435.1:22590109-22718348 GCF_001649575.2 Kryptolebias marmoratus | reverse complement strand
TTCTCGCGGGGGACAATTTTCGGTGAAATTTGGTGACTTTTGGAATATGTTTAGACCTCCAAATTAGCGTTTTAAGAACGCAAAGAATTGTAATAATAAGAAACATAGCAGATCCAATAGGCCTTCGCAGCGCTGTCGCTGCTCGGGCCTAATAATAATAAGAAACATAGCAGATCCAATAGGCCTTCGCAGCGCTGTCGCTGCTCGGGCCTAATGAGTGGTCAGTATCTTCCATCCTGTAGGCCACAGTGAGAATACCGGTAATTACAATTTGGAGAACCAGGGAGAAATTTCTTTTGAAGCATTTACGCTAACGGGCACTCATTTAACAGCAAATTTCAAACATCTACATCAAAGACTTTCCATGCAGTTCAAGCAAACACTATATTAAGAATGACTACAGTTTGTTACTTTTCCACGAGAAGGTCGTTTACGCTGATGCTACTTTTTCAACCGGACATTTGTGTTGCAGCTCAAAACTGTACGCAGCGTCCTGAACTCCACTTCCTCTGATCACAGTCTACTGGAGGTAAGATACTGATGACTGAAAACTACTCCACACAACCTCACTTCATAAAAAATTAAATAAATAAAAAATAAATGAACGGGGTAATTCACAGTTTTATGTGAATGTTGTGAGACTTGTCTGCATGATGACTTCCACAGCTTGACAAAAGTAAGTCAAATCTGTACCCCCACTCTATAAATATACCTCTTGGTGTAAATCCACCCATTACAGATGATTCATGTAGCGTGAAGCAGTTCAGATTATAAGCACATAATAATCTGAAGATGCTGAAAGCTTTTGGTTTAAGCTTAATGACAAAGAACTTTTGTCAAAAGTGAAGTTGTTTAAAATGGGCTATTAAAAAAAATAAAAGTACCGTTGTTCAAAATTTGGCTTTGTGAGTATTGCTTCTCTGTAAACATGCTCATATACTAAAGTTGTGTAAAGGTATTTTCAAAAAACCAAAAGCTAATGAGGAAGCTGAAAAAGTGAAATAAATAAAATTTAAAAAAAAAAAAAAAAAAAGAGTTTTCATGTTTTTCTTTAAGTTAAACAACATCATGAAACACCCCAGTGGTCCATTTCTCTGATATAAAACATTAATGACTTGTTTTTAGATGTTTTCTGTCAGAATCCTGAAATGGGCTGATTGTGTGGGCGGAGTTACCTCCTTGGTTGGTGCCGTAGAAGGAGGCGGGGCCAGCTGTGGCAGACCGCTGTAGGACACTGAAGAGGGTACTGTCACAGAGTTTATCAAAAGAAGCAAGTTTTGGTAACAAGTACCGTTTTTTGTTTGTTTTTTTGGTCTGGAGTGATGCTGTTGTCGATTGGAGCCCCACTTTTCACAAGAGGAACCCCCAGACTACAATGATGTCAGACAGTCTTCAAGGAGTTTCCCATCTGAACTGTGCTAGGCGGAGGGAGGGTGGTGGTCAGACAGCAGGTGAAGGTTTGTATTTCAGATGGTCCTCTTCCAAACATTCACTCCACAGCCAGTCTCAGACTCTGGGTTGTAATTTTCACCAGGAGATAAACTAACCACATCCATCAAACTTTCTCGTCCTTCAGGAAGCTGAAGAATGACTCGGCTGTTGGAGTTTTGGGTCAGTTTACACAATTAATTGTAATACACTGAACCATTTCACCCCCACACTGTCTGTATTTGCCGTTTACCGCCTTGTTCACGTTCCTGTTTTGGCACTCGATACGTCACACTTCTGAGCGATCAAGGAAAATGCTGAAAAGACCCTAGTATTATATTTTTTTATCTTTACTCATTAATCTTAAATTAGAGTAAATGTTGCTTTTTTTTTTTTTAAATGGGAGACTCTGAAAACAAGCACCTTTTATGACTTTCTTTTGATTTATGTTAGCTTCAACACACTTCCCATTTGACCTTTAACAATCTGCTGACTGAAAAAGTGAAACATCCCTTGTGTCACTGTGACAGGCAGTACTGCCAATAAAGGAAGACTGACTGAAGCACAGAAAATTATTCACCTCCAATCATTTACATAAACTAAAACCATACATCTGTGATGTGATAAATACATATAATAAACTTACATTCTACTGATACAATCACAAGCACCATTATTAATTTGTACTCACTTCATGTGCTAGCATTCTGTAGAGTTCCTCTTTGGTCACAGAGATCCGTTCTCTGTCTGTGCTGTCGACCACCACAATTACAAACTACACAGGGAAAATGAGGATAGATAGGACAATTGATAACAGAACACTGCAACTTCATTTAGTCAGACCACAAACACTTCAACACAAAACAGACCTTCATCACAGAAACAGGCAACTCACAGACAATGGGTTAACTCATTTCCACTAGACAGCAAAATGGATAGCAGTGCAGTGTTTTAAACTCTTATAACAACTCCAATCAGAGTTTTCGTGAAAATACTATATTATAAACCTTTATATCACAAAACATAAAATGCAATTTCAAAATGCAATTACTTTAGCAGAAGGAGTTTAAGTAGTTGTTACTTCAGCCTGATGAAGCCAGGGCTAGTTCCTGCAAAAAATGTTTAATATTTCTGCAGTGGTGTAAAAATGTAAAACATACAGTTCACTTAAACAGCAATTCACTTTAGAACGAATAAATGAATGGATACTTTATTTACACCTGAGGGTAATTCATTAATTTGTTATTAAGTAATTTAAATGATTTAACTTTCTGCCTCAAGTCTAATCTTGCTCCTATTAGATTAGTCGTTAGCTCTTTATTCTGGTTCCAATTAAACTATTTCTCCTAACTGGATCCAATGCATTTTGGTTTAATGCCTTCTCTCTGAACTTTATCTTTCATAGTGGAATTCACATAATTTACTGTATTAATAAATTATTAATTTCACATCTGAACAGTGCAGTCTTAGCTGCTGGTGGGTTTGTACGTTCGAATTGTGACCAAAGTTCCGCTTTCATTCGAAATACAGACTTTAACACATTTATTCGCCCTTTCATAAGCGCTCTCTCGTTTTTTGTTGTTTGAAAAAAAAAAAAAAACTGTTCAAGGCAAAGAGGCTCGGAACAACTCTCCTATTCAGAAGACCACAGCCTTGTTCAACATATTTGTCAGAGACAAAGTGTCAGCTAAATGCAACATGTTTTCACACTGAATCATTTCCTTTCATCTCGTTGTACGGACTGCATTCATTTAGATCTTAGTTCTATGTCAGAAAGGAGAGTTTTTGCTTATTACACAAATATGAAGGTACACTTTAATATCTCTGATTATTGTTTTTCATTTTTCTATATTTTCTTGTAAAAATAAATTTGCTTCTTAATGGAAAAAAATGTTATTTAGATGGAAATATCTGGTTCCATAATCTTTTTTTTTCCCTCTCCATTATTATTATTATTATTGAAATGTAATTTTCTTTGCCAAGGCCCCTGAACAATACCATACCACCACTAAGCTTGGTATTTAGATTTTATGACGATTACAATACAAGTTGTCCTTTCAATTCATGTCAATTATGTCAATAATGTAGAATGCAGATTCATCTGAGCCCAAAACTTGTTTTACCTGTTAATGACGCTTTCAAATCCACGGGATTAGCGCCAAGAGTAACTGAGTGCCTCTTTTAAGAGTAATAGGTGCCAAGTTTCAAATCTAGTGTAGTGCTTATAAAGGTTTCCCAAAGTAATTCCTTGCCAAAGTAATTCCTTGCCATTGTGGTTAAAAAAAAGTCTCAATTAAGTGTCTGGATCAAGGTTTACTGGCATCTGCCTCAGGTTTGTGTCCTTAATCTTATGCACCTAAATTTATATAGTATTTTATAGAAACTACGCATTGTAAAGGGATCGATATTCAAATCCGTTTCAAAAACTTTTTTTTGAGCAACAGGTTTTCTCAATGATTTTCTCATGCATGTGTTGACCATCTTTGCTCAGTTTTATATATATATATATATATATCTTGTGTCTATAATGCATAATAAGGAAAAGCTTTCTTTTAACTCTGTATCTTTCAACTTGGCCTATTTTTTTCTGATTTGAGAATCCTTATTTGATTAGCATTAAGCCAGGGCTAAATAAAAGCAGAACAATAATCACCTCTGTGTTTGTGTAGTACGTATTCCATGATGACCTAAGGGACTCCTGGCCCCCGATGTCCCACATCAGGAAGTGGGTGTTGTTCACAACAATCTCCTCCACATTACTTCCAATTGTAGGAGAGGTATGTACCACCTCGTTCATTGAACTGTCACATACCACAAGAAGAAAAAATCCTTTCAGTGTATAAATCACACGAAGAAGCCGAGATTTATTAGGCTTTATATTAACTTTAAAAAAGTTGACCATATATATAGAGTACAACTGAGAGCACTTTAGTATGATACTTACAACTGGTAAAGAATTGTAGTCTTTCCTGCATTGTCCAGGCCCACAATAATGACTTTGTGCTCTGAAAGAAAAAGGCAAAAACATTTATAAAGACTTTACAGACCAACAGTGACATCAATACATGGGTTAAGTGTTGGTGACTGATGCATGACTGCTATGTAAACTCAGCCACGTAGTCTGTTTATAAAAATGTCTTCTGCTGTAGGGGTGCACGGGCCTTTTGTATTCAGCACAAATTTTGGGGGGATAAATTGTGTAGCTTTGCAAACTTAGAATCACCGGGACACTATGATGCTGCAGACGGTTTACGTCAAACCCACAAATTTGTTACAGTAAAAATTTCTCAAGTGTATATCTAGGCTGGCTGCTCCATTGCAGGGGGTTACCTAATGAAAATATAAACAAGACGTGACAAATAGGATTGGTTGGCAGCTTATTGAGCATTTAACAAAACTTTTTTTTTTTTTCCTTTTTTAATAGATGGCACAACATGAGGGATCAAAGATGGGGTTGTGCTTCTGCATTGTATTTATTAAAAACACAGCTTGAGGCATCAACAATATTAAAATCATTCTCAAACCCTGAACTTAATTAGTTTGCCAAGTATCAGGTCTGGTGACAAGAGTTCTTAAAAAAAAAGAAAAGAACAAAGACTCATTTGTTTTATTAGTGATAGTCAAATAAGTAATTAAGAGAAACTAGAGCATGACAGAATGAGATCAAATCCACGTTCTTCCACTGCTTTGGTCTTCCATGTTTGGAAATGAAGCTTATCAGAATTATCTTTAAGTCTGAAAGCAAAGCCTGGCACACGCACCCAACAGACATCATGCACAGAGAAGATTTATTTAATCTGCCGCTCATCTTGGTCTTAAATGGCATTAGCTTCAACTTTCGTTTAGCGTGTGACATGTCAAAAATGTTCCGTAGACGCCTACAATGGTAAACGGACTTGAATTTCCTTTAGGGAGCTGTAAAACATCAGTCAGGCAAACGACTTGACTTACAGTTGTAAAATTATCTGCAAAGATATACACCAACATTGTTACCTGGCTGTAAATGTCAGCAATCTGACCTTACAGTTTATACAGGATACAGAAAAATGTGCAAGCATGAGGATTTTTATTCATTCAGGGGCAGAAAAGTCTAAGAAATGTATTAATTTCTGCAGTTCTGCTTCACTGAGTCGCAACAGAAAACATTTAATTGGTCAATGGAAAATTCACAAATCCTCTGAAGGAGCTTACAAATGATGGGTCCTTCCGTTCTAACGTGACCACAAAATAAAAATGCTGACAGCACAGTGCCACCGCAGGCTGAAACGTAAAGGAAAAAGCAACAAGTCCGTCTGATGAAAAGCCAACAAAGAGGAAAAGTAAGACTAGATAAATAAATGTTCTTCCTCCAACAAAGCCTAGTCAGACTCCCGTAGAGACCGATTACAGACTAGTCACAAGCAAGTAAGCCACGTGTCAATAATAATGTGTTTGTCCATTTGGAAAGCAGCTGACAGCGTCACAAACTGCTGCGACTCTAGTTAAGAAGACATCACAACAGGCCGGTGAAGTCTGTGATTTGCTTTGTTGGTTGTACAACAAACAAGTGTTTAAAAGTTACTCACTGCAAAGTCATGAAGACTGGTCAATAATAAATTAATAAATAATTTATAAAAGGCACAACATCTGCACTTTTTTTCCTCTTATTGAGGGTCGATGTGTGCTTAAATTAAAGATTTGTAAGTGGCTGCCAACCAACACGTGCGTTTGTTTACCTACAGAAACAGCCGAAGTGACTGAAAATCTGTCAACAATGGTGACGTCCATGGAAGAGACATTTGGGACTGAGAAGTCTGACAATTTTGATGTACTAGTACGCATTTATGCTCAAACTTGTTGAGTAAAGTATGCAGATAAAAGAGCTTTGTTTACATTGATTGCAATCCTGCATTTCAGAATTGCATAGCAATATATCTGGAAAACTACTGGAATAAACTCTTTCAAATTGGACCATTTGACATTATTCAGGACAATATTCTTTATGTGTGATTGTATAGTTTGCAAATAGTAGCTTAAAACAAATCATGTACAGTTTGGAAAACCACCCTAAATAATTGATTTGACTGTTTTTAAATTTCCCATCTAGTTTTCCCAGCCCAAACTAAGTCTAATAAAAGCTTTTAACTCTATGACCACTGGTTAGCAAACATCTTAATGAGCTAACATCAGCATAAATTCAGCAGATCTTTTTGTACATTACCATCTCTCATACAAGGTTTTGCAAAGAATGTGGTAGAAAAAAAACTGCAACTACTTTAAACCCTGTAATATGAGTTCTAATAAATAAAGATATACACAAATTATAGAATAGATTAATACTTAGTTTAAACCCGTATTAAGTGATATAGTCAAATTGCAGGATGTGCAATGTTCGGCACAGGGAATTAACTTTAACAAGTCACAACACTTCTTTCCTCAATGAGTTACACCAGGAACTCCTCATGAGCCACGATTACTCAGATCTTGGTATTCTTGGATAGAGTGAGACTTGTTTACAACATCAAAAAAGAGCTTGTGGACGTTTTGTACAAATGCGGGCGCTGTGGAGCACAACAAAGTTACTCTGAGACACAAATGGGTAAAAAAATAGGAGGATTCAGTTACAAAGCAATGAAGGGAGTTTGTCAGGTTTCGTTTTATGGGAATCTTAATCTTGGTGTCAATATATTTTTCATAATAATCAAAAAGAAAACTATACAAGTTTTTACAATAATATCCAGCTCCATTTTAGGACTACACAAAGGCTACAGGAGGTAGACAAAAACACAAAGGAAGTGAAAGCAGTCTAAAACAAATTTGCAAAGGTCAAAGTAAGGCTCTTGTTTCATCAAAATTTAAGCTTTAACAGTGTGCACACAGCACACTGTCAACGAACTGCAACTGGAAAGAGAGATGTGCAGACTAAAAAAAAAAAAAGGTCATTCAGGTGTGATTTCAGCTGCTTGCATGCAGGCTGCATCAAAAGAAAAAAACAAGTCGTTAACTACTTTAAATGCAGCTGCATGAATTTCATCCACCTTCAAACCAGGTCTGTGACTACAGAGCAGGGGTAGACAACCCTTGTCCTCCAGCGCCACTATCCTGCATGTTTTACTTGTTTCTCTGCTCCAACACATCTGATTTGAATCAATGGGTGATTAACAGATTTCTGCAGAACATGAAGAGGTGATTACCAGGTCAGATTACCCCTGATTTTGAGAGTCATGTTAAGACAAGAAATTTAACATTAAAAACTTTTGCAGATACTAGGGAAATAATAAATGGAAGTAAAAAAAAGAGCCAAGCTCGAATATGATCACATCACAGTAAAATTTCTCCATTTAGTGCTGTGGCTGACATGACTGCATTCATCACTGCACCAGAGGCATGAATGTTAGACATTAGAGAGTCCTGGTATAAACAGCTGACAGCCTCACTGTGGATAAACTGACTAAGAGTTCAAATCAATAGATGTAGGGTCATCTGTGCTCTTGACATTACACGGACAATGTGATGAACGCTGCCGATGTTATTCCCTGGCTTCTAATTTGATGTCTGCTTGTGTACCTCTCTGCTGTCACAACACCGCTCACCCGGGCTCAGCACAGGCGGGATTCGTGTTACAGGGGTGTCGAAACGTCCTATGCACTGAATCCAGATCCCCAGCCACGGCGGAGGACGTGGTTTCTCTTACCTGCGCTAGAAGAACCGCGAGCATAAATAATCCAACACAACGCTCGAAAGCTAATTAACAAACGATGCTTTTAGCTTTGTGGAAACCGGAGCTGTTTATCAGTGTAAAAAGTGACACAAAACGTTAAAAACCCGGAGTAACCGTAGTGTTATCCTACACATTGAATGGCATTAGAACAGAAAGACTTCACTAAATCATCCTGACTGAAAAACTGGATCCAACAACGGGCCTCTGGCCACAGAGGCCACTCAGCTACGATGCCTTCGACAATGTCGTGTTATTTCCCACGGCACAGTTCTTACCTTGGTGATTAAAAAGCCTCCATAGCTTTGTAAATAGTATCCCCATGGCTGACGGCGAAGTTTTCGGATGCCAGTTTGTGATAATCCTCTGTAACTTAGCTAGCTAGCGTTGATGGCAGTGCTATCAACTTCACCCAGCTAGCTAGCCTGCTAACTAAGCCGACAAAAAGCTATTATTTAATCGTTTCACCACAACCTCCATCCTTGTGTGAATTCATCCTAAGTGTAGCTGTTCCAGAAAAAGTATATATAAATAGGACGGTTAATGCCCTGCTAGAAAGAAAAAACAAAAACGCAAAAATCGCTGTGGCCATAAGGTTGACATCAGCTGGTTGTTGTAAAGTACGCTGGGCTGTCAACTTTGCGCATGCGCACTCTTAGACTATAATATGCTATGATAAATACAATATAATATGTACATAAAGTGTTTGGGAAAAACAAACAGAGGAATCTATACAATGGCATAATAGTTTATTTCAATTATACAGCTGTAAAATGACAGATAGTGCACACAAACTTCGAATAAATGCATCATTCTCTCACAAGCAGTATTCAAATCTGTATATTGGTGCTTATACTACGCTATTGGAAACAACAAAAGCAACTGTATGTGGAGAGAAAGAACAGTGTCCTTGTGTCCTTTTCCAGAATTACTGCACAATGAGAGCTATCTGGCTTATTAAATAAAAATCCCTCTATATGAACTTTAAAAGGTACAAGATGATGTTAATAAAAAGTTATGCTATGTTTTTTCCTGTAATCTGGCAGCATACATGTACAAAACTATTACCAAAAAGGGGAAACTGCTGTACATTTACTTAAAAGACACATGGCCGAAAAGTTGTGCAGAAGTAACTATGTATTTCCCACTGATCAGAACGTTTGAATGAAACTCAAATAAAAAATAACTAAGAAAGCTACAGCTGGACATATGGAAGAGGATTATGATTTGTTGCTACACCATGAAAGTGTTTTAGTAATTCTTTATTTTATAAAAATCTTTAGTGAAACAAAAATTTTTTTCTTTAGTGACATATATGCAATACTCTGAAATAAATAAATAAATGGAATGTAATCTGACTTACTGATAACAGAAATTCAAATATATTAAGTTTTTTTTTTAATTATCTTGGCGATATTTACATATGGAAGCCCTCTTTGCGTCACATACTAAAGTCCTCTTTGATTACCTCCAAATGACATCCTGCTCAATTCTTGACAGAAGAGAAGAAAAACATGCATGGGAAAAACACACTGGTGTAACCAATCAAGTCTACCTTCCTTCTTTTAGTACGTTTTTAATAACCACAGTAAATCATACACTCAAATTCCCGGGTAAGAAGATAAACGCTACACTTTCAGGTCTTAATGACCTCTCATTCCTGAGGTTTTGAGCTCTGAAATAGATCATATCCACATGAATTCTATGTAATTGAAAAAAAAAAGAGTAAAACTTAGAGAAAGAAAGCTACTGCATGAACTGAACAGAAAACAAAGCAAACTGCTTCAAAACAAATGACAAATCTATGGATTTTGGGAACGAGCTTTCACGATTTTGAACATTTTCTTTACACTCACATCGAGGACAGCGGCACAAACTTTAGTAGCATTAGAGACGCGTCATCTTCCGCTTCCATCAGCTCCTGGATATGTTCAAACAAGTTCTGTGCTATTCATTGCTGCAGAATAATGTCTGGCACTGGCTTCTGTCAGGCAGTGACATGGACTCACAGCCCCACCTACATGCTACAGTGACAGCTGAGTTAGCAGGAAGAGTCTAGTCCGCATACGTTCACTTGCTAGCTTACTTTACTTACATGCCATTAGTGGGGCACAATTATAAAAGTGTTTTAAATTTGACCTATTCTTTAAAAACATGAAGTTTGTTCTTGTGCTACATGTGCAGCCTGTTCACATCAAAGCAATGAAAAGATCCTCTTTGACAGCAGTCATGGCAAAAAGGGAGATGAGGTACTACACAGAAATAAGAGGTTGTTACAGTACACTAAAAATGTTGCAGATTTATTATAACGGAGCAGCTGATGTTGCCTCAGCTGTTCAGGATGTTCAGAGACAAAGATCTACACCTCAGAGCAGACAGGGGACTACAGCTTAAAGTCGGTGTCTGGAGTCCTGGCTGTAGCTTCCAGGAGATCCTCGATTACGGTGAGGCTTGTAAGAGTCCTGATAGGGGTCCTGGTAGTCCTCCTCCATCAGTGGAGAGTGGTCCCTGCTATGCTGCGAGCCAGAGGACAGACGGTTGCAGTTCTTCCGTGCTCGTTCGTTATGATAGTTCTCATCGGCAGGCATCAAGCTGTGGCGTTCAACGGGTGAATGGTCCGTTGTTGTGTGGTTGCTGTTTCGGTTTCTTTGGGCCTATTTGAGTGAAGAAGAAAAAAACAACAACAGACTTTAAAAGCTTAGTTTAGATCTTTAAAAGTGGAGTTTGATGGAAAGATTATGAACCGTTACCCACTGTAAATAGGTCTTTGAACGATCTCAGTTTGGTTAAATATAGTCTAATTCTGGCCAGACAGACAAGCTAATAGCTAGTCCGAGCGGGCCCAAAAACAAATTGGATTACTGCTGTGTTGAAGCAGCTCTAAACTGCTACTTCAACTTTATTTTAGAAACCTTTACGCTGCTTTCAATCTCAAATTACATGGTTATTCTGGCAGAAATATGAAATATTCTTGCAAAAAGTTCCCCAGGCTTCACCAGGAGTGCTAGTGCTGCCACTGCTATTTGGGCTAGCCAATAACCGTGGAATAAAAAACTGTGTAATGCTAAATTAACAGTGATAAGACGGTTTCTAAAGTAGAGCTCACATGAACATTGGCAAATAACTTAGAAGACCAAGTTTTAATCGACCTAACAAAACAGAAAAGTATGGGATAACTTTTTTCGCTAGCTCGATAACTTCACCTGAATGGCAGTAGGATATGGAGAGAGAGCCGTGGAGCCCAGATTGCGTCCCAGCAGGGGGTTGAGTGGCGTGCTAAGTGAAGTGTGTGTAGCGCGCCAGTAGGCCTCCAGGTATTCCGCCAGGTGTTCACAGGCATCTTCCAGCTGGTTCTCATCCAAAATGATATCAAACATCTCCTGAGGTGGGAGAGGGAGAAACGAGAAGTGCAGTTGGTGCATGCAAATTTCTCCACATGTTGTAAACTGAAAGTTAACTCAGCTTTCGCTGCGTCTTTAGATCTAAACGTGCGTTTAAAGTTGACTCACAGATGGACACTGGGATAGTTTTTCTGCTGCAACAAGCTGCACGTTCAAGTGTTTGCTTTGAGATTTTCCTCTTGATTTGATCAGCCGCTGCAGGACCTGTGGAATAAATACACAGTGGAAAAACACAATTGCGCATCTTTAACCGTGGAATTTGTCTGTTCGAAATAAAGAGAAAGAAAGAAAGAATAAAGACACAGTTACACCTGTTACATGCTAGTGTAAGAGAAGCGAGGCCAGTGAATTAAAGTGCTACATAGATTGATTTCTTCTATTTTTATTGTAAAACTTAAATAAAATAATTTAAAGGGGACCTATCATGCTTCCTTGAATAAGTCAGGATAGGTCTGTGGGCTATACAAAACATGTTCGTTACATTTAATACACAAAATCATTGTCAGATGTTGAGATTTCACCTGATCAGTTCTGCCTGTTTTGAGCTCATTTCAGAATGAGTTTTAGGGCTACGTCACTATTATGCAAATAAGCTGCTGTTGGCCACGCCCTCCCAACTCAGTGTCCCAACTCAAAACAAAAAAACTCACTGAAGGATTAAACATTGCGGATCTGATGCACATATATATCGTTTTAATTCAAACTCTGAGGATTCTGCTTCGCTTCCACCTCTGCGCCACAATCTGCTCAGCTTGAGTGCGGCAGAGTGTGCCGTGATGTGAAGTCCAGCAGCTGATATCAGCACAATAATTCAGCACACAGTCCGTTTTTGTTTTTTTTTCCCGCAAATGCAACCTTTTTTCTCACACTGTAGCTAATGGAGACTATCAATTTCAGTTTACTACAATTCCAGCAGTAAATGTGCAGATATTGTAGGTAATGTAATGTGAGACGCAGGACCCCTTCCTGATATGATTTGGGCAAACTACAACTTTTGTTTGGCAATATCATGAGGACGTTGCCATCAAAAATAAAATGAAGCCATGCAACTCTATTCTCTGTGACTGGGAGAACATGTATGGACACATGTTCTATATTGCAACCGACAAGAGAACATTTTCCTTTTCCAGCAGATATTGTTTAGCGGTAGAACCAGCAGAGCAAACGTGATGGTCTTCTTGTAATGAAGTGGGTGGACCTCCACTTGGGTTGCTAGGTGAGGGGCTGGGCCAGGCTCGGGGTTGCTAGGTAACAAGGATTGTGATGCAACAATCCCAAGGTTTTTGAAACAGGTCAAAAAACATTTATTTATTGTCAAAAAATGGCTGGGTGGGTTTTTTTTGTTTTTGCGCTTGGACTGTTTCTAGAAGCAGTAGATACCCAAATGGAAGTACAAAAACATGCAAAAAGTGACTTTTGCATAATAGGTCACTTTTGAAAAATAAAAGTAGTTAGTTTTTCTGGTTGTAGATGGTAACCATAAAGCTGCTGCCCGTTTAATAATTATACAGTATCCTACTAAAACAACAAATTTAGAAACATTTCTTTGGATGAGTCACTTCTATCCTTTACTATCTACTATCTTACCTTGGGTGATGAGACTTTAACATGGACAATGATGGGAGCTAAGGAGGTCTTGATAAGCTGAGCTGGGTGGTTAATGGTGTCTGCATCCAAAACCACCAGCTGTAGAGATCTGGCCAGCTCAAAGATCCTTTCTATTTCACTCTGGACCTCCGCTACAAGTAAATAAAGCAGCACAACAGTGAACAAGAAATCAAAAAAGGTAAACGCAAAACTGCCAAAACACCTACAAGACATCATGCACATCATTGAGTGAGACAGTTGCTGTAGCTTTACCAAGGCTGGAGCGGGTGTTGGATCTCTCAATGATGGCCCTCTTACTGGGGTTGTTAAGTACTGACCTCTTGGCCAATGATATGTCAGCTGTAACCCTTGTGATGGATATCCTGCAGCAAAGCAAAACATACGTATCACGGGGCGCACACTGGCAGCAGGATGATGGGTTTTCAAGAGACACTGCATCACTGTCACTGCTCACCTCCCATCAAACCTGTGCTTCAGGAAGTCAAACAGAGCTTTCTGCATCATATCTGTCACCTGCAGCAATGAAAAAAGATGGATGGCGGAGAGCAAACATGAAAAGGAAGGAGGAAGACAAAAGTAGACATAATCATGAGGTAATTAAAGACAACCAGGGGACAGGATCAAAGAGAAAATTTCATATAAAAGATGTCTATAGGAGCTTGTAATAGGCACATTTTTCCATTGTAGCAAATGAGAAAAACCAGGTTCCTATTATTCATTCTGATGATGCCCATTCAGGCTGCTGCTGAACCAGATCTGTGCATTACACACTTGACTGAGCTGTACTGTGCAAAGTGTTCCTCCCCCCCTCCTGTCTGATGAATGTGGGCTATATTAAATAATGTGATTAGGAGCAGCAGCGAGAGGTGCCAAAGAGACCAGTGCTCAGGTGAATAACTGAAGCACACAATCCAGCTTCTAATCTCGCTCGTGCCGATGAATGTAAGAGCCACTCTGGGGTCCTGATTTGAAGCAGAAATTACAGTTGAAAACCAGACAGGTGAAAAATAAATAGGGGGAAAAAAAGCAACGTTAAGGTTCTTAGACAGATGTTGGGTCATCATGTGCTGCAAGTGCAGCCACAGTGAGAATCTACAAGCCCTTGAGACTACTGGACAGATGGAGCAAGGTTCTTTAGTGTTTTGGCAGACTGTGCTGTCTTTTCATAACAGAGACATTGGTATGAAACGGGAGACAACTCCTTTTAGAGTATAAGATCAGAACAACTTCCTGTCAGGTTTTCAGCGACTCTTCCCCCCAACTGCCCAGGTGGACCCAAAACACTCCAACAAAATAACCCGTTCAGAACTAAAGCTTTGTTTTAGCTGCCTAAAACTTGAAGGGTTTCCTAAAATTATCAACTAAAAACCTTTTATTTCTCACCATCTGATAACACTGCAAATGGTGAGAAAACAGGAAAACTGAGAGACACCTTTATGCCTTTATTCTATAATTAATTTGCTTTTACATTTCATCAGTATTAGAGCTGTTGCCTCCCAGCAAGAAGGTTGCAGGATCACTTCCCGACCTGGGGCCTTTCTGGGTGGAGTTTGCATGTTCTCCCTGTGCACACGTGGGTTTACTCTGGGTACTCCGGTTTCCTCCCACAGACCAAAAACATGCATGTTAGGTTAATTGATGACTCTAAAATTGTCCCTAGGTGTGAGTGAGAGTGTGAATGGTTGTTTGTCTCGTTTGTCTCTATGTGGCCCTGCGATGGACTTGCAACCTGTCCAGGGTGTCCCCCGCCTCTCGCACAGTGACTGCTGGGGATAGGCACCAGCTCCCCGCGACCCGGAATGAAGAAGCGGGTAAAAGAAAATGGATGGATGGAAGGATTTCATCAGTAAAAAAGTAACCGAGTAATAAAAAATATTGAGGTTTGAACACATTATTCTGCTCTGATTTGTTGGTTATTTATTGTAATTTTGAGAATAAAATTGCCCCTACACACATGCAGCAAATAAATCAGATGTTCAACCAAGAATGAATAAATGTGTGAACACACAAAACCTGCAACACTTTCTGTTTATCTGTACTACATGTCACTTTGTTTACATAAATTAAACAGATATAAATGTTTGGAACATGGCGTGTTGTTGTCTTTTATTTCATTACATTCTAAAATTGATATGTTGTGGACATGCTGTGCCCATCTCCAGCAGCCAATGGGCAAAAGGCTAGGTACAAATAGACAAGACACAGGAAGGCCCAAACTGGGAGCTAAACTGGTGACTTTTTTGCTGCAAGGCAAAAGTACTGACCAACTGCACTGTTGTGTCACCCCCAGCCTTCCTTGTTTATAATGAATTATGCATGTTAACACTGCTTAAGCATATATACATAATCAGAATAATTAAATCACCATATAATCAGTAAATGTTACATCACATATTGGTTTTGTGCCGATGGCAGAAAAAATATCTATGTTCACAAAAAATACCCCCAAAAAAACAAATTCGTACTACTTGCATATTTTTAATAATTAATCCATTTCTTCTTAAAGCAGTAAACCAAAATAGTGGCCAGATTGAAAAAGATTTCGACATTTCCAAAAGGACAAGCCTTGCTTAACTCATTTCGCATCCTTTAATGCAGTCCACATTATTCTGTTTCTAATTTCAAACCTTGCTCCACTTTTTCAGACAGATGCGGTTTACCAAGAAGCCTGTTACCACGGCAACACCAGAAAGGGAGGCGAGGAGCGTGATTCCATGACAACTGACTTCAGCTCTACCACCACCTCCTTGGCCTCCTTCATTGTTTAAGCAGCCTTTCCAACTGATAATCGATGAGCACGCTTTTTCAACTTTTGTTGTTGCGTCTGTAAAAAAACAACAAATAAAAGTCCTCCTGCACGCTGCAAGCACGCCGCCTGCAATATTCTGAAACCATGTTAGCTATATATATAAAAAAAAAATCACAGACAGAAAGCTTAGATGTGGCGGTGGGGAAATGGCTGAGTCAGATAACTGGAGGGGCTGCTGAGTCTCACCTCATAACCTTTCAGGGATGGTCCCACCAGGACGACCGGCCTCATGGAGGGAACCACATCATATGGAGCGACGTGCTCAGCCTGGAGGGGTGGGAGCACACAGCCACAGTCAAGCTGTTATATTATATAAATGTCTACTCTGCTCTCCAGCTCACCATATAACATTTTCTACATAAAGTGTCTAAATGAAAGTGGAGGTCTGCAAAAAAGGGATAGTAATTGTGAAGCATCATGTGGAGTTCTGCAGACAGATTAGAAACAATAATATTTTACCAGTTCTCTTTGAAATAAAGTCTATTTCCGACTTGCTTGACTAGCTAAACGTAGTTTGAGTGATGGGAACAACAAAGTGGACTGATGCCATCTCAAAACAACTCCAATCGCAAAGGTTTTATTGCGGCTCGTAATCGCTATTTTATAAATCCCTCTGTCAGTTTTAGATTGTATTGTTATTCCAGCAGAAATATTATGACATTCCAACAGAAAGTGCCCCCAAGCTACGCAGGAAGGGCTACAGCTAGCTGCTGCTGCTATTTGAGCTTACAAAAAAAATTTTTTTAAGGAAAACAGCCATATTTTAGCAACGCCATCTCAAATCAAAACAAATTTCGCTAAGACATCACAATTATTTTTTTAAAAAGCAGCTTTTCAGACACATACTGTGGATAAAAACAATGAGATTATTTTTTTTTTAATGAATAAAGTGTATTGTTTTGTGATGGAGAAAGGTGCACAGAATAACAGAACAGAGAAGGAAATGCGAGGCATAAGAGCGGGAGAAGCTACTTATAATAAAAAATATATTTTTACAGAGAAAGTACTATATAGCCAGCAGTACAGGAAATTAGTTTTATTGTATTTACTTATTTTTACCATTATTCAGCCAGAGTTTAGAAAATGTATTTCAAACGTAGCTGTCTTTATGCTGCTCATAATAAATAAATGACAAAAAGTTGTTAAATCAGAAACCCCAAATTGATGTTTAGGGGTTCGGGCATTGAATTCAGAAGTCTTAAAAGCTGAAGAAAGAAACTGCTCTGAAGATTATCAGTCTGACAGTGGGTAACTGCCTGGGGTAGCAATGATCTTTTATTACCTCCGCTGAGGAGGTATCCGTCTGTCTGTTTTTCTGGAAAGACTAATGAACAGATTCTGATGAATTTTTTAGGGAATATTGGGGATGTCACAAGAAACAATTGATTAAATTTTGGTGGTGATCTGGCTCACGATTCAGATCAGAGTATTTTTTTTTAGTGACACTATGGCCTTGGCGGAGGTTTGCGCTCCCTGAGTGATTCTGGTTACCTTTGGGCTGAGTGCAGACCCCTCACATCATCTCACTGAGACATGGCAGAGGCTGTTCATTTGCTTCATGTTAACTCAAACTAAAACTTCACTAAATAATGTCTCCAACAAAGATATGCAAATAAAAAGAACATCTGTCATTTAAATTTTAACAAAAGTGTACACCTTTAAATTATACGCAGGACATCTTACAGCTTTATTACTTTCAAAAATTTGACTTTATTAATAATAAAAAGTATATTAAAAAAAGAAAAAAAACAAACAAAGCTAATGCAAATAAAGTTTCACATAACTGCATGTCTGAAGCAAATTAGAGTAGGTTGTCCATGATATCCTTTAAATAATGTACATATTAGGGGTGTAATGATACACAAAGTCAAACCACAGTTTGAACATATCTTAGTTTTGGGGTCACAGTGATGTGCAGGTTCAGTGCAACAGGAAAACAAAACAAATGCCAAATTACTCTAGTTTATTTTTTATCTATTTTTTTTTTTTGCTAGTTTTTTTTCTTCTTCTTTTTACGTGTTTCAAACAAACAAAAAATAAACCTTCCCAGAAGCAGAAACAGTAAAACAGACAAACCTCACTCTAGTGGGGAGGCTCTATAGCAGGGTTAGGTACCCCTGGTCCTGGAGAGCCACCATCCTGCATGTTTTACTTGTTTTCCTGCTCCAACACACCTGATTCAGTGGTTAAATCACCTCTTCATGTTCTGCAGAAGCCTGTTAATCACCCATTGATTCAAATCAGGTGTGTTGGAGCAGAGGAACAAGTAAAACATGCAGGATGGTGGCCCTCCAGGACCAGGATTGGAGACCCCTGATATACGGTTATGTGTTGCAAGATAGTGTTTCTTAATCGGTACAAATACATCAAATGGAAAAATATGTGATAAAGTTATGTCTGTGCAATACATGAATCTACATTTCCTGTAAAAATGGACCCAATTCCTTTTCACAAGAGTAGCTAATCATATTATAGAGAGTAAACAATTATTTAACATTCAGTTTTTGGATATTTAGTTTAAATATTTCGACCTTTTTTGAATTACATAAATGTTCTATAAGTGGCTAGACTTTTAGGTTTGATGAATGAACGCATGGTATGTTTAGAAAAAGTAGCATTTGTTTCAGTGGTTTCAACAACATTGCCATTCATCACACTCACCACTTTCTGCTTCTGTTTTCCTGAAGAAAAAAAAAAGAAAATGTAAATAAGTGCAAAAAAGGCAATAAGGTTAAACTGACAAACCAGAACATTACCAAATGAAAGCACATAAATTATGAAATTGTGAAATTGCCTGTGTAAAAAGACATCAGTGTTTCACATAAAACTGGACGGACCTGCAGAGTTTGGGTTTGGTTTAAATGTGCCGGACACCATTTCTCCCAGACTAGAGGAGGAATTGGCACTGGATTTACTGCTGCATCAATGACAAAAACAAAAGAAAAAACAGTTAACCCCCTTACATTTGAGACACAAAGTCTATTTTAGATTCTGAATCACATTAAAGAAAAAGAACTAGCAAAACCCAAAACATACTGTAGGTACTTCAGGCAGTAGTTTATACCATTTCTTGAAACTAAATAGCAAAAGAGAGCAGATTATTATTATTTTTATGTGCATTGAGAAGGTAATGAGGTACTGTTTAAGATGAGACATAAATACACATGACGGTGAGGCTATAGACTCGAATGCTTTCTTTTTGGACCAAACCACACATTTTAGCAAAATGACTGGAGGTGTAAAGTCTTATCTCACAGCATTGTCTCAGCATCACTAATCATTGTGTTGGCTAAAACCCAACAGCTCTATCTGATGGAAAATTCTTACTGTGGCTACCGTCCAGGCACCTCAGAAAGGCTGGACCACACAGCACAACTTTGGATGTCATCCACAGATTTCTTGCTCATCTCCGGGCTCAACTGCCAGCCTCTACTCATCCTTAAAGTGTCTGTCTAAACACAAATCTAAACTCCAACTCTCTCTATCGCTTTTGATCTGCCACTTGTTCATTGTCTGCCACTGCTGATTCTGCCACTGTCAGCTGTTTAATCATCCCACATTCAGTCATTCTCTTCTGCTCACCTATGGAAGCGTCCTCTCTTCTGTTCCTGCTGAAGTCGAATGTTTTCCAGCTTCAGTGGGCTCGGGATGAAGCCAATGTCACAACCCTCTTTCACCAGGCGGCCGATCCACCAGTCATTGCTGTACTTCTGTAAAAAAAAATGAGATAACGATGTAAAATTGGCTCCAGAAACAACGTGGAGTGACTGCTCAAGCCAAGAAAGATTTTCCTAAATACAAACCGAACTCCCAAAATCTATCTTTTTTTTTTTTCCCTTCATGAAAACAAAAGCTAGACCTAAAGCAACTGAAATAGCCAAAGACTAACATGGCTCGAAGCAAGGAGCAGTTCTGGATTTTGGTTTATTTCAAAGGCTGAAGCAAAAATGAACGTACAGCCTTGAAGCCAAAATGTATGACACACCAGTGATGTTCTTTCTAAGTAAGAGGCCAAACTCCAATTTTTGCTTAGGATTATATTATGCATAAAGACACAATATAATGAGATTACTTTATTTTAGAAGCTGCAGTTTTTTTGGCCAATATGTAGTTTCTCAATATTTTTATTTATCCAAATGTTTTTAAGCCCTTTTCACACTGGATGACAACCCTGCTACGTTTTGCATGACCTACCCAACCTACAGTCATGGGAAATACAGTAGACAGTACATCCTCTGTCATTTCTGGGGTTTTAGGTTTCAGGACATAATAAAAATGATCTCGTTTTGGTTCTAAAGTTATTCAAATCTAAATTCAATTGTGCAAAAACACACACACCAGATTCCACCATGCCATTATTTATCAAACAAAATAAAAAAATCTGTGTGAAAAACTAAAGTCTACCCCATGTTTGAACAGCTTTAAGAACCACCTTTAGCAGCAATAAATTGAACCTGTCATGTTCTGTGTGACTTTATCATTCGCTCACATGGTTGTAGAGGAACTTTGGTCCGTTGCTCTTTTCCACACTTTATCAGCTCACTGAGGTTTGCAGACCTTTGTTTCTGCACAGCTCTCCTAAGGTGCTGCTTCGGCATTTCAGTCCAGCTGAGGCCTAGACTTTGCAGCACCTCGAGTCTTTTTTTTAACCACTCTGTTGTAGATTTGCTGCTGTGTTCGGAATTATTGTATAGTTTGGTCCAAGCATCAGCTGTCAGACAGCTGGCCTCATATTTGACTCCAGAATACTTTGGTTTCCAGAGGATTTTATGGTCAGCACAATAATTGAAAGGTTTGCTGAACAAGCCCGAATCATCAGCCCTCCACCACCATGCTTGACAGTTAGCATGACCATGATAAAAACAACTGCTTCTTGCTTTGCGTTCAAAACACGAATGAAATACACCTGAGCCTAGCATATTTATTAGTGCATGTAGGGCATGACCTGGTTTTTGCAGCTCTAAGATGAGAGTGTGGGGCAATCCTGTTGGTTGCAGTGAGAGCAGCTCAAGACTGTGATGCAATTTGCAGCTCCGCCACAAAGAATTTTGAAACTACTAAACTTGGAGAACTGCCAGCATGGGGTGGACAAAATTGGGTTGAGCCTTATACAAATTCTTGACAACCAAGCCAAGACAACGTGTAACGGACTGTAAACTATTCAAATGAATTGTGTAAATTTAAAATGAATTTCCAAATTGTGTAGATTGTTTATAGATGTTTGTTTGCTTTGATTGACTCTGTGTTGGTTGTTTATAAATATATGTTTTTTTTTATGTCATGGTATTTTAGTGTTCAATGAGTTGTTTTTGTACCTCACAGGATGCCATAGCAAATAAGGGCTGGCCTTATAAAAGCTGGAAGCAGTCAGTTGCACTAAGGAATGGCTTGAAAACAACTGTTGGCAGGATTCAAATAGTTGCTGCGTAAAAGAAACAGCGAGGTACGTTTTGTTTGTTGTTTGTATTATGAGCCCGTGTTCTTGTATCTTAATGTTTGTATATGTTTTAGTTTTCACGATGATCATGGTGATCCAGATTGAAGAGAAAATAAAGCACCTGAAAATCACCCATCTGGGCTGCGCTGAATGTTGTTTAACACCAAGTGTGTGAGTCCCACATCTTGGACGCCACCATTTTCCCCCCATACACAATCCAGGACCTTCTGTCATGAATTCAAGTATTTTTGGAGTTTATCTTTGGCTTTGGTTCTTGGTTCTTCGTTTTTCTGTTTCAGGGGTTATGTTTTCTTGTTTCTGATTCATGGTTCTGTTTGAGTTTAATTTTATTTTGTTATTTATTTATTTATTTTGTTCCTTGTGTCTTTGTTTCCTGTCATCATTCACTTCTCCTCTGTTTATCTCTTGTCTTCCTGCCATGCCCATCGCCACCTGTTCCAAGTTGTTGTCACTCACCTTTGCCCACTTCCCCTAATTACGCTCTGCTTTAAAACCTGGTCACTTTCTCCACTTCCTCACTGGTCCATTGTCTCCTTTACATGCCATCTGGTTATCCTTCCATGTCTTGCCTTGCCTTGTCTTGTCTTGTTTTGTTACAGTTTGTTTTACTGCCCCACCAGCCTTTTGTTTTCGTTCTTCTATTTAAAAAGAATTGTTTAATTTTTTTTTCCAAGAACAAGGATGAGTCTGCGTATTGGGTTCGCCACTCTCTCCACCCCTCATGACACCTTCATAAGCTTCCACCATGATAATAAACTACCACAGCTTCTCTCCAGAGGTTTTGTGCTTGCTCAAAACCATTGTTGACCTATCGTATCTGATCATGCCTACTGTGTTCCTATTACCTGAAGAATTTGCCAAGATCCTACAAAGCCCATTCACATTCTGACTAAAGCAGGACTGCCATCTAGTGCAAAAGGGGGCCTTAACTCAGAAGTGACTATTTATTTTATCTACCAAAGACAGGAAAGAAATTTGTGACAAATTCTATAATCAGCAAGAACAAGAATAGTTTTGTGTAAAAAAAAAAAAAAAAGGGCTGAATGTTATTTAAAAATAACCAATGTTGTGTGTTTTAAGTGCCATTTATCCAGAGTAAATTAGCACCCCCCACACTCACCTTTTATTTAAAACTACAATTTACCACTGTGAACTGATGCATTTGTTGTGCATGTTTGTATGAGATTTGGCTCGAAAAGATCTTTCCCTGCTGTTAAAAAATATACAGCGAAGACCAAATTCAGGCCTCCATAAAGGGCCACAGGTATAGCATTACCAAACTGCAAGTGAACGGCACCTCTTTGATGTGCAGGAAGTCCTTGGCATCAAAAGAGACAGCAGTGCCAGGCACAGGAACATCCTCATCCAACGCACCGCAGTAACTGACGTTGGTCCTCACAGCAAACGCAACAGCTTTACTCTGCAACACAGACATAGGAAATATGGCACCGATATGGCCAGGTGGCAAAATAAATGTATACCAGAGAAGATTTTAGACAGTATTCAACAATGAAACTTTTTAACTTAAACATTTATAAAAAAAAAATGAATGAGAAACAGCACAAACATGAACACAGAGACAGAGATAGCCTGTTTCCTCTCTGCAGTTTTTTTTTTCCCACCAGCAGTGTGCTCATCCATCTGCAGCATCACACATGCAGCAACCCTGCCCCGCAGTGAGGAGTGGGCGCTGCTGAAGAAAAAGCTATTTCAGGCTTCCTGACAACGGTGGCAACAAGACAGCAGCGGCACTGATCGTACCAGATCCTCGGAACACGGCAGGGAGGGAGAGCGGGTCTCAGTCCAAGACCAAAAAGCTCTGATACAAAGACCGGCACCCATTTTCTGCAGTGAGCTGCACAACTAGATCAGAATATTTGTCTATTTTTACATATAATGACTTGTTTATGTAACTATAATAACTGTTTTAGCAAAAGATCGTAGTGTTCTGTTGACATCTGGCAAGTTAACCTTGTAGAATAATTAAAATAAAATGCAGGAATTGGCATATTATTTCAAGTTTAGGTTTATTTAACTAAAAACAATGCAATGAAAACATCAAATATTCAACTGTTATAAACAGTTATAAACAGACACTAACTACAGGTATACAAAAGGTTTGAGGACATGTTTGTTACGTTCTAGTATTGCCTCTTTTTTAACAGTGAAAGTTCTCAAAATAGTTTCACATTTTCTTCCTCAGACTTAATATTTTTAAGCTACTCAACTTATTACCTCTTATAGTATTGTAGGTGGCTCATTTAAGTACCCAAAACACATTTAATTTTAGTTTTTCTTGTCTCATGTTTAAGTTTTCTTTCATAAAACATAATGTCTTCAAAAATATTATAGAGTAAAAAAAACAATGTTTATTTTAGGTTTAGACAAAGCCATGCTTACAGGTTTCATATATGCAATGTATAATAAATCGTCTGCTCATATGCATTTTTTTTTTTGGCCATTTTTATAAAGTATTTAACATTCACATAAAGCTGCTCTATGATGTGCTGAAACTTCTATTTGAGGGATTTATTTGCAGCCTGCTTATCCATTTCTGAAAGACGGGAAAAAATTTTTTTTACACTTTTAAAGACAGAAACCCTTAACACTCAACTGTAGCTGTGGGAAAAATGATCTCCGAATGTGATTTCTTTTATATTCTGTTTGTGAGCACAGATTTTCTGTTCTCGTTGCACATGAGATGTGCGGTTCAGTAAGGAGCAGGACTGCTTTGTAAACATTTCTGAGCGAAACTGACCTTTGCCCTCTCCAGCTGAACGGCGGCCTGCTGCTCCCTCTCCTGCCGGCCGCCCTCCTTCTCCTCCTCCAGGGACACATCCGAGTCAGACGGTCGGCTTGTGTAGGAATCAGCTGAGCCCTGCAGAACAAGTGAACAACTTGTTACTAGAAAGAAATGCTTTGGGTGTAAAACAGATTATCCTGAAATTACAAAGTATTAAATATATGAGTAATTTTAATCTAAATGCAACCAAATGCAGGACATCACATGAGCCTGTTTCTTGAAATCACAGCGACAACAGAGTGAGGAGGAGTGTGTGTTTGTGTGTTGTTTTGGGGGTGTTTCTGTGTCACACACATAGTTGTCTTATTTTTTCACACAAAGACCAAAGGCTGACAAATTAAAGATGATGAAACGGTTGAGAGGGAAGGCTCAGAAAGACTGCTTCTATTTCTGTGGATACAATCAAAATCAACAAGGACCAACAAAAAAAAGATAAAAAATTCTGTTTTATTTTGTTCTACAATAAGAAAATTTGAGGAAATAATTCATGTAAAGGGTTTCCTCTGACACCTTAGGAAAAATATGTCAATACTAAGCCTTGAATCAATGACAGGGTGACTCCCTAAACGGACCTCTGTGCGCTCTACAATCGCAAAAATCACACCAAGACTTTCAGTTCAGAGCTATGAGTGACATGCCCCAATGTAAATATAGTCATCTTTTCATATAAATAAGTAATATTCAGTTGTTCCAGTTTGTTTCGATATGTGCCATCAGAAATTGCTTAACCTTTACCCCGAATGAAACTTATGCCACATTGATGGTTCATAAATTAATTTTGAGACAGTCATTTTGTTCATAAAACTCTCTGCAGATATGGAAAAAAAAAGTGAGAAGCAGACTGAGGGAAAAAATGGATAATGACACAGGCAGCACAGAAAGAACTAAAATCAGAAACACACAAGAATAAATCCCATAATAAAGAACAGGAACACAAAGACGGAAACACAGAACCCATGAAACTGACAGAAAATGAAAACAGAACTACAAATGGACAAAGGCCACAAAGGAAACTGAACTCTAGAAGCACATAGGACAGACCACATAAAGACACAAGACTTGAGAATGACATAGACACACAGGACCCCTGACGAAGGCAGAACCCAAGAAACACAAACCACACAGGAACCATGCACAGAACTACAGATAAACATGAATGTAAACCGATCCACTAGAACCACCAAAAACACAACCAAGATGACTTTAAAAAATCCAACCAGAAAAACCCATGAGACAACAAAAATACCCAGATCCTGAAATGGCCAAAATATGCTTACTATGTACTAAAGAGCACACGTTGTGTTTTAGCATTTCCATTTCCTGTTTCATTTTGACATGTTGTGTTTTACATCTTTTTTTTCTACAACTAATAACGACCAGATTTTTGCTGAGTGCCATTTGAATGTAACTGGTATTTAAACGTCATTTCATTTTCTTTTTCTGTCACTTCAAAACTAAAATAAGCTCCTTCTTCTATCACAGAAACAGGTAATGGACTGCCTGAAGTACAAATCAAATCTTTTGTGGAGTGATTCACCACCAGTGGGCTCACCTTCAGAGCTCCTCGTCGTAAATTTTCGAAGTCATAAACTTTAGAGATATGATGATGCCCCAAAATGATACCTCTCTATCCGGCGTAATAAAGGTGGAAAGTGCTGTATGTGTTGTTTAGCTGAGATCTGGTGTTGTTATGTGATTTGGTGAGTGGTGGGATACCCCCACTGCCTCGGGCTGAAGATCAGTCTCATATTATCACTTTCAGTGAAGTCATTGCCTTCCTAACTCACCCGCTCCCTGAATCCTTGTTATCTACGAGTGAGTGGCTGTTGTGTGAAAGAAGCAGTAAAAACGCCCACCTATTTATTCATGGAAGAAAGGGAGAGTGGGAACTATAAAGACAGCAGGACAACCAGCTGAGGAAATGTGCAAACATAAACAGAAGCAACAGTGGATGCACGCCTGCTTGGGGGGCAATTTCCCAAGGAACTAGGAGCTACTTTGGCCTTCTTCAATAAAAGAATCTGCAACCACCTCACACTTTACAATTCTTGACCAATCAGTGTAGGATGGGCTTTCAGGAGGGGCACCATACAAAGACAGAAACTTAAACAAAGGCCTTGAGAATTAAGGTGACAGAAGGTGCAGCAGAAACGAACAGTACAATAACTATAATTTAAAAAAATCCATGTCTATAGTGCATATCCAACCCTACCATGTACGCTCACAATTACACCACACCCCAGGCTCTGCCCTGGTTCGACATGTCAGGTTAATAGGCTAGTACAGCACACTATGCTAACACAGTGCTATTGCACAAAAGGCATATATTTTTGACACTGAATCAGCTATAAGGAACAAGCTTATCATTACAGCCAAGATATTTAATGTTTTGCTGAGTATTAAAGCAGAACTGAAGTGTTTTGAAGCCTACATCAGTTGAAAGAAAATCATAAAATATGCTTGTTGTAAAACTTTCAACAGAAAACAAAAAAAAAGTATGTATTTTTTTTAAATACTAAACATTGAAGAAACTACTCAGGTGTTTTTGGCTTTTTTCGTAAATCCAATGTGCGATTAAACAAATATCATAGTCTAAAAGGGCTGCTAATTAATTTATTCTGGTGTGAGAGTTTATAAACTCTACCCTTAAGCCCGCTCATGTTTTTAATGAGTTAGCATTGAGTTAGCTTCAAGTTAGCAACATTAGCTCTCTCCTGCCATCTTTATGTTGACTTGCAGTGTTATGTGCTGATGTCATGACAACGATCTGGGGGTAATGGGTTCTCACTGGTCCACGTTCCCAACTTGGTCATTATGTGTCGTTTTGTTGGTCATGACGGACCTTGTGATCATCAGAATCAGAATCTGAATCTGAAGAGTTTTCACTAGATTATGGAGAT
Organism: Kryptolebias marmoratus; assembly: GCF_001649575.2. Classification (NCBI taxonomy): domain Eukaryota; kingdom Metazoa; phylum Chordata; class Actinopteri; order Cyprinodontiformes; family Rivulidae; genus Kryptolebias; species Kryptolebias marmoratus. Next base: position 22,691,244 of record NC_051435.1, on the reverse strand, counting down.
CCAGCCGTCGGTTCAGGTTCATACTGTTATGGTTGTATATCCCTTACCTCCCTGAAGTCTTTCGGTATTTATTTGTATTAAAAAAGGGGCTTTTTCTTCCATTTTCACTAATAAACAATGGGACAGTAACCGCATTCTTGTTTCTTCAGCCAGCCGGGGGACTGCGCACGTCATAAACGGGGACGGCAACTCCACCGCCCAAATTACTCCACTTTGGCATTTATTGACTAAAATGCTGAAAATAAGTTATCTAAGTTATAGGTCAGAGAAATGAGTCCTTGGAATGTTTTGTGGAAGTGTTTCACTAAATGACATTAATGAAATGTCAATATTTTGAGATTTGATTTCCGTACTCCTTTAAACCTAAATTACCATGGCTAAAAAGTCAGTACTATATTACTCCTATTATATCTGTGTAAGTATGCCAATCATTTGTAAAATGGGACTAAATTTCTTACTGAAGTCAGTACCTTAAAAATTGTGGCACAAATCAGTGTTGCATTATTGCAAAAGGATGCCCTGTGCCACTGGACTGTCTTCTAAAGTAGACATTGTTGTTGCTGTACTTTTTTTCCAGCCCAGCATTTTTGTTTGCACATAATGACTGTTTGCTCAACTTGCTATCATTTTGGAGACGCATAAAATCAAATTTTAAGAACCTGTGTGCAATGAAAACCTCATGCAGACCTTTAGAGGCCACTTAAGGAACTGGTGGAAGCCCCAGCGTAGGAGCCACTGCAGTAAATACATCATCACAGATGTTTCGATTTACAGCTCCTAATGCCCCCATTTTCAAAAAGTGCTGGCCTATGGATTGTTCAAATTACTCACACAGCAATAATGTCTGTCTTGGCTGTGAGGATTTCACCTTTGGCTGACTGCTGCTGTAACTGTTTGTGTTGCCAGGTGGGAGAGCCAGACTCAGGTCCCATTTGATCCATCCAGACCCAAACACTACTCAAAAACATCTCTGTGTTTGTGCACTGTGCACAATAAAAGTATGGAGTCAAGGTGGTATATATTTGTTAAGTGTTTCTCTTTGTTTAATTAAAAGTACCTTTCAGGGACGGCTGGTATCAGTGAGCTAGTAGGGCTAAGCCCTCCCTGGTGTTTACAATATAAATGTTAAAATACCTAATAAACACAAATTAAAAATATTGTATCACATTTTGTGAAATTTACAACAAAACTGGTGCCAAACAGTCTCGAGAAAATCCCAAAGTCTTTCCAAAGGGCTAACTTTTTACAGCCCCGTTCAGCCCTTGTCTTGCGTGGTACAGAATGATTGACAGGCGTCTTGTCCCGCCCCCTCGGTTTGCTGCTCATTTGGGCTAATTTAGTTCAGCCCAGGGTCAGCCCAAGGCCTCAGGCTTTAGCCAATAAGGGTGGACGTACAATAACGTGCCTCGAGCGCGAGTGTACGTGGGCATGGTTTATTGTGGTCTGAGATAATTCAAATTCAAATTCAATTCAAAAATACGTTATTCATCCCAAAGGGAAATTAAATGTTGTTGTAGCTCATAATCCTAGTTTTGTTAAAGAGTTGTTATAGATGCTGATGGCTGTCGGCAGGAAGGGTCTCTTGTAGCGGTCTGTCCCGATTTGTCTTCAGTCCTGGTGTCCTCAAAGAGTCCCACCAGGTGAGCCTTGCTGGCCTCCTGCAGAGCCATGATGGCCGAGCTCTGGAAGCACAGATCAGTCTTGAAGTCCTGGGCGATCTCCTGGAAAAGGTGCTAGAAGGGCAGCTTCTGGATGAGCAGCTCGGTGGACTTCTGGTGATGGTGGATCTCCCTGAGAGCCACGGTCTCGGGCCTGTAGCGGTGAGGCTTCTTCACTCCGCCGGTGGTCGGGGCGCTCCTGCGGGCAGCTTTGGTGGCGAGCTGCTTCCTGGGAGCTTTACCTCCGGTGGATTTATGGGCACTCTGATTGGTTTTGGCCATGACTGGACTTCAGAGTTCTTCACATTTAACACTTGTTGTCATGGTTACGCATCATAACAACATGTTCAAAAGTAAAAAGGCTTTAGTAAAAATCCTTCCAGCTGCACAACATCCGATACCAGGGAAAGTAATCATCCAAAAAAAAAGAGGAATAAAGTTTTCAAAAGCAGTATCTCAGAATGAATGGAACAGAGCTACTCCAACATGCAGCCACCTTGAGCGGCGCAATTCTAGAAGCATAAGTGCAATGAAGAGAAGAATAAATGCAATGGCGAGCAAGATAAACATAAACAAAGTGAATTATTTAATTTCTCGCCCGTTTTCCTTAATGTCTTTGGGGGACAAACCGGAAGTGAAGAGGTTGGAGGCGGATAGACCCAAGGATATTCAAAGTTTTCCTGTGACCTGGTTTCAGTGAAAGGACTGGCTAATAGCAAGTGTAGCTAACAGATCTTTAACAAGGTGGTTATTAACATTTTTGGATCCCAGAAAAGTTGTTGGAGTGAGCTTCTCTTTAAATAAGGTAGGATTCATTTTAAAAAAAAGAAGCACTTTCCGATAATGCATGTCTTATTTGATTTTACCTTATCGGTGTCATTAGTAATTGTGTCAAAGAGTGTGGTGCAGTGTTATGCAAAGCTGTTTGACTGGGAAAAATCATCTGAAATAATTGTAGCTGAAACTCGGAAAATTGAGAGAGGCTTTGTGTGAGCTTGGTTTTTGGTGGTTTGTTTTGTGTTGTCTATGTGATAAAAAAGGACATGATGTCAATTTTCAGCAGATTTTCTTTATTTCAAATTGGATGCTTCTGTCATTGAAATCCAAACTGCAGCATTTTATTATACATCTATTAGCCCACCCTACAAATATCACCACCAGCCGCCACTGGTGCCTTTAAAAGAAAGGTGAGTGTGTGAAGCAACATTTCCTTCACACTTTATAGTTTATAGATAGGACTTAATACTGAGTACAAACTATCATTGGTAATGCAGTGATATATCTCACAATTACAGCAATAAAACCCCATGTTGATTTTTACATTTGTTTAGGAGATTAAAGTTCCAGTCCAGAATGAGAGATTGTTTTTGTGACTTGAGCATTCCTAAGTCTCTTCTGAACTCTGAGATGGGAGGGAGAGCGAGCTGTGTTGGTTCATAAATCTGAATATGGGTGAGATTTGTTTTACCGGTTTAACAGTTAAATGCTGTTCTGTTGACTTGTATGCACAACCTGCTAAAACTTGTCTCCTCTTGATGTAAAAAAATGCTACAAAGACGTTAATCCTCAAGTGAAAAGGAAAAAAAAACTTCAATGTGAAACAAGTGTTAAAAAAATAGGAGCAGTAATTATGGCTAGAAAAAAGAAACTTCAAGTAAAAGCCTAGTATTCCTAGCATGAAGGAATGCAAATCACCTTTCATGCCCGTGTTTTAAACTTAGAGCATTTTACGATGAGAAATGATTAGGTTATAGTTGTTTTGTTCATATCTTGGTCATAACAGTATGCACAATCTCAACCAAAATGCTCCCCCAGCTGTTTCCTATTCTTACCCCTTACTTTTACAGCCTTCTGTTGCACCTGTCCTCACTGTTTTGACATATGTGGCTACCATTAAGTTCAAAATTACTGTTTTTTAAGTACAAATTCTAAATTTAAACCTTTGTTATGTTTACAATATTCCATTGTGAAAAATCTATGAAATTTGCAAATCATTACGTTTTTATTTACATTTTACATAACATCCCAACTTTCTCAAAATTGGAGTTGTGTGTCCATATGAGTGTTTTTTTTTTTCTTAAAACGAGTGCGAAACATGTAATTAAAATATAGGCAAACTCTCAAGGCAGAGGGACACTGTTTGTTGGCACAACAGTTTGAGGTGCACATCTCCCTTTACAAGGCAACTGTGAAATAAATAAATGCACAAGATCTGTTCTGGTTCCTATTAGCACCCACAAAATCTACACAATTCATCAGTGAATCAGGGCCTCCGTGTGCATCAGTCAAAACCTACCATAATAGTGAAGCTGGGGTGGTATTTCAGGGTACAAACAAAGACTAAACACTGTGGTAATAAAATATCAAGACTGACTTGAAGTCAGACTACAGCAATTTTTTTTTTTTTTCACTCAGCAGACTGGATTTCTTGTCCTGTTAACCGTCACACCTCTGTGACTGACTGAGGAGCTGTTGCTTTGTGACAGAAAATCTGTACTTCACACTACAGCTGAATGATTTTTGCATTAGCATAAACACTGAACATTTTCTTCACAGGCAGGGAACAGCTAGATTAGTTTTAGACTGGAAAGAGTCTCTGAGGTCCAACAACTAATTCCTACTCAACATTGTTTTCTAGTACAGGTAAAAGAAATGCACAGAGCTGTGTGGCCTGTAGGCATGCAGTATACAGCGGGCTCTGCAGGGTTAAATGCCTTGTAGCGATTCATCAAATGAGAGCAAATGATGAGAGTAAGAGTGGCTGCAGCATCATCGGTTATCATCACTGACATCAACATCCTTTTATGAGACATTTCCCACACATTCTCTATAACCCAGCCTTCAACTGTCCTTCAGCCAAAATGTAAAAGACTAAAAGATGCTATTTTTTCCCACTTTTGACCTCAGCAGAAAAACACAAGTTCTTGTGAATGTGGAAGCCTTGTTGGAAGCCTTTGGTGAAATATCACTTCATCTGCCTATTAATAATTTATTGAAAATAAATGCCATGGAGGATTTGTTCTGCAGTTAGTCCTTAGAATCAACCTGTCAGGCTGGAAAGTCAGGATTAATGCCTTTGACCGAGGCTGCTAGGCGTTCCTGCTAATGACCCATTCAGAGCCATGAGAGTCTTTTCTTGAGTCAAATAATTGCTATTCACAGCTTCATTACAAACAAAATCTAGAGGTGTAAAACAGAAGAGAATGGAAAACAAAACCACTAACACCACAGGTTGCTACAGACAAGTACATGCTCCATTTTAATCATTTAAAAAAACTTAAATACTCTTTTGGTAATACAAAGAAGGCACTGTTTTTATTTTGAATTTTTTTAACTACAAAAATAAATCTATGTTAAAGTAGAAAAATGGGCTTCAAAGTGACAGGATAGTTCAGATTTTTTGAAGTAAGGCTTTGTGGAAAGGTTAATAACAATATCTTACCTGTTGTAGGTAGTTCTTTGAACGACCTCAGCTTGTAGAAAAAGATTTTAATTCTGACTGGATTGATAAACTAAGAGTGAGTCAGAGTTCCAACAAAACAAAAGTGGATTCCTGCCATCTTAAAACAACTCATGTCTCAAAATGTTCACACCAGTTCATGCAAATGCTACTTTATAAACCTTTACACCACTGTCGACTTCATATGACATAATTATTTACATCGAGTTCTGTGGTTATTTGCAAGTTAGCAAGCTAGCTGCAGCAGTTTTGGTGCAGCTTGGGGCATGTCCTGCAAGAATATTATAATATTTCTGCTAGAATAACCATGTGCAGTCATGTAAAGGTTTATAAAACAGGTGTTCCCATAAACTGCTATAAAATCTTTGAGATTGGAGTTGCTTTTAGCCTTGGCTGCACTCAGACTAACCGTTAATTTGGTCAGAATCAAACTCTATGTCTCAAATTGAGGTCTACAACAACTAAGATATGAATTGTTCTTAATCTTTCCACAGAACCCCATTTCAAAAGATCTGAATTAGCCTTTCAGATCATCTAAAAAGGATAAAATGTAAAATGCTTTACAGATTCGGCCTTATCATATTTGCTGCATACATTTAGCACCTGTCTTTCCATCGGTGCATGAATCACAGTAATGATGTCAGTCAGAGTGCACGGCACTTTGAAGCGTTCCCAAAATGACTGCCGTGCACTCAGACACAGGCACAACACTCCCAAACCAGCATCTCCATCCTTAAAATCACACCAAACACACACTTTCACAGAGATGTCTGTGAGTCTTTATCCAGGAGTGTCAAGTGGCCGGTCTTGAGTTTATCATTCCACACTCAAGCCTTATCTGTTCAGACGCCAAAGCTCAGTCTTTCCTCCTCTCCTGACCTCTTTGTCTAGCAGAGATGAGCTTAAAAAAGACTCAAATCATTCCCTCTGCAGTGCATTCAGCAGCAGCCTGGTGGTCGGGGGAAATTAACGTCTACCGTTTTGACCTAAACATCACACTTTAACTCATAATGCACGAACAGCAGCTCATCGTATTGTATGTGCTGTAGTACAACCACTATCAGCAAGGGCAGAAGGTTTAATTGACTCTTTACTTTACATAATCGCTGTTGTAAAGATGAGTCATATGTTTTTTTGTGTATGGGCTGTAATGTAGTAGGTGGTTTACAATGTTACAGCAAGCTGGGGAAGAAAAACCGCTTTGTAATGCAATTATTAACCCTGAAATTTCCATGAATTAGGCTGAACTTTAACTTCTGCTTTCGTTAAATGACTATGATGACAATATATCAGCCAAACATGATCAAATCAAGCTGCAAAAGTGGAAGTTAGTCTAAAGTTAGTCTGTTTTTATCTTTCTCTACAACTATATTGTAATATGTAATATGTAAAAAAACCATCTGCTGGTTGTTTTTTAAGTTCAGTATTTGAAACAATATCTAATTATAGCTTTATACTCACAGAAACTGAAAATGAGTCACACAAGAGGGCCTGCAGATCATTATGGCTTCAATTAAGATGAAACAAATGCCTTCATTTCCCAGCCTGGTGCCTCAGACGCTCCTGGAAATCTCACTTAGAAAAAAACAACAAAAAACAACAGATACCCACAAGCTAATGACAAGTGCTGATAGCAAGCCACGGTCGCTGTAAGAGCCTCAAAGATGTCTCCTGTAGAACTGCCAGTACAGATCCAAACATGGAACAGATCGCAGCAGCTCGAACTGACTATAAAGAAGTTTGCCTCTAATGGGAGACATAAAAGCAGACCAAAATAGACACATACACCTACTATAATCAAAGACATGTCGCTCAAGCTATCAACTGACTAGAAGTTAATCAAAACAGTGCATTTTGCACAGGACATGATGAAATAATATGTATGACTTCATCAGTTGTTTAAATACATGAAATTAAATGATTGGACGTAATAACGCAAATGAAAAACACACCTTCATTACTGAGAACACTGAGGTCCTGGCTCCTTCCTCTGCCCCACAACAACTGCATACAAATTTGAGATAACTGGAATCAAATTTTCCCACTGTCTTTGCACCTTTTGTTTCTAGCAAGTCCTATATAGACTTCACTGGTGCCGATTAAGTAGCCACTCACACATTTGGTAACCTTTGTCCACTCCAGTTTCCACAGGAACTCTCAAAGTATTCTCCTTTGCACTTAGGTTTCAAGTAATTTCCATTTGGAGCTAAGATTGTAAATTTATTTAACCATTCGCCCATTTTGACTATCTCTGCTTTTTAACATTACAGTTCAGCTCATATCAGCTGTTTGTTGACGCAAAGTTTTTCATAGTACTCCTAGAGTACTACCAGTGGTATTTGTACCAGTTTTAAAATTGCAAACCTAAAGGCTTCACTTCCAAAGGACAAACTAGCTGGTGTCAATGTTTTACTAGCTGTTATAAAGTTAAAAAAAAAAGTAGTAGGAACCTTGAATCTCCTTTTGGCTTGTGAGTGAATTTTGGACTAATTCAGTAGTTCTGGTACAAATGTTCAGTTGTTGTCATAAAAGAACCCACATTTACTAAAGCTCTGAAAAACTGCTAGGTTCTGTGGTATCTTTGGAACCATTTACCAATTTTTACCCTCCTATTAAACGCAAAAACACAGACATGCAAACAGGCCAGCTGAGAAAAATCTTTCTCCCTTAGACTAGACAAACTGGAACTTCCAGACTGTGAGCCAAACTTTATCACAACCTGTGCTAAAACTCTGTGAGCCGAATGAGACCAAATCCCTGAATCCAGAAGGGTGCTACATAGCTCTAAATAGCTTGACACCACTTGTTTTCTTTTTGTTGAGCAACAAAATGAAGCTCGGATGCAAGTCAAACATGAGACGGCATGAGAAAAGGAAGAAAAAAATGTACATAGACAGATCATCTCCCAATTTGTCCAGCTAATAGGACGGAATATGAAAAAAAAGCACTGTACTTTTAATCTTCAAGAAGCAGTCAGTGTGTCAGATGGAATTACAGAAGACTCTGCCTCAGTGGGATTCTCCCCTCCCCTCCTCCTGTCAGCAGCTCCCACATTTATTGCCTTTGTAAGCATTTTTCTGCTCCTTGGACACATTTTTAGCCTATGGCTGCATCTTCTTTTATTTAATAACCATGTTTGCATCACTGGATCAAACAAAGCAGGTGTATGCATGTTGTAAAAATGCAAAAATGAAGGGCATCCTTCTAAGATCAGATGTAACAGTGAATCAATATCCCACTGATGGCCCGAGTAAATAATACAATTGATACACTGTATTTGACATTTTTTTCCAATAAAGCCGGATTATATCAAGTTGAATGTGAGGAAGAAAGAAAGAAAAACACACAGATGAGATGCTATACTGCAACACATTATACAATACACAAAAACAGTGCTCAACAACTGACCAGATGGTAAAAAAATAGCAAAAAGAATGAAAAAAGTAATCTGGTTGACATTATCAGTGAGAAAACTGTCCATTATTCTGACTGAGGAGCACACACACACACACACACACACACATCCTCCCTTCCTATTATCTCCTAACTCCCCCAAACAGTACCCGCTCAGACCCCTCGAGTCTCATCTTATTGTGTGGGTGTTTCTGAAAGGGATCAGCCACCCACAACACGAGAACGTCGTAAAGTTCTAGGTGCCAGAAGCCTGTCCACTCACCGCCTCAGAGTCTTCAAAGCCATGTAGATACAGGTTATCGTACATGGAGGACTGTGGTTCCAAAAAAGTGGCTCTTCAGTGCCAAAAGAACCAAAAAGCTGATCCGGAGAGGGTGGATGAAGAGGACTGGGGAGAGACAGAACCCACCAGTAGTCTGTTTCTCCACATGAAGGTAGACAGCAAAGAACCCACACCACACCAAAGCAACAGATTTAAAAAAAATAATAATAATAAAATAACCCCCCCCCCAAAAAAAAAAAGGTGGAGCTCTGTGTTTTCCTGATGCTGAGCTGAACGTTAATGCCCACAAGTCGAGCGAGTCTCGGTTCCCATCATCAGGCAGCCTGGTTATCCCTGGAGGCAGAGCAGACCTGGCGTTTCATCTGCCTTTCCGAGCTCAGATCACACGAGCCAATCCCTTCCTGCAGCTCCGACCGATGACAGCAGCGGGATGCTGCCCTGCGATTGGATGATGGAGGCTCCAGTCAGAGTGGCTGGTTGTGAATAAGGAAGGGGCGGTTGTGGGGTGGAGGGGGTGTCTGTAGCCTGGGAGCATCATTAACCAACAGGATGTGTGTATGTGGATGTGAGCGTGTGTGAGGTAATCGCTCAAAATAAACAGCCATTTGCACAGACTGACATTTAATTTACACACGCAGAAGCACAGCAGAGGTGAACAGCTGAGTGATGATACCATAAACAGGAGGCAGAACTGATGCCATCGAGCTGCTGGGATGTTACAACAAGTGCTCACGTCTTTACAGCTTCATGAACACACCGGGGCCATAAAATCAATCCATAAATGTCAGTAACAGAGAAACTGATTACATAGCAAATCGATCAAGAAGAGCCAGAGCTTAGAGTGTGAGGTTGTCACCTTTTATGGGCAACCTCTGTTAAAATGCGCTACACAGATAAAGATATTAAAACTATTCCTTTTGTAACTACTTTAAAAAAAAAAAGCATTGTTACACTGTATGCTTTCCTGACTCTTTGTGATCTGCATCCAAGCTTTACTATAAGTTTCCTATAAATATCATGATATGGACAATATATATATATATATATTATATATACAAAAAAGAAAGTTGCTTGTTTTGTTTTTGTTGCAACACAAAGTTTTGCACATTTGTGCATCAATAAAATACTAAAGGAGGGCCAAGAAAAAGATAAAACGCTACAAAAAAGAAACACAGAAAGACATTAAACATTAAAGAAAAGACTTATTTTATCATGGCTGAAAGAGCTAGTATTTCTCTTTGGCTTTATCTTACTTATTTTGTAAAAAAAAAAAAATTAATTAAATAAAGAAAAAAAAGGCTACAGGAAACAAACAGCTTAAAATAGCAATAACACCCTAAAAGGAAAATTCTTAAGGAAGCGTACTATCTTAACCTGTATGTTGGTGCATGAACAATCAAATGTAGGTGCAATTTGATCCAGGTTGTGCTGCTTTTGAAAACAAAGTAGAGCGACAGCACTCTCTGCTGGGCAACTTTGTTACAGAAAATCCTCCTACTATCAGATCCAAAATCAAGCAGTTTCTATCTATCTATGATTCTGTCAGTTAAAAACTTCACTGATTAGATAGATAGATAGATAGATAGATAGATAGATAGATAGATAGATAGATAGATAGATAGATAGATAGATAGATAGATAGATAGATAGATAGATAGATAGATAGATAGATAGATAGATAGATAGATAGATAGATAGATAGATAGATAGATAGATAGATAGATAGATGCACTCACGGTACGTCTACATAAATATATCTGCATATTCATCTGCACACAGACACCCATATGCTGAGGGTATGTGCATATGAGAACCTTGGACATTTCCCATGGATGAACAGACACATAAATATTGCAGAATGCAGAAGTACTCAAACCTCATATACACATCATACTCCCAACATACTGAATTATGACCTTGCAAAACATAGACCAGTGATCAGCTACAAGATTCATTCAGGGGCTAAAATTGCTTTAGCAAACTCTCTGGGGGCTGGACTTTGATGATATGATCATAATAAAAATGAAAATAAAAAGACTGATTAAAGATATAGCCTGTTTAATATTATATCATGCTGTATTTACCTCCGCCAAGGGGGTTATGTTTTCAGTAGTGTTTGTTTATCTGTTTGTGCAGAAGATTAGTCCGAAAATTATAAATGGATTTTCATGAAATTTTTAGGAAATGTCAAAGAGGGTACAAGGAACAAGTGATGAATTTTGGTGGGATTTTTTTAAAGCTCTCTGAGTCCTTCTAGTTAATATAACTGATCTATTGATCCATCCATTTTCTTTATCTCCAGCGTCACTGTGCATGAGGCAGGGTACACCCTGGGCAGGTTGCAAGTCCCTCGCAGGGCCACACAGAGACCATTTGACCATTAACGCTCTCACCTGGTGACAATTTAGAGTTACCAGGTAACCTAACATGACCGATTGGGTCTGTGTGAGGAAACCTGAGAACCCGGAGTAAACCCATACATGCATGTGGAGAACATGGAAACTCCACACAGAAAGGCCCCAGGCAGGAGGCGAACCTGTGAGGCTTCAGCTCTAACCGCTATTACAAAGTTCTGCCTTAAAATAGTCATATATTTGATTGACTTTAATCATATACAATATGTTAACCTTACTGCACTCGGGTACACTCAGGTGAATGAAAATCCTGATGTGCTTGCTAAGAAAACCGCTTCAAAAGAGACTACAGCATTCCCTTGAAGCTTTTAAGTGCCTAAATATTACGGCATTTTAGGCCAATGATTTTTTAATGTTACTACCAATCAACGAGCACCAGGCATCAGATTGGACGAACAATGCCATCCAGTACTGGAATTTTGTTTTCCTACTTTGAGCACTGATCATGAAACTCTACAACTAAAATTAGTGATGACTAGAGAATATGTTACCACTGTGATATGAAACAAACCCACAGTTATTCAGTTACAGTAAACTTCACACTGAATTCAAATCATGTTTGAAGAGTCTTTTAAGTGATCATGTGAGAGGGTTCTATAGAAATATATATACAACATTTTGTGGACAAAACCCTAACTTTTCAAATGTTTTAATGGTAATTTTATAATTACTGGTTTGAGAACACAATTAGAATTCTGACCAGATGTTATGTGATGGTGAAATTAGATTTGGATGAGAAGAACCACAAGAATAAGACAAAGATTGTGAAGTCACTTTTTTGTCATTAATTAAAATAGGATAAAAAGGACACTGCTCCTTTTTTGGACAGTGCTTATTCAAGAGATTACAGTTTTACGGAAGAAAGTTTATGGCTAAAATGAAACAAACATACCAGAAGAATTAAACAATTTTTAATTCAGCATTTGTGAGTAAATGATCAGCCGGTTCCCAGCAGTTTTAGATCTACGCAGGAGGTACTGACAGACTTGTGTGTGGGCTCGGCAGAGAGCTGTGACAGCAAGAGTCCGTCAAGTAATTCATGAATTAAAGGCTGCAGCTGAGCTTAGCCATGCGACCTACATAAGGGGGATAAGCAGGAGGAAGACACTTTTTATCACTTTGTAGGATGCAAGCTGGAAAAACTGGGCTAAAGAGAACATCTCTGTTCACTTGTTTTTGCTGGAAATTAAGAGATCGAGACTAAAAAGGGCTTTGACGACAAGCTCAGACTTTAAATGATAGTTCAAATATTTTCAAGTAAGATTATGTGGAATAGTTATAAACAAAAAATATCTTACCTGTTGTAGATAGCTCTTTAAACAGCCTTAATATGGAGAAATAGTTTAATTCAGACTGGATTGCTCAGCTAACAGTATAACAGTTTATAAAAACAGTTTTACAACATTACAGATTTATAAACAGATTTATAAAAAAAGAATTTTATGGTTATTTGTGAGATAAGATAACCACAGCCTGAGGCACCTCTGGCAAATATATCATAATGTTTCCACTGGAATAATCATGTAATGAAAATTAATGGAAGTGGAAAAATTTGTATAAAATAGCAGTTGCATGAACCGCTTTGTAATACTTTAAACCGGAGTTGTTTTGTGACAGCAGCAGTCCATTTTGACCTTCGACCCACTTGGACTAGCCATCAGTTCATCAATCTGGTCAGAGTTAAAATGTATCTCTTCAAACTAAAGCAGCTCAAGGAGCTTCCTACAACAGGTACTACGTTACCGTATTTTCTGGACTATAAGGCGCACTTAAAAGCTTTCAATTTTCTCAAACAACGACAGTGCGCCTTATAATCTGGAGAGCCTTATATATATGTAAGAAGTTGTAATGTTTTAGTTTGACTTTGGTAAACTACAAAGCCGCACCGCTTGCAGCATTAAGTCTCAGTTATTGTCACGCAGGGCTCCGATCACGCAGGGCTCCGATCACGCAGGGCTCCGATCACGACCCGCGGACCTGAGCGAGCGGTGGAGGCGTTTATACTTGACGCTTACGTCGGTGCAGTATTCTTCCGTGAGTTTTGTGCCGTTTGATTATCTTTGCGATCTCTCATAGAGGGATCATATAAATGCTGATACAGGCAAACCAGCTCCGCTAGAGCACCGAAATTGTCCATTTTGAATGGAGCGAGGAGCGCGCGGCGAGCAAAGTTACAAAAATTGGGAGGTGCATGACGATACGCCTTATAGTCAGGTGCGCTTTATAGATGACAAAAGTTTGAAAATGGACCATTTATTGCACGTCTTATAGTCCAGTGTGCCATATAGTGTGAAAAATATGGTAATTATTAGCATTTCCACATAACCCTGATTCAAAAGATCCTAACTTTTCCTAGGAATCAAACTTTGTTTTTAAAAAAAGGTGTGACGACGATGCTTTTTAGTTCACCACGGAAATTAAATCTGCACAGCCTAAGCTGCCCTGTGTGAAATATTTAGCAGCTTTTGAGACTAATCACTAATGTACAGCATCCACTTTAATTAATTTCATTGCCAGTGAAGAAAGAGCACATTTTCTAAGGATTATTTGACCTTAGCTGAGCTCAAACACGCACCTTTACCTTGGCATTTATGGATATCACTTCTGTTGATTAATAATGTTGGCAATTTCATTTAGCATTTCATTTTGCAATTTGTGGCTTAAAGGTTTCGTGACACATTTAAAGCCTGACCTCCAGGCTTAGAGAGTAGCCCTCAGATTGAATTATTTACAACAACTATTGGCACAGCTGAAGAAAAATGCTGACAAATCAGAAGCTATGGAATTACTGTTGCGTTTTGGTTCAACGTGACATAACACATTATTTTGTATCTTCTTCAACTTTAAGCTTTATTGAAAAAAAAAGAACTGAGTGTTTTTATTTCCAAGTTATTAGAAACATCTGGCTTTGATGAGGTTATTCTGTGATTTTGGAAGATGTTCACATATAGTATATAATTTCATTTTTGAAATACGCTTTTAGGTAAATTAGATGTATTGTTTTTGCAACTTAAGTGTTATAAGGACAAGTAGTCAGCACAGTACAAAAACTCAACAAAATAGGGTATTTAGTTTTGAGACGAAGCCTCAGATGGTTACTGTTTGAAACATCATTTCCAGGAGGGCACAGCTCACAGACTTGATGCTGAATTCATGAGGTACATACAAACACACAGCTCTCTGAGCAAACACAAATGCTAGATTTAAGCAATCGTAGTAAAGGATCTGAGTGCCGTTTCACTGCTGCAGCTCGGGATTATTCCGCAGCGGACATCTGCCCCGGCGTCCTCCTTTCAGAGGCTGGCCCAGAAACCAAACAGACACCCACTCACCAACCACACACAGAAACAGCTGTCTGTGTGAGCGGTGCATGTCAAAGGTTCAGAACATCTGGGAGAATTGGCTTCCAACCATCAGTTTTAACACCAGTTTCAAATCTCATGCGGAAACTCTGCTTCAGTTTAGTATAGTTCTTTTAAATGTGAAACCACTGGGAGTAATGCTGGCATTTAAATATAGTCCCATCAAAGTTAGTTTTCTTTCAGGTCCATAGCAGCTCATTCACGTCCTTCTGCTCTAAACTCCTCTGACCTGATTAGTGTTGGATTCATACCCGAACGGCCATTGTTTTTCAAAGAAAAACAGATTTGAATCATTCACCGATGAGAATGACTTAAAGTCTGTCATAGTCTTATGACATTGACAGAAACTCGCTGCCAGCTCAGACATGTGACATGTCATCAAATCACACCCACAGAGTCCTGACAGAGCACATTACAACACACTATTGTCCCCGCAACTCTGACCGTTTGTCTATTCAAGCACTGGAGGAACACATATGAGATGTAAAGCAACATTTTCAGGGACTTTAACACTCATGTGCAAGGCGTCAAGAGATCATGATCCCAACATCCGTTTCCTGTATTCATGATTGTCTCAGATTGAATTTAAAATTAAACTGAAGTGGACTATATTTAAATAAGCTGAACCAAACTGGACTGTGTGTAATGAGATTTGAATTGGACCAGTTCACTTTTCCCACATGGCACCCTGAGATGTGACTGATATGAATCAAATTAAACTGAAATAAAGTAAATCAAATCAAATCAAGTCCTGTTGCATTGTCTCATATTGTTATGTGTTGTATTAAATAATGTTGTTTTGGACTATCATATCATAGACACATATAACTAGACACAAGACCAGAAGCAAGAAGTTGAAAACAGTGGATGAGTGCCCCCTGGTGGTTAGATGCAGTACTATTTATGAGTACTACAAAGTCATGTAAGCAAATGAATTGTTTGCCTGCCTGAAAAATAAAAGTTCAGGCATTGATTTTTGTTGATTTGTGTAGTTCTGACCATCTTACTTTATGTTCAAATCTATCTTCTTTTATCATTTGTTTAGACTCAATTAGTTATTTGAGGTTATTTGAGTTATTTGAGGTTATCAACAATCTGTTAGTGAGTTTAAAGGGTGTGTAGGCAGGACTTTTGTATCAGGGGTACAGACCCACATTTCTAGCACACAGACTCTGGTTCCAAAAACAAACGTGGCAGCATCCATAAAACAGACATTCTGGCTTAATTTCTGAACAATGGAAGTTAATGGAGTCGCTTCACCCATCCTTTTTTTAAATTGTTTTGTGTTGTATTTCATCATATTAGTTTGTATTTAATTAAATCAAACAACATTGTGTTTTAGCATATTGGTTTGTTTTGTTTCATATCATATATCCTAGCATATTTCATGCTATCATTATATAAAGGCAATGTGCATTTCTCCTTTCACTATTAGGAACAGGTTTCAGAAACCGGTCAAAGAAAGAGGCCACAGCTGCGATAAAATGGATTCATCCTTCAACAAGACAACACACCAGCACACACACTGCTCCCTGTGGAGGAGGTTTTGCCTGAAAAACATATTGACCATCCTCCCCGTTCACTAGACCCGGCACCATGTGACTTTTTTCCCCCACAAAATCATGTCTGTACCCAGGGGAGCCCACTTTAAGCTTGTTCCAGAAGGAAAGAAGAGGCTTTTGAAGGCAGCTACCAAAAAAAAAAGAAAGACCAAGAGCACTGCTTTCAGGTTACAGGGTTAAATGAGATTTAAACTGAAATATAACATGAGACTGAATACTAAAGAGCCACCTCTAAAAAGATTCCTATAATTTTCTATAAACTGCCCGGGTCTCACCTTTCTCTTCTAAATTATAAGGATCGGATGAAAGAAAAAAAAAAGAGTATCTTTCTGTATTTTTCTCTTTAAAAGAAGGAGGAGGAGCAGTTTTGCTGCTCATCAACCTTCTAGGATTGACCTCTGTTGTTGAAGGGTGGCTGTTACTATGGAGACACGAGGGAATCAAAGAGAGCCCACTTGCTCCTCTTCTCACCTGATGACGATCTGTTGATGACACAAATCACAGCGGGGGTGTTTCAGAAATCTGTGAGTATTTAATAAGGAAAAAGGAGTGGGCAACAGTTTTTATATCATTCTGTCCTCCTGATAGACGATTCTCGTTTCTTCTCATTTTTGTGTTTACTTTCTTGTTCCTTCTGTATGTTTTATTTAAGTAGGAAGAACTCAAAACTTAACCAACGATGGCAAAACTTTGAACACGCAGTGCACTCAAGGGAGTGTTGTGAAGGAAATGAAAATGTAACTCTAAAGGGGGTGATAATCTGTCATTATTCTTTGCCAAAATATAACTAGAAAAAGGTATATTTTGTATACTGAATGGGTCTTTTTAAAGGACAAAAACAGGTAAAGGTTTCTGTGACCTGCAAACCTATTACAACATAATCTCATCAAAAATGGCATTATTAAAAATCACATCTGGCTATGAGATTTAAAGAGCTCTAATGTGATTGAATAAAACTACCAGCCTGTCCTTTGCAAGCCTTGGGGAGTTTGTAACAGCCAGCATGTGATGACAGAGTTAAGACCAGGTATGGAGAGATTAAAACAAGCAGAGTAATGCAAAGAGACAAGGGTTTGAGACGAAGATAACTAAAACCAAACTGTTCTGTCACTGAGCGGCGCCTGCAGCATCAGTTCCCTTGATAACTTGTTAACAGAGGGTCAAAGTCCACCTTAAAACCCTACTATAGAAGAGACTTTATGCAAGAGACAACTCTGAATTTGTTTTACGCTAGTGCAGGGGTGTCAAACTCCAGGCCTCGATGCCGCTGTCCTGGGAGTTTTAGGTTTTTCTGCTCCAACACACCTGATTCAAATGGTTTAATTAGCTCCTCACCAAATCATCAAGTTCTCCAGGAGCGTGGCAACAAGTCATCCATTTAAACCAGGTGTTTTAAAGCAAGAACACATCTAAAACATGCAGGACAGCGGCCCCCGAGGAATGGAGTTTGACACCCCTGCAGTAGTGTATTGTTGGCTATGTCCTAAAATAAAGGTAAGTACTAAAGAGAAATAGAGGAAAACCAGTTGCTCAGCCGCCTTTATCGGCTGCATCAAGCCCTTGTCATATCGTGAATAGTTTATTGTTACCGCACGCTCATAGATTGAGTTACACTACACCCAATAAAAAACACTTGCTTGAATCAGTTAAAGCCATCTCCAGCTACACATAGAAAACTACTGATGTCACGTGAGGGAAGAGCTCCGGCCTTCTGGAATGGGCGGAGCCTCAGATTGATAGGAGTCGACACTTCCTTTGTTTGGGGCTTCTCCTTAAGATGTTGTCTACAGAAGTCCCAGCGCTGGTCCTTGTATTAATTTTTTGCCTTATTAGAATAAATAGATAAACTTTAGTTCTTTTGTAGCATCATCCTTAAAGGGTAAATTGTCTGAGTTGTCCCTCCCCTGGGGTAAAAGGACCGGAAGTGAGCTGAGGGTGGTCCATCGGCTACATTATATAAAAGAGACGGCAGCATCTGCTTTCAAACGGTCCGGCCTTTATGAATATTGCATAGCTGATGGAAGCCTCAAAAGCAGCTCAGCAGGCGAAAATCCCCGGCTAATATAAATCGGGAACACTGATTTCCTAAACTTAAGCTGGAGCCTCGCTAACGTATCATCCAGTGTCCCAGCGCTTTCGTCACTTCACTGCTAACTTAGTGGGGAGCTTGAAGTCAGAGGATAATTGGACTGAGGTCAAAAGCTGTACAGAAAAAATTGGAATAAAAATATTTCTTTATTAATTTTTTAAAATGTGAAAGCATGTTCCTAACTGAACTCCAACAATCCCTGATTTTTTTAAGAACCTTTTTTTTTTTGCATTAAGTTGTGTAAAAGCAGCAGTTTTGAATGTTCTACAGCATCACAAGGCCTACTGACTCTTTAAGTTACAGGTGAAGGTAAAAATGCTTTGCTTTGTTTCATTTTATTTTATCCTTTAACTCCTTGTTCGGAGAGCAGGAACAGTATATTAAAGACATGTTGTGTTGTTGCTCATCTGTGTGGGATGGCAATGATTCTGTTGGAATCATTTTATTATTGAATGCTGGGTCTTTCCTTTACAGGCAAGAAGACAAAAAAAATTAAAGGCTATAACTAAAGTTGATTAGCTGCGGCAGCGATCTTGAATTGGGTTGATTCCAGTGATTAATTAGTTGTACATGGACAACTAATGATTCATTTCTGAAAGTTTCATTAAAATCCATCCGATGTTTCATGAGATATTTTGCTAACACAGAACAAGCACAGGCACATGATGTCCCACCTTTCATGGCAGCGGGCGATATTAATGTTTTAAAAGCTCTCTATAGAAACAACTCTGGCTACAGAATATTTAGACAGACAATATTTAGTGATGTTCTCGTTGCATATTACTTAACATAATGAAAGGAGCACTCGTTGAAGGACTGCATATCGCCTGCTGCCTTTCATGCCAAAGTTTTAAGGAAAGATTTCATGCACTCAGAGTGCTAAATGATTGACTTTTAGAGTAAAGGACTGACAAAAACACAGGAGATAGAAGTGGAAGTGGCAGAGCTGAAGATGTTGAAGTTCTCCTTGGGAGGAACAAGGATGGACAGGATTAGGAATGAGGTCATCAGAGGTACAGCACAGGTTGAACGACTGGGAGGTAAAGTTAGAGAGGCCAGACTGAGATGGTTTGGACATGTGCAGAGGAGGGACAGTGGGTATGTTGGTAGAAGGATGTTAGAGATGCAGCTGCCAGGAAAAAGACAAAGAGGAGATACATGGATGCAGTTAGAGAGGACATGGAGGTAGTTGGAGTGAGGACAGAGGACACAGAAGACAGAGTTAGATGGAGGAGGATGACTCGCTGTGGCGACCACCGTAAAGGGAACATCTGAAAGAAAATTAGGAAGAAGAAGAAGTTTTAGCACTCAGAGTGCACGCATCAGATTTTCCCTGGTGGTCTAGTGGTTAGATTTCTGCACTCTTGCTGACCCGGCTCAGGTTCCATTCCCAGTCAGGGAACTTCTTATAATCCTGAGGCCGCAGGTTCGAGCTCAGGTTGCGGCAGGAAGGGCATCGGGCGAAAAAAAAAAAAAAAAAGCCAAATCGTTCATGACGGGTTGCTCGTTACCCCTGAAGAAGGGAGCAGCCGAAAGAAATTACCATCTGTAAAACTGTTACCGCCACTAATTCCCTTTCCTAGGTTGATTAGCTCCGGCAGCCATCTCTAAAAGTTCTAAAAGTTAATCAGCTGTAGATGTACAGTACCTCCAGTGATCACTGTCTGAGCACTTCATTAAAATCCATCCTCTGGGTTTATAAGATATTTTGCTAACAGGCAGACAGACAAACACATGCAGACACACGCACAGACAATAATAATAATAAGAGGACCGCCTCATGAAATGAAAGAAACCATGATACCTGTCTGAGAATGAAGCTCGTAGATGTGGTGCTGCCATCGGACCTCTTCAGGCGGCTGCGTCTGGAGTACGTGCCTCTGTTAGCCTGGTGATGCCAAAACACACAAAGCTGTTCAAGCTTTAGTTGACTTTTTTTTTAGCTTATTTGTGACAAATGTAGATATTGGAAAGCCACACTCATGTGACAAACTGTATGTAGGATGCTGTTATCGTTCATGCGCCGATCTGTATCTGTGTTCTCAAGGCCACCTTCCTTTCACTAATCCCATTAACGTCAACATCTCCATCTCCATACAGCTCCCGCCCCCCGTTTCCTCTCCGATGACCTGATAATATAAAGTCAGTCTTTCTCCTGGCTGGTCACACCAAACGTCCCCCCACCCCGAACTCTATCTGGACTTACTTCTGCTGACCTTTCATTTTTCCTGTTTGTTCAAGTGTGAACAAAAAACTGTGTGACACCTCACCTGAAGTGCGGGGACTAGTGTGTGTGTGTGTGTGGGAGGGGGGGGTTATGATTAATGGCTTCACTTTTTAGCTCTTCCAGCCCTGTGCCATGTGCAGCATCCCCTGGTGATTCTGGAAAGAGAGAGAGAGAGAGAGAGAGAGAGAGAGAGCACCTGGGGCGCTTTTCAGATTCTTTCCAAGCCCGGAATCTGCTCGTGAGGATTTCAAGAAAGCTCCAACAAATGCTGTGTATCCTGATGGGATACACAGCGAGGGTTCAGTAATATTTAATGAGCTTTATGTCGGAACTGGAGCTAAAATCCGTCTGGGATGCACCAATCTGTTATTTTTCTTAATTAATTCATAAATTGTAAAACATACAAAAACATTCTGAAAGAGGCCATCACAGTTCCTGAGCAGGTGAGGCGTCGTCTAGGTTCAAAATCTGACAATATCCAAGCGACAAAACATTTATTTGCTTTGTTTAAAGCTGGGTTTGCACAGTTGTTGTGGAGCTTTGTGATCAGTATGATCAGTACCACACACATTTCTTAACTGATGATTAGAAATGACCTTAATAATTAATCATTATAATTGAAAGTTTTTTGTCTTTTCACTGATTGCATTCCAAAGCTTTTTGTCTCCTCCCCACTTCTTGGACAACTGAAATCTGACCTGGAAAAAGTGAGCGGAACCCTCATAGATCATGTGAGATGTTCTATCAGGAAATGTTGAATAATTGAGCACACAATAAATCAAATCCTCAGCATACAGGAGGACCTGCTCCTCAGGGCCTGGTTAGGACTGATCTGATGAAAAATGTTTTTTTTTCGTTCCTAAGAGCAAGGCACTGACATTAGTGTTGACATTCATTTATTTTAATATTTTAATATTATTGTTAAGGCTGCTCTCTACACAGGCTGTAATTTATTAGTCATAAGGGGCTATAAAACTGTTATTTATTGTATTTTCAATTTAACTAACTACAGGAAAACAGAGCATTTGAACTCTATGAGTGTTCTGTTTTTATCCTACCTGAAACACGGGCTTCTGCAGCCCGTCTCCTATCCCGTGTCGGGTGTAGATGTGCCGGGACATCTCGGCCAGCTCGTCGGTCCAGGGAGGGGGCTGCCGCTCGGTGCCGCTCCACTGGAGCGGCTGCTGCTCCGGCGGCGGACGGTGAACCGCCGACTCCAGCTTTCCGTCGCTTCGTGGCCGCCAAGCAGAGAGGAACAGGCGCCCAAGCTGCTCTGCTGCAGAACCAGCATCACAGAGCCTTTTAACTCTCCTCCTCCTCCTCTTTCTCTTCCTCTGCGCGCGCTCCCTTCACGAGCTGTGCTATGTTCACGGACGCGCCAGAACGTCAGCGTTCCAGAGACGCAGCTCAGGACCAAAACAATGCACGACTTAGAAACTCGAATCATTAAATGCTCAAGTCAAACATCACGCTTATCTAAAACCTTAATGTATATTACTATACTAAAAAATATCATAAAAAACTGAAATGAATGACGTACATGAGTAAAGTCAGACTTTACAAGGAGTACTTGAATGCAGCATAAACATCTTGATGTTGATTTCAGGTTTAAAAACACAAACTGAATCATTACAGTCATTTTACAATCATTGCCTTGTAGCTACTACAGAATAATTCAGCCTCATTCAGGCACTATATATCATAGCTGTATCAGTACACAGTTGGGTGAATTTAGCTATAATTGGGTAAAGTGGGCAAATCCAGCTGGTTCACTGACTTTACACATTTGCAACAACCCTGGTTAACTCTTAGCTCTAGTTTTTGGTTTAAAGTTCTTTTTTTTTTGTTAGTTTGTTTGCGTGAGGCAGAGGGTTATATCAAGTGTTGCAGGGTAAAACAATGCAAACTGAGCCTGGATTTATTCCTGAATAATAACGATGGCAAAAGAATGTTAAGATACAAACAAAATTAATGTTGTTTTTTCTTTAAATTTTTTGACATGCTCTTTAAAATCAAAGTGTTAACAGTTCAAATATGTATTGCTTTTTATTTCTTTTTCTTTTTAGTAAATGGTATGGGTTTTCACTATTTAAGAACATTAAAAGTTGCATTGCAAACAGATGCATCTTGATAAAGATAAAAAACTATTAACACTGTTTCACCATCATTATCATACATTGGCAATAATATGCATTATTAATGACCCAAAGGCCACTGAAGAACAGGCTTGCATTACGAGAAATGTGAAGGAAATAACAGCGAGATTCATTTTTTTTTATTCATAAAAATACATCTTTGAGAGGAAAAAGGGGGCAAACAATTTTGCTGTATCTCAGGAACATCTTAGTGCAGCAAACAGCAGATAATAAATATTCCGTCGTCCTCATCAGCTGGAATGTTTTTCGACAACCTCACACCTTATCTGAGGAAAAGTGTCAGGAAGTGCAAAATGTTCAACCTTTCCTTATTTATTTATGTTTACCTTTTTTAAAGATGCTTCAACCGAACGACACCAGCTGCATCTATCTGACAAATAAAGAGCAGACGCTATAAAAGGTCCAATGAATAAATCATGTCCTCTGAGTGGATCATATTATTGATTTGTAAATCTCCTACAGCTGGTGATGTGTGGAGAGAATGGGGCAGATTAATGTAGGAGGACAACCATTTTATTCATGTTTCTATAAACTGTAGAAATAACTACTTTTTTTTAAATTAAAGCCTAAAAGTAAATTGGGACTTACTTGTTTGATAATCTAAGATGACAAAATCTCAACAATTTAATGTATAAACTGTAAATGTAGCGCAAAATTAACCAAGACCAAAATAAATGTTAAAGCTGCTGCCAGTGGCTCTTTAGTGTCACCATGGTAACCACACACCTGTCTCTCTCACTCCCTGACAGCACTCTTAACAAGACAAACAGAAATGCAGAGTAGAAATTAAGCCTCAATGAATCATTTTATGTATCCACAGTGTTATTTGTAGAAAATATTAAAAAAAGTTAAAAGATCCTTTAATTTGTCAGTTTTAAAGGCAAAAGTCAGAGAATGGACAAAAAAAAAATCTATACTTTCTGCAATCTGGGTGAAAGATGACAAAAATATCTACAATTTGATGTATAAACTGTATAACAAGAGTAAAGTTGGGAGTAAAAATGTGGAAAGTTCAGACAGTTCAGTAGTTGGTGTGTAACCTCATCACATTCTTAAGCTGAAGATTGTGGTAAAACCGTAACAACAAAACAATCTAAACTGTCATTCTCTAGAAAACCATTAATGACATCAAGTTGTCAGTTCCATCATGTAAAGTCCAACTTTCTGTGACCAGTTTAAACCTTTAATGACATTTCTACTGTGAAGTATGCCCAAGAAATAGAAGCGAGGTTTGGGTTTTCCTCACTTGTTTCGTCAAAATCCCGTTGTCTATGTGGAGATTTGCCACCCCCCCATCCCATTTTATATCTGCGTCATACACTGTATTGCTACTAAAGGTCACAGCACACTAATCCTGATCAAGGCACGTTTGGATGTATTTTCTGGTATAGGCTTTTCCAAAGCTGCAGGAGGAGAAGGAAACCAGTAATTGTGACGGAAACAAGAAACAGGCAAATTGTAATAAGGATGACAATGCTTCCTTCATTAAAGAAAACCAAAAGAACTGTTAGAAAGAAGAAGGAAATAGAAAAAAACAACAACTTTGATATAAGTAGAGTCTCTTTTATTTCAAAGAATATTTTTTTTAAGTTTGCTCTGTTACGAAAGCAGGTTTAAAATCCCGGATAAAGAAACCTTTTCTGGAATATTTTAAATGTACAGAATTATACATATCCAAAGAAGAAATTACTTGCAAAAGATGTGTCCATGTCATTCTTTTTGATTTGTACAGAAAAAACAAGGCATTCAGTGGTAAATACATGTTTACAAAGCTAAGGTGCAAAATCGACATCAATGATAAATCCAAGTATTTTACATTTAATATACAAACAGCTTTAACATGAGGGGGTGCTAAATGGAAATACATTCTTGTCTAAAAATCACTCACTAGATCACAGCAACACGAAAGTGGATCTGATGGAAGCAACCTTCAATGGAACTGAAGAGCAATGACAGCAGGTTGGAAACATGATGTCTCACGTCTCAAGATATTATTCAACAGTTTGAAAGCTTTGTTTAAATGGAAATATGTCAAGACGAAGCAAAAGCAGAAAAAGAATAGGCAGGGGGGTTTTTTACCTTGAAAATTACACACGCATAACATCAATATTTATATAAAATTAAAGCATAGGCATTGTCAATTTCGAAATCAAACATCTCCGTGTCACACGTTTGCATAAACCTGAACTCTAAAATTCCACTGAATGAAAAACACCTCCTTAATAAAGACGCAGAGGCCCAGATTAGATGCATCCACCTTGAGGAGATGCAGCATTTCGAATGGACAAACGTGTAAAGAAAGCAGAGATATCTAAAATCTGATGATCCTTAGAAAACATCTTCATTTACAATAATAAAGAACCTTCGATAGATATGACCTCAAACACACACAGTTTACATAAATGTCTCAAACACAACCACAGAATGCAAGCCCAGGGACGTTCTGAAACCGCTAACATACATTTATAAAGTTAAAAACAACAACTTGTCAAATCAGAAGTTCGGTTCAAAACAGTGAGTAGCTAAAGTGATGCCGCTGGTGAAGTGAGGAGCTGGTTCTGTAGAAAGATAAGATCTCACATAACATGACTTCAGATCATTTCAATAGATCAGCGCAAACGGCACAAAACTGTATAACCCTTCAGACGAGTTCAGCTTTGTTCTTAAATTAAAACCCAAAGAGGCAAACTAAGCATTTCGGTCATTAGATGCAGTAGATGCATTTTAAAGTGCCATCTAGGTATTACTGAGACACGTTTTATCATGCATGTTTGGCCGTTTGGACGCTCAGTTTTCCCTGCCCACATACATCTGGTGTTTTCGGTTTTATTTACCCTTACTGTCAGCTCGCAGGCTGCCTGTACCAGACACATTTTGCTTTGCAAGGCTTCTATCTCACACATCTGAGTGGGTGGGGGGGTGGGGGGGATGCATCAACTCCGACTGCCACGCGGCAACATAACGACTTACGTGAAAGGCTTGTGTTTGCACTTTGCATACAGACGTGCAAGAAGTGTCCATATCAGTCTCTCTTGTGATCGCACTGTTCTTTTCATGAGGCTGAGAGCAGAAAAAATGCTTCTACTGCGCAGCCATACTGGGGATGGACAAACCTAATGTGGACAGGAGGACTGGAGAGGCTGCACTGCTTTCTCTACATGACCAGAAAAAAAAAAAAAAAAAAGTTGTGTGAAAGAACACCACAAGAAGAATATTAACATTTTTTTTTTCACTTTATCTAGAGTTAAGTCATCTAACCATCTTTAACCAGCTCTAAATGTGACACTTTCTATAAATCCTTGGAAAACTAATCTGAAATAACATTATATTAGAGTAGTATAAATTACATGGTTCTGCACTCAGAGGCTAACCCAAATGTTATCTTGTGCCAAACTGGGAAAAAGACTTCTGTTTAGCTCAAAGACACAGGAAAACCTCTGGAGCCTCAGTTACAGAGCTGAGGCCAAACATCGGATGCACAGCAGACCCATGTAAGAGTTACTTCAACTGTTTTGCAGTGTTGTTAGCCCAACTTGACAGAAACAATAAGGCCAAAGGACTTATTCTGAGGAAAGTGAACATAAAGGTTGAGCCAAATAAACAGTCAGTAACTGAATTATCCGAGGTGTGCATCTTAAGGCCTGCTGCCGGTCAGACGTCTACAGCAGAGGCTGCTGGTAATACACTGCCGGCTGCTGCTGCGGCTGAGGAGGGGCCTGGTGAGGGGGGGCGGAGACAGGATAAGACACAGGCGGCATGTTAGAGTTGTGATAGGCTGACATGTCCATGGCCACGCCCGCCTGAGGAGGATAAGGAACTCCAGCAGCTTGGTTCATGTACTGAGAGTTAATCCCGGCGCTGTGAAGATAAGAGACAACATGTAACAACTGATTTGTGTTTATATTGCACATTTTTAAGTTTTGTGAGATGCACATATCATCTTACAATACAGAACAAAAACTATGACTATGTGCAAACATAGCCTTTATATTTTTCTTTCAAAGAGCCAGAGTTTGGAAGCAAATCGTAACAAAATTAGCTTGTTTAAAACCTTTGCAGACTAATCTACTTTGCACAGAATGTCTGAAAAGCCCTTTGTGTTCTGAGCTATTTATTCTTTACAAAAGAAGTAAAGTCTGGACACACAAAGGTTTTTCCATACTTTTTAGGACCTCCAAAATACCTAAAGCCAAATCCGTATTTTTCCAGACTGAGTAGGAGCCCTGCACATCACTGACAAATTCTGTAGCTGAAATAAATGATCTCAAGCTGTTGCTGTCAAACATCCTAGGTGTCAAGTTACCTTTGTTAGACACGACCACTGATAATAATCTCTTCATAGTGTGTGTGTGTGGGTTTTTTTTAAAATGAAATTAGCAGGTCCAGTTCAGGGGTTTGATGTCTTACCTCATGTAAGGAGTGGCTTGGCTGCTGGGTGGAGCTGAGACCGTGGGGGGCATTGAATGTAGTGGTCCGGGCTGGTCGCTGGGTAAAGAGTAGGTCTGCGCAGGGGGAACCTGGGGGATCCCTGGAGGCAGATATGGGGCCCCAGCTGCTCCAAGGTAACCCTGATAAAACCGGGAGGGGAGCAAGATGGTTTTTATTAAGTGCCTGGGCATATTTAATGCTATCAGTTTTTGTAAATTAGACATTGTATAAAAGGTTATCTGTGGGTTAACAGTGGGTTAAAAAAAGGAAGATTTAACAGGTACTAGTTGGATTTTCATCAAGGTTTTTCATGGCACGAAAAACACGAAAAGCAGCCATTTTCTGTTTCAGGAGAGTAAACAAGAAAAATGCAGACATAAAGCAGGAATAAAAACATGACTTCATATAAAACTACCTGGAAACAGCAGGCACTTCAAAAACTTTATTAGTTCGATTCAAAATGGATTCACAGTTGAAAGTTAAACGCCCTGAGCAACCTTTCTTTTGTGAACAGTCACTAGAATACAACAAAAACAACAAAAAAAGCTTGCTTTTTCTTTTGGTGCAGGTTTGCACAAATTAAACAGAATAATGCACTAATCTGCTCTTAAATGGGCAGATTTGCCTTTTATTACAACTACAATGACACAGATCACAGCTACAGGTTTCCAATCTTCATGTCCAGAGGATCTAATAGCAGCTACCTTGAATGCAGACATGGACTAAATAAATCTGAAGCTAAATCTTGGCAAAACAGTGAAAAGGGGCTTTCGCAATTTTTCTTTAAAGCCAGACGAAATACAAAAGATACTGATTACTAACAGAAGTTACGCAGTTCTTATAATTAACTGCATAACTCTAATTCAATCCTTCTTTCAAACTCTTTAAATGTCATTTCTGGTTCAGGTTGCACCCAGACATGCTAAGTTTAGTGTTTTGCATCCAGGAAATACTTAATTATTAGGGATCAGATTCAAAACTAGAACTATAAAAGGCTTATTCTAGCTATGTTATCTTTATTAAACTTAAAAAAAACAACTATAAAACAATCTATGAATCAGATTTTCAGTTGTAATGGTAAATACTGGGCTAGAAACATCCAGAGTGAGTAACATTGTCCCGTAAACTAAAAAACAAGGTCAAATCCTTTGCTAAATGACATCCTAGTGTAGACCTGGCCAGTGTCTGTGACAGACGTCCAACTCTGCAGGGAGAGACAGTGACATCAATCATTACTCAGTCACTGCTAAAAATAAAAAACACAGGCAAGCCCAGATTCTCAGGAGCAGAAGAAGAGAAAAAAGCTGACCTAATGACAGACAAATCTAAGGAAAACAAACTGTTCCACTGACCAGATGGCACATATGAATATAGACCGCAAGAAACTAAATACGAGCAGTAAAGAGAAAAACGGGCAAAGTGCGATGAAGACAATGTTCAAATGAACTCTTTCAACTATAGTCCCCTTTCGTTTTCATTAAATCACAAATACTTTAAATAGAGTTCAGTTCTACTGAGTGCTGACAACCATTAATAGAGCTGCTGTACATGAACCCAGTTCAGAAATATGCTGTCAAAATAAACATCTTTCCTGAACAGGAAGTCTTTTTTTTTCCTGAGCTGTGAAGACGTCTGACAGAATGCATCCCTAAATTATGCATGACAGCTCTGCTTCTTGTTGACTCTGTACATGGTAAAGAACAGAGAAAGTGTCTGCAGTGCACCAATCGGAGCGCTAAACTGTCGGCAGTCGAGAAAAGTCGTATTGATTTAAGGGATAAAGTGAATACCTATTTACCGTCACATCAGTTTAAAGTGCAATCTACATTAAAATAAACCCATCTACACTTCTCTCTGTAAAAGTGTTTCCACATTGGCTTCAGTTACGTTTGTGCGCCACAATCTGGGAAGATAATCTCTGTATATTCGGGGCTTGCAGACAGATCTGGAGGCTAAAGATCCACCCCCAAATTATTCAGTCAATTTTAAGAACCATTTGCCAATTTTATATTTTTGTTTAAGGAAAACTAGCATGTCTACTTACGAGTGATTAGAGTCTCTTTACCACAAGTCTTACTGCTAAAAACCCCTCTCTGACGGAGCCAAAAATACTTGTGGTCCTTCATTATTTACCTGCCTGGTGGATCATTGTAATCAGGTGGGTGTTCTGGCAGTAAAGAATGTAGCTCACCAGTGGACGTAGCTCGCCCAGTGTCAACGTTTCCAAATAAAATGGTGACAATGACAGAAACAGATGCAGGACCGCTAGAGATTTTTTTGGGCAGGTGTTGTGCCGAAAAAAGCCCACCTATTATTCAAAACACCTCAGCGGTTGGCAAACAACTTGGCAGACTACCGTTGGTGAGAACAAAAACAACAGCTGATTTTCTAAATTATAGCTGCATAAAATATTCCGTTTTATTTATTCGCTGATGACTACCTGAATATTCAAACATCACTGCCAATCTTTAACTTGTACATGATCGTTTGTAATCATACTGTCATTTCTGAGGGGGAAAATGAATGAATTAAAAATATATAATTTCTTAAACCTGTAAACTATAAGATTCCAGTTCTGACCTGCATGGGCACAGAAGAACCAGCTGGGCCGTACTGGGACTGCATTTTGGTGTAAGCCGTGTAGAAAGGAGCTTCATTCATGAGCTTGTTGTAAAGCTCCAGCGCCTCCATCACTTTCAGATTTAAATCTGACAACTCTGAGTGATGCCTGCAACACAGCGAGACATTTATTTACAAACATTGCCTATACAGTAATAATTCTAATCTTTATTCATAGGTAATAAATATACCTGTCAATCTCTTGTAGCTTCTCATCAATCAGTGGGTTCATCTGTTGGCATGCATCTGTTCAGATATTGGCACACAGACAGAAAACAGTCAGAAAACAAAAGCCTAACTCAGACTGACACCCACAGTGTGAGGAGGTTTACACCCGAATTTCAGTTAATACCCTCCAGCTGGATTAGCTCTGCAGAGTCTGGAGTCGGATCTGCAGGATCTGCGTTCTGCAGCAGCGCCAGCGTTCTGTCCATCTTTGCCTGCAGGCAAGATATAGCAAATATGGGTTGGTAATTTGATTGAGAGGTGATTTAGGTTTGTAGATTCATATGCATGTGGAAGTGTGGCACCTCATCAATGTAGACAGGTTCGGGCTCTGCTTTGGTTTCCAGGCTCGTCTCTTCGGGAGTGGCTGTCTTCTCAACATAAACCACTGAGGAGGGAAACGTTTCTTAATAAGCAGCCATGAAACAATTCTGCTTCTGGTTAAACCAATTAGTGGAGCAGCAAAGAGGCTGCTTTTGTAAGAAACAATACACAATGCTGGCAAAGTGTATGTGTTGAGACGAAAGGCCTTTCAGAGTAAATATAAAGACCAACCTGGCTCTGGCTCTGGCTCAGCGTTAAGATTGGTTGTGACAAAGTTTGAGGGAAAAAGCCCAACTCCTCTGTGGTTTTCTCCTTTCCACCAGTTTGGATCGCTGAAAATATAAAAAATACAGCATAAAACAGAAATATAGATTAATGCATAAGCCTTTTGGGCTTGGCTCAAACATACTCAGAGTGGTCCTAAGATTTAAAACAGCTAATGGCTCCATCTAAAGTATACGTGTCAAACGCAAGGCCCGCGGGCCAGAAGCGGCCCTCTGTAACATTTCATCCGGCCCCCAAGATAACGTTTAGATTTTATTAGATTTCATTAGATGCTTTGTAGATTGTGAGCTTCCAGAATATCGCCGCAATCAGCATCCAATTAACCACAGCAGAACAAGGTAGAAAAATAATATATATTCTTTTAAAAGTCTCAACTTATGTTGTGAGCTGTGCATGGTAATGAAAATACTTTTATGTTTCACTGCTAGAGAAAAGAATACACATCGATACAGGAAAACTGCACACTATAATTTCATATTTGTACATGTTAATCTTAATATTAAAGTTTGTTTTGGTCAGTTTTGATTATTTTCCAACACCTAATTTCTGTTTTTCTTCTTCCATGAGAAACCAGAATGGAGTCGTGAACAAGTAATTCATAAATGATTACCTGTCATCCAAAACCAGTATGACCTCCCCAGCTTTGAAAGTGAGCTCGTTGTCTTCAGCTGCTTCAAAGTCGTACAGCGCACGCACCTTCCGGGCCTCCTGCCCTCCCCCACCGTTGGTACAGGTCGGAGGGTCAGAGGTCAGGGTCAGGGGTCGCGTCTCTGCTTGCTGCTTCTGCTCCTGTAAGGACAGCTCAATGGCTGAGAGGAGAGATGTAAAAAGTTAATTGCTAAAAGATGATAAAATATGCTTAAAACAGAAGAACGTGAAAACAGTTTACATGTTTATTTGTTTACTCCTCTTAAAAATCAGTATTTTACTATAATATAACAAAAACAATTTGAAAGATGGCATCCATCTTTACCTTTGGCCAGGTCATCATCATCTGGTGCTTTATTTGGAGCAGGTGGGCTGACCTTTGTGCTGGATCCCTGCGGTCAATATAGAAACATAAGGTCACATCTGTGTGTGTGTGTGGATGTGAGAGGGGGAAGAAAAGTGTGACACAACTATTAAAGATGAAAAATTATTTTCCTGCTATCTGCAGTTCAAACTGGGAGCCACACGTTGTTTAGAAGTGGTAGGTGTAGCAAAGACAGGTGCTGCCAGTAAACGTAAAATCAAAGAGAAGATTTAAAAAACAAAAGTTGTAATTTACTGATAAACCTTTGAGTTGAGCTGATGGCCCAGGAAAGTGTCGGCTCTGTTGCTTCCCTGGACTTTGATCAGTCCGCCGTGTAGCAATAAATCCAAAATCAAACAAATCATCACAACAAAGAGGGTAACAGCAGGAACTTGAACCCAATTTTACAAGGCTTAATGGCGTGTAGCTGAATCCAAACAGAAGAGAAATGCTCACACGCTGCTTGAAAAGAAACTGACATTTGTGTTAAAAATGGATGCTAGGTAAAGGTAAATACTGCCACAGCTTGAGTCACACAGCCTGCTGGGGCTCGCTCATGAGCCGATACACATTAAATGTCATACCTGCTGCCTCATGTGTCACCTGCTCCCTGGTGTTTCACATTTCTCAGGCTTTTCTCACAAACACAATATGCGCCACCGCACCAACGCTGAACAGAGCGCGGGCCGGTGGCAAGAAAGCAAACCCAATCTGAGAGATCGCGCAATATTCAAACTGAACCCATAGCATTTAAAACCAGATTAATATTTGTCAGATGCATGTGAAATGAAACAGGAACAATCTTTTCACTAAACACCACCTTTACAAAGATACCATAACACCATTCATACATGACAGGGATGTAGGTCACATGAGAGCCTGACATTCTCGTTTGCTTCAGATTGAGAGACATATAAAGTTGCATAACATGAAATACGAGCACCAAGCTGCAACAGAAAGAAAAAAAGGCCTAAGGCCAAAACAAAACAAATTTGTGACATGCACACATGTAATCACAAACTGAAATGTGATGCCAGCAAAACAACAAGCAAACAATGTCATTCTCAGCAGCCACCACAAAAACATTAATTTCTACACACAAACTGTACGATATAGACAGTTATAGTTGGTGACTTTTTATTGCTTACAGATAAATGGCTGTCTAGCACAGCATACAATAAATAGTCAATTGTAACTTATTATAACAATGTGTTGAGGCAGATACTAAAGCAGCAGTACAGATCTTGCTAAGTGGGGTTCTGTGGAAAGGTCATTATGAGACATTAATGTCACCCGTTTCAGGTAACTCTACTGTGACACAGGTGACGAGGTAAAGGCTAGTCTGAGAA
Source organism: Kryptolebias marmoratus (assembly GCF_001649575.2). Taxonomy (NCBI): domain Eukaryota; kingdom Metazoa; phylum Chordata; class Actinopteri; order Cyprinodontiformes; family Rivulidae; genus Kryptolebias; species Kryptolebias marmoratus. The sequence continues at coordinate 22,658,377 of NC_051435.1, read as the reverse complement.
AGTGGACTGCTGCCCTCTTAAAACCTAACATGTCATAGTGGCTGCAATTACATGATATATAATTATTTCCTTGGACTTTTGTGGTTATTGAAAGTGCAGCAACTAACTGGAACATTTCAAACAGGAAAAACATCATTTTTCTGTCGGAATAACGGTGTAATGCTAAATTGATTGATGATAAAATAGCGTTAGTGTTACCATAAGTTGCTTTGAGTTGAGAGTTGTTTTAGGATGGCAGCAATCAGTTCAGACTAGCTGTTAGCTCGTCGGTTCAGTCAGAATTAAACTATTTCCCTAAACAGAGGTCATTTAAAGAGTCATCTACAACAGGTGAGCTTAGGGATGGGCAAGATTCTACTGTTCAAGATATATTGTGAGGGGAAAAAACTCCACATGGTAAAAACTTCTGAAATTCCAATAATAAGAATGAAAAAGCATGTCTGTTTTTGTGTTTTAAATTCATTTTAATAATGAGACGCCAGAGAAAATGCTGCAGTGAACCTGTGTTTAATTTGAATGCTCCTTACATTATCTGATTGTATTTGCTTTTCATTTTTAGAGCAACACTGATGTTTGTGAGGCTATAGAAACACAGATTTAAAGCTCAAAAGATGGTGTTGAATTCTATTTTTTATTGTCATTTATTACTTTTGCAATAATACTAAAAAATATTGTGAGATATTACCATTCTGTAACCTTTCCACGGAAACCCACTTCAAAAGATCTGAATTATGCCTTTAAGTGCCAATTCTTTGTTTCTGGTGACAGATTTTGGATTTCTAAATGGGCACCTGAAGACTGCGAGGGTTTGATGAGGAAGCTGAATTGGTTTTAAACTAATAATATTCAAAGAAATGACTCAGTGCTACAAATAAACCCCAAGGAGATTTTCAATTCCAAACCAACCTCTCAGACGTGTCTCACAATAAAAGTTGTGCCCCATTTCATGGCACCAACGCACCTGTGAGGATGGGGTCGGGAAGCTTAACCCATCCTCTTTCAGAGACTTGATGGTGGCACCAATCAGGCTGAGCTGCGGATCCTTCTGGAAATCCTCCGCCCACTCCACCATCATAGCCTTTAGTTTTTCACACACCTTAGGGTGAGCCTGAAAAGCACAGAAAAATCAACATTTAGGGTGCTCTCTCTAAAAAGGAAACTCAACAGGCTTCCTAAAAACAGCACTCAAACTCAGACTGATATGAAAATGATTAAATTTGCAACATTTCAGTTAATGTTTACATTAATGTGAAACATCAGATATGACAGCCGTGAACAGAAATGGACGAAAACCAACACAAAGGTTTACATACCTTGCTCAACACATTTCGCACTTCGCTGGCAAAATCCCTTGAGCAGATTTCCAGATGAAATATTTTGCCACAATTTGATACACAAGCACCCAACAACTGAAAGAGAAGACAAAAAAACACTGCATTACAGAAAAGAAGAAGCCGGACATTTCAGTCTACTTTATCCCAAGAGACAGATATTCTTTCTCCCCCCCCCCCCTAGTATTACTGAATCATTTAAAAGACTTATTAATAGCAGGCGAGGCTTCTGTAATTATGAATGGTCCTGATGACATTCGGGTTTTAACTGTGTGAATGAGTGAACGCAGGCGTCTAAAAATAGGTGAGGCCATGAGGGAGAAAGAGTTCAGAATGACTGGAGTGAAGAAACTGCCCTGATACTCCTACTCTGAGATAAATCTGTGCTTTTGTGACTGAACGATGAAGAAGAATAGTCCTCTTTAAATCAAATAAACTTCATGTTGCTTCGTTCTGTCATCAGTGGTGTACAATTAAAGCTTTATTAGACTATTTTCAACATCTTCAGCAAACATGATAAGAAACAAAACAGTAATATTTGGTATATCCAAGCTACTATCCACAGTGGATTGTGTAAATGGCTTCTGAAGGTAATGGTTGGAGTTTCAAACCAAATGACCTGAATGCAAATATTGCTCCTCATCATTAAGATAAATCTGCAATCTAATTCTAAATATTTATGTCATAATCATGCCATCTTTAAATGAATACATTAATTTTTCCAGTATATAAAACAAATGCAAAGTAAACCATTTATTCACCTCGACTTGACTACAAAATTGTGGAGCATTTTAACTCATCTTAGTTTTACAATACCTTTATGACATTTTTGCTCATTTTCAAATCACAACTTGTCGTGTTAAACTCACGTTGAGGGCCTGCATGGCAACATGAGGCACTTTGTGGTTAACTCGCTTCATTATGGATTTCAGGCTGTCCTTTGGTCTGTACCGAAGGAGAAAAGGGTGATTAATTCTCGGCTCAGTAATTATTAAACCAAACACAGTATCTGCACGTTAGAGGGTAAGGGGTTAGCTGATAATAAATAATGGTGGACTACTTTCAGAGGCTAAAGCAAACAAGCAAAAAAGGCAGACCAGAATTTAAGAGCTTTAATATTAATATTTAATATTCAGAGGGAAAAACCTTTTATCCGTGCCTACCCGTTGGGCATTGTCCCAATCTTATCACAGATGTCCATGATGAGCCCCCAGTCGTCTGTTGTGTTGTTTTCATTTGTTGCCTTCTCTGGAAATATGGGAACATGAATACAGTACATATGGTCAAGTGTGAAAACGTGTTCGCTGCCATCCCGACTGCTTGTTTTCCATGCCAGCAGCCGCAGTGGGCAAGTGTCGCAGTTATGCAAAGTAAGCACTGCTCTGCTGTATTTTAGAGCCAATGGATGTTGCACGCGAGCCCGGACACAATATTATCCAGAAATTCAGCAAGATTTAACGGTTTATTTTGTTGTCATTCTTGTTTTTTTTTTTTTGTTTTTTTTTTTTACATGAAGTGGATCTTCTGTTGCACAAACTGAGACAACTGCTGGGTAAAAATGAGGGCAGGAAATCCTTGAAATGAACATTTGTCATGACACATGTGACTCCTGGGTTAACAGCGGATCATTGTCCGGTCATACAGGACAGGCTGTGTTGCAGAGGCAGAAACATTAGGTGAACAAGGAAGCTGTGAGGGAAATTTACATTTACACCATGAAAAGGTACATGTAGACTCAGCCGGCAATCGCCACTGAGACATTTGAATAATTTGGGCCGACGGAGGTCAGTTTGCATCATAGTTTCTATTCAAGTGCATTAAAAAATAAAAAGACCCGGAAGGAAATATATTTTTATCATTATCACCACATTGTTTTCTACTGCTTAGATCCTTTTATGTGCTACAGATTGACAACAACAATTATTATTATATAAATAAGCAAGAGAGGGGGAAAAAAAATCCTTATTTACAATTAATGGTTTAAAATATATACAATTTTGTAACCGTGGCAGTTCATACAGCTTAAGTGGTTAAAAATACACAATAAATATAAGTATTTTCGGAATGTTTTTTTCCCTAAAATTGAACTGTTTGTGTTTTGCCATGAAGACAGGGAGTGGCAGGCCTGAGGCTGTAGTCTCATTAAGAATATGAAAAAACAGGAGTGCATAAAACTAAAAAAAAAACAAAAAAAACAAACCTGTTTCCACTCAATAATACCAATTACAACTCTTCCTTTGCTTTACTTGCTACATACGACTGCATTAAAAGCTATTAAAAATGTAATAAGTAAATAAAATTAGATTTTAATGATCATAAACGTCGATGACTTCGCGTTTTTCTTGTAACCGATTATAAAACTTTATTTTAAACACTGAGAAAAGGCTGTTTCAAATATTTGAAATCTAAATTTACCTTCTTGAAGTGGCTGTCCTGCCTCACTAATATCCTCATCCTCCTCTGAGTACACGAATCTATTTTTGTTAATAAACGTATACTGAATAGTTTTCTCTGCCATGGATATTTTTCACACCTTAAGAGCATTTTGTAAACCGAGGGCAATGATTTAAAATTGACTAAAAATTGATGTATTTGGGAGCAGGGATTGCTCTTATCACCACGATGAGTCAGACTCAAAGTTGATTACTAAACAGACGCTTATTCCAGCGGTCAACATGTCCGATAAACTACATAAAAGCTGTTGACAGCCAGTCAATTTGTCCGCCACACATTAGGAAAGCACCCCAGACGTCTCTGTGTTGAGGAGACCACAGCTGTCAGCGCTAAAATACCGTAACTTTACAGCCAAACTACACGGGAGCTAAGTTAGCATTAGCTTCTGTTGTCGTCAGCTGCTCTGAGTCCCTGGAAAGGCCCAAAAAACAACACTTTACTCACCCACATCTTGGTCAAATGGATTCTGGGTAAATAAAGGCATTCTAGCGACTTAAAAAGAACCAGAACTTTGGACCAAAAACCGGAAGAAATACGTGTGTACTCGAAACTAAACTTAAACAAATGTCTCTTCCTTGTCCATTAAACTTGCACCAGTTGCACTTCCGGTGTTGTGCTGAAGAAAGAGGCATCTCTGTCGTCATATGGCTGTTCCCCGTGATGCCTGAACACAGCGCTGTCTAATTATTGTGTGCGGGAGACGAAGAAAACAAGAAATGGGTTGAATTAATAAAAAAATTTCGATTTGGTAAAATAAAAGACATGCTAATGAATGATTAATAAAAAATAGACACAACTTGACAGTAAGGTTTTATCCTCCAACATTTTAAGGGAAACACTGACATCTAGTGGAGGCTAAAGGAAACACGCCAGCCTAGTGTTTACAGACTATTTATTTTTAAATTTGGTTAATATACAGAGACCTTGAAAGTTTTTATTATTATTATTATTATGACTTAGAATAAAAGAGGTTATGTTGACCTGGTTGGTTTAAAGTGACTCCTTATACACCAAGTGTATGTGGCTCCATTATTTCTTAATAGCCTACAATGCAAAAATCTGCTCTTGGGCTTTTAATGAACCCTTACACATATTAGTAACAATTTCAAAGTTTTCCTACATCTTTAATTAGATGTGTGATGAACCATTTTAACAGCTGAGAAAAACTGTTGTTACAAATCTGACTCACTACTTTTTTTTTTTTTTACAAGCTGTAAATGATTGTTAGTTATGAATACTGAACACAAGTTTTAAATATATGGGTCAAAATAAATGAAAAAAAAAAAAAATATATATATATATATATATATATATATATATATATATATATATTTGAATGCATTTTATTATGATGACTGTAAAAAATTTTGAACACCAGATATAATCCGAAAATCTAAAAATAGTGTTGGATTATGGGATATATTTATCAAAGGACAGGGGGCGCTCCTCTTGCTTCTCGACAAAAACAAAAAAGGAGCGGACAAAGAGAAGTTCAAAGCTCAAGACAATACCGTTCCACTGTTTCTGTGAAATCTATCAGGCATGTAGAGAAATAATTCTCGTTGATATGTAATGTACACAAAAAAACTTTAATTATAATAGATTTGCGCTCTAAACGTATGCTTAATCTTTGTGCACTGGTATAGTAAATTTGAAAAAGTCTTAAAAGAAGAGCGGAACTTGTGAGGGGGGACTCCTCTTGTTTCTGGACGTCACTTCCTGTTGTAGCCCCCCGGTTGTTTCCTGGCTCTGTGAACCTGACAGCCGCCGTCGTTCAGGACCGCAGACCGTTGAGGGTTGGAGTCATGTCGGCAGCTGCTCCGGGGACCAGCAAGGCGGCTCACGGTGAGGCGGGTCCGAAGAAGAAGAAAGGACCCGGTGCCCTGGCTACGGCCTACCTGGTCATTTACAATGTTGTCATGACAGCTGGGTATGTAGCGTGTTTATCCTCGTGCTAACGCTGCTGCTGTGCTGGAGCGTGTGTGTGTTTGCGCTGCAACTAGGCTGGGAAATGCGAACATTTGATAGGTTTTTATGTGGTGGCATAGCTATAACTGTGGAAACTGTCCTAAAATACTCCAAAACACCGATAGTGTGATACTAGTAGTTTATTTATAATTTACCCTCGCCTTCCGGCGGCTTACACAGATTAGACGAGTAGCAGACCACCAGCTGGCGTGCACATTAATGTGTCTGAAAGGTCGCGACTGCGGAATATCGAAATAATAAGACAGATGGTTCTTTGTCAAACGCCAAAACACTGTCTGCTTGTGTCTTACTTGATGATATTTAGCAGGGTAGCAAAATCATTAAGTTTTATTATTATATATATATAATAAAGTAGAACGTAGTGGAGGGCTTAATCTGAGGTTTTATTTCTTTTTTTTAAAACCAGATTATTTCTTTATTAATCAGTACATCCATTAAACGTTAGCGTTTGACTTGCCTTTATGGGTCTATGCTGTGTATAGACTAATAATAAGCAACAAGTCATTGTGATTTTTGAGGTTTTAATTTATTTTTTTCAATAAAAGTGGGTCCAAACCAACTTTGACTCCAACAATTAAAAATAAATAAACAAATCGTCTGATTGGCAGTGGCCGATGAGGCCACAGAAGCTAACCAATCAGAGAATGTCTTATTGAGGCTCTAGGACCAGCAGCCCCACATTTAGTTTGAACAAGTGATCTATTAAATATGTAGTCAAATAGCATTATGTTACTCTTTTACCAGAGACTTTAATATGAAACTAATCTGCAGTAATGCAGATAGTGTAAGATTTAGTGGATTCTCCACTTGCTCACCTGTGGTGTTTGTTTTCTTTTATTAAAAGTTTATGTAGTTTTACTTTTCAGGGTAAAATTAATGGTTTATCACCACCACCCCATCCAAAAAAGAAAAATCTCAGAAAATGAAACTCTGGTAATGAATTTTTAAATTAATCAACTTGTTAACATGTTTTGCAGCACTTCATTTTACTTGTTCGTTAGCTGCATATCAGCCGTTTCATATCAGACAAGTCATAGTCTGAACTATGAACCAAGAAATCTTTCTGTGACTTTTATGAGTCTGATTTCAAAATGGTTGCACAACGAAGTGGTAGGCCTTGTTTTTTTTTTTTTTTTTTACAGTTCAGCCAGTTTGGTCACATTTACCCCACTTAGTCCTGACGGGCCATACATTGCATGCTTTGTGTTTGTGACAGTAGCATTCTTGCGGTGACTCAGTTCCTGCCCTACTGGCCCTAAAATTAATGTTCTTCGTAGTCGAAAACAGATTTGGAAAATAAGTTTTATTATCAGCTACAGCTGACCACTGATGACCATGACCATGTCCCTGTCGTGGAGAATATTACCAACCCCCCCCCCAAAAAAAAAAAAAAAAAGCTGTTGGCTCAGTGAAGCCTTTGAATCTTTGCTACTAATAATTTCTATATTTACACCCACTGCTTACTAATATTGCTCTGAAATTTCTGAAAAGTTTAACTTGGGGCTGGGAAAAAATAAAAATATAAAATGAGTACATATAAACATTAAAGCATGTTTATATCTTAGTTCTTGTATGTCAAAATATCTTGCCCAAAAGGTTGCCATGAGTCAACAAATGTTAATATATTTTGATTGTATGACAATTTTTTTTAATGTAGATGTTTTTTTTTTATTCAATGTGTATTTCAAGGTATTTACTTGCATCCTAAAACTACTGTCTAAGCAGACGTTTTAACTTGAAGCTTTAAATGAACCAAAACAGGAAATTTAGCCAAAATTGCCACTATGAAACTATGAAAAGCTGCACGTTTATTGCCCGTCACCAATAATGCGTTTGCCCATGCGTGCTTGTGTTTGTCTGTCTGTTAGTAAAATATTTCAGGAACCACTGGATGGCTTTTAATGAAACTCTCAGAAGATGATCCCTGGATGTACATCTGCAGCTGATTAATCTTTGGAATTAACCTGACAGAAACTGACAGGCAAACAATGAGCTAAAATTCGATGGGGTAGTAGCTGAGAGTCATTCGCAATATTTAATCTGAATGTGTGATCTTGAAATTTTGCGCATAATTTTGTTTTTGAAGATTTGAGCAAAACAATTTTAACATTATGATTTCTTAACATAAGATCATCTCAGTCTAAAAGTCTCCTTCCTTCAAGGTATTCCAGGACCTTAAATTTTAAAGATATTTTGAACTTTTGAGAATTAACACCACTGTCGTCTGATGTCTAACATTTTCTTTCGGGCAATTTCTTTTTCTGCAGTAAAGTTTTAGTTTAAATCTTTATGAGTGTTCACTGGGTGAACCTCCTACAATGGAAGGACTTGTTTCTAAAATTCACTCATTAACATAAACCCACAGGTTAGAGTATTTGTCAGGTCGACCTCTTTTTTTTTTCAAGGAAGTTTTGTGTTTCACGATGGCTTATCTGCTGAATATTCAGAGTTGCGGATTGTTTTGTTTGCAGGTGGCTGGTGATAGCTGTGGGTCTGGTTCGGGCTTACCTGGCCAGAGGAAGCTACCATGGGCTGTATTACTCAATCGAGAAACCTCTGAAGTTTTTTCAGACCGGAGCTGTTCTGGAGGTGAGACAATCACTAAGGTAGAGGCAGTGCTGATGAAACTTAACATGAACTATAACATTTCAGTACGATAGGAATATTGGTTAAAACCCACATCGGCACACAATAATTAAGGTATAAATGCAAACGCTGAGGATGCAGTGGTTGGGTTTGTTGCATTCATTCAGTAGTTGCCCGTTTCCGAGCAAAAAAATTAAATCAGGAAAACCAGCTTGCACCAAGCCTCTTTTTGTTATCTCTTAAATGTTTGGTATGTCCTGAGTAAAATATCAGCCTGATAACTTATCATGTCTCGCAGGTCTCTGTTAAAGGCACAGGCCCAGAAAAACGCACACTGGCATTTTACTGTTTCTACTCTCTGTCAGACTGTAAGTCTAATTAAAAGCCAGTGTAGCATAAACTATGTGAATAAATCAGATTCTCAATGTCTTTAAAGACAAAACGTCTTGTTTTTTAATTTAAAATGATCTTGACGCACACATGTAGCGCAGGAGCAGGAGGCGTTTGTGTGATTGTTTCCAGACACACTTGAGATCAGTGATTGGACACTTCATTTTATCTGTTTTCTGTTTCTCAAATAAAAATAATAATAATTTCAACCGTTCCATTAAACTGGTGGCTTAATCATTGTTAGAAATTGTTGTGAAAATTGGTGTAATTGTTCACAAAAAGCACAACGTAATCCAGATATGAATTACGTTGTGCTTTTAAAAATATTTTAAACTATTTCCCTCCCAAAATTGACAGAAAATAATCAAATTTGACTGCTTTGATAATATTAAATCATTTTTTCTGTTTAACGCTGTGATGTTATGATGTAAAATGTTAAGGAACGTTGTTTTACGTCTTCTCTTCTCATTTCACAGATCCTGCACTGCGCTGTGGGTGAGTTTCAATGCAGTTCCAACAGCAAAGGACATAATGCTTAAAAATGAACAGTTCGATCATCACAATAAAAGTTTTTGCCTTTACAGTCATTGGAGCTTACTTTTATTAAGATCCAAGAGCTGGCATGTGGTAAATTTCTCAGAGTGATCATATTTGAGGCCTCACCTCTTCACACATCTCAGCATTAAGAGTTCAATATAAACAGCAAGATTGGCCCTTTATAGTGTTTCAGGTAATTCAGACAAAAAAAGACCTTAAGTTATTTTAGTTCATGTAAAAATAACATTGATTAGCTCAGTTTAAATTGTTGACTGGTGCTTTATTTAGGACCACTTGTTTTTTGTTTTATTAAAATGGCTTGCAAAATGGTAAATGGCTTTATCTAGTCTAAGGACCCTAAAGCGCTTTACGCTACATTCAGTCATTCACCCAGTCATTCACACACTAATGGCGGTAAACTGCATTGTAGCCACAGCTGCCCTGGGGCAGACTGACAGAACCCATTAAGCTTGTGTAATTTGTCACAACATGCATCATTTGACAAGTTATGTTCAGCCACTTTTGTAAACTGCTGCTAGAAATCTTTCAAGTTTTAATACAAGTTCAACCTTGTTTAGAAATCTCAACTTGGTGTCACAGGTGGTCCGTGTCTTTTCATTTGGTTGCAACAAGGACTTGAAGGATTCCAGATGAATCTTAGGTTAGAGAAAGTCATTTGGTATTTGACAAGCTAAGATGGCTTGAGAAGTTTTTGGCTGTCATAGTTCTGAGATAATGAAGAGAGAACCCGGCTGCTACACTGTGGCAGATTCTTCTGTTGAATTAACAGAGCTTTAGCGAGGAGAAGACGTTATCTTCATCTTCATTTGTCTGTTTTTGTGGATCTGTGTAAATTCTCATTCAGTGTGTTGTCAAGTGATTGACAGTAAACCTTCTTAATTTGAAATAAATTAAATTTTTAACGTATTTTAACGTTTAGCAAAAAAACGTATTTTCCAGACTATAAGGTGCACTTAAAAACCTTATAGTCTTGTGCGCTTTATATATGACAAAACTTCGAAAATGGACCATTCATTGACAGTGCATCTTATAATCCAGTGCGCCCTATAGTGCAGAAAATAAGGAAATCCTGGACAGACAGTTGATCCCACAATCTGACGGTCAATGGATGTCTTAGTTTAGGATTTCTTTAAAGATGCAAAAGTTTAATTATTTTCCTGTACCATTGACTATTTGGACATAAATACAATTTTCCACAAAGTGTTTTCAAGCTTTGTGACAAGTTTTCGTTTAGGAGTCAGATAAACTTTGTTTTTCATTTAAACCGTTTTACGGTTTTGACTCTCAGTTTGGATATGTAACGACGTGTGTTAAAGAAATGTGATTGACCTTTAAAAAGCAGCAGAACAGCTGTGGGTCCTTGAAAATGGCCTATATAGAAAGTTTTTGGGGACAAAAAAAGAAGCGACGGTAACTCAGATTTGTTCTGTGGGCAGCTGAAAACTCATTCTTTCCCTACCTGACTGTGTTTTCTGTTTTGTCTCCTAACTCAGGAATCGTGCCGTCCTCCGTGGTTCTGACTGGGTTTCAGGTCATGTCTCGGGTCTTCCTCACTTGGGCTGTCACTCACAGTGTCAGAGAGGTACAATTTTTGAAACACCTAAATGATTTTATACCTTTTTGTTGGCATTTTAAGCTGTTAAATTTATACTTGTGCCAAAGTGACCAGTTGATGTTTGCCCTGTTTTTAGACCGGAGAGGAGTAAATGTGTAAGTAAAAACAGTCTTGCTGGAAGGTTGCAGGAATTAATCTATTAGATTTAAATATTTCCAGTAATAGAATGTTTGTTGGTCATTTCTGGTCTTTTGTTTCCTTTGTGTGCCTGTTGTATGATGCAGTACTGACATTTTTTTTTCAAGCCGTCCTTTCTCTCATGTGAATGCGAGCCAAAAGAACCTACATTGTGTTCTGCAAAGTGTGCTTTTCCTGTTAACACCATATTTGCATTGTTTTTAACTTAATATCTGAGGATGCAGTGTGATCTGAGCATCTTAAACAAGCAGCATGTTTCTTTGATGAATACTTAATTAGCCTACAACAGACCAAGGCATGATGCAAGCCCATCTGTTTCCCCGTCTGCCTTTGTGTGTGTGTGTGTGTGTATTTGTGTAGGTACAGAGTGAGGACAGTGTGCTGCTGTTTGTCACAGCCTGGACCATCACTGAGATCATCCGCTACTCCTTCTACACCTTCAGTCTACTCAACCACCTGCCATACCTCATCAAATGGGCAAGGTAGGAAAATCAGACTGACAGGGTTATTCAAAAGGTCAATCCTCCATGCCTGTGTCACTTTAAAAAAACAATTTAACGCTCTCAAATGCAGAGGCCGTCTTCGAAACTTGCATCTTTTAGCATCAGTGTGTTGGTGACAAACCTCAGTACTCTAAATCAGAAGTCCACAAAGCTGTCCTGCGTGTTGTTTTGCTGCTCCAACCCACCTGATTGAAAGGATTGAATTACTCAGCACGTCATCAAGGTTTGCAGAAACATGCTAATGATCCAGTATTTTAAATCAGGTGTGTTGAAGCAGGGACACATCTAAAACATCCAGAATGGGACTGAGGACCTCTGCTCTCCCTCTATACAAACAATACTGTATGTTTGTTGTGAGTCAGTTGTCACAGAAGTATATAAATGACATATAATCAGTGTTTTACTTAGCATGTTGTACTGCTTTAGCGTGCAAGAACAGCCATTCCTGTTTAATGAAATTTGTAAAGAGAGCTTTTAATATAGCTTCTACTACTGGTGAAACGATGGCCAGATCTTATAACTAAATAATCCCATAGCTCTGCTCTGTAGCTGGGAAACTTTCCTTTTGTAATTTATTGTTTTTGTTCTGAGTTAGAGGATAAAGCTGGCAAATTCTGACCATAATCCTTGACATAAAAAATGCTTCTGGATGAAATTGACTCACTTAATTTTCCATATTATGTCTTGTAATTTCATAAGGTCTGACTTGTTTTTTTATTGCTGCTGTCTTTTGTAACTTTTTGTAATCATTAGCTGCTGAACTCTCCTCTTGTGCCTTTATCACAAGCCCCTTTCACAACACAGTTCTGTGACACAGCTGCAGAAACCATCCCGCCTTTAAGCTGCCTGTCCGAGCATTCATGAATAACAATCGAGCTGGCCACATCCCTCGACAATATGAGCTTACACAAAGAAGCTGGCCTCACAAAAACATAGCAGACATGAACTATAAGTCAGCGGGGTTCATTTTTGTGAAGACTGCAACCTTTGGTTACCTTATGTCACTGCACGGATGCATAATCATCCACGTCTGAATTACGATGCATCTGACACCTTTCAAATTGTTGTGTGCCGCTAGCAATTCTCTTGTTTCTTAACTTTCAAGGCTTATTTTTACGACCTTTGCAGCCGTTACCAGCCAGTCTGTGTAAATGTTTGTGCTCCACACATATACAGTCAAGTCAAGCTTAGGTCAGGGTTGAAAGCACAGAAACAACTTTAGTTGTTTTTTGCCAGTGGGGTCCTGTTTGAAAACATGAATATTCCTGAGAAATATTCAAGACTGTGACAGTGAATTTCTACTTAAACCAGCAGAATATGCAGTTTTAAAGGGCTTAAAGCATTTCCATTTGAAAAGTTTTAAATTGCTTAATTAATCACTTTGCAGAAGATAATTCATCATGGTTTTGTTAATACCGCTCAGATCATCTTTTTGTATACTGTAGTGATGATTAAGGTGAAAGTACATAAAAGGCACTTTTGTGAGACTGTTAAATAAAAGACGTTATTACGTCTTTATAAAAACGGTATACTAAAATTAATTATTTGTGTAAAGGTAATTAACAAACCCACACAACTCTATCTGGTGAACAAGATTTTTCTGCTTCTACAACCAAGGCAACAGTTGTTAAGTCTTCCTCCCTGCAGTCTTCGTTGCTAGGTAGCAAATGAGGCCGCTGCTATATTAGTATTCAACTTTCAGTTTGAATTGCACCCTAAGAATCGGGGGGGGATCTGTGGAAGATTAGGAGACAAACAGTTGTTGGGTTTGGGGTTGTAGCGTTTTCATTTTCTCACTTTGTAGTTTATTCTCTCTTTGGACAAATGGGATCTGAGTGCATGTCTTGTATTTAATTTCACATTTGGGATTTTTTTCTTTTCTTCAAGTGGTCTGAATAAAAGAGTTCCCCCAGTATTTATTGGTTTAAGCAAATCTAGAAGCATGCAGAGGCAGTAGTGTAGCCTTTTTGTTTTGAAATAGTCAAAAATTCACAATAGTCAAAAGTGTTGGCGACATAATGTTATTTAGTTTATTTTTCTTCCAATCTCTGGTGTCAGATATTCCACGAAAACAGCCTCTTCATCATATTTGTTTCTTTATAACCTGTTTTTAAAGAGATAAAGTCATATCTACTATTGCTGCTCCTGGCAAAGCTTTGTTCAACTTCACTTACCCCCCCTTAAACAATTCACGTTGAAGCCATCAGTGTTGTTTGCTTGTTTTTGTCTGTTATCATTGTTTCCATCACCTTTAAATCACAATTCAAGTCAGTTACAAATTACAAACCCAAATCACTCCCAGTGTTTTGATGCCTATAACAGTAATGCTGCCCTCCTGTCTACCCTTGATTTGAGAATCTGTGGGTAATGAAGTGAAAACATTTCATGTCTTCCCCTGGTTCTCTTGTTTTAAACCTCCGTGCTGCAGGTACACCTTTTTCATCGTGCTGTATCCGATGGGAGTGACTGGAGAACTGCTGACCATCTATGCAGCTCTGCCGTACGTGCAGAAAACTGGCCTGTACTCCGTCACCCTCCCCAACAAGTACAACTTCTCCTTCGACTACTACACCTTCCTCATCCTCGTCATGGTCTCCTACATCCCCTGTGAGTAAACGAGCACTCGTGTCATTTTTAGTGATGAATTAGACGGCAAAATAAGTGGGAAGAAACTTCTGGCGAGTCCTTTTGTACTTGGGGTTTCCGTGTAACTGAGTGGGGTTTTTTCTACCCCAAATCTAAAGATATGCATGTTAAGATAAAGGGATAATTCAAATCTTTTTAAGTGGGATCTTTAAAATAGATTATGAACAATTAATCACTTATTTGTAGGAGATCACTCTTTAAACAAACTAAGTTATGGAAACAGATTATTTTTGACCAAACTGATGGACCAAAGTGGATTGCTGCCAGCTTAAAATGACTACAATCCTACCTTTGCAACTTAACTTGTTTATATGTTCTTGAATTTATTTGTCAGTAATTTTAAGGACATAAATGTGAAATTCATAGAACCTTAATGTATTCAGATTCTTGTTTTTTTGTCATTGTGTGTACTTCTGTGTGACTATTTTTGAGTACATTTTATAAAATGCAGTCTGTTGTTGTTTAAGGAAAAGAATTTATAATGATCCAAATGAACTGTTCCTGTTAGCGTAATAATGACTTTTTTTATTGTTCCACCCACAATAAAGAGTATTAGTTTATCTGACACTCTGCTGCAACTATAAACCAGATACGTGGATGCCGCTGTTCTTTGTTGCCAAGTGTTAACATTTTTGGACATATCTGCAAAGTCACTTCAGTTTGTTGGTAAAATGTGGTGTTTTCTTATCCACCATTGAATGAGCTCTACCTGTGCTTGTCTTCCTCAGTGTTTCCTCAGCTGTACTTCCACATGATACGACAAAGGAAGAAGGTGCTGGGCCACACAGAGGACTACAGCAAAATAGAGTGA
The DNA here is from genome assembly GCF_001649575.2 of Kryptolebias marmoratus. Classification (NCBI taxonomy): domain Eukaryota; kingdom Metazoa; phylum Chordata; class Actinopteri; order Cyprinodontiformes; family Rivulidae; genus Kryptolebias; species Kryptolebias marmoratus. Next base: position 22,643,356 of record NC_051435.1, on the reverse strand, counting down.
GCTCAGCAGAGTTCAGAACAGTTCAAATGAGAGAGAGAAGAAACCAAAACACCCCCCCTCAAAATAAAGAGCAAGTTGTTTTCAGTTTTCAAACTGACCTCCATTGTTGTTTACAGCTGCTGTGGAAGTTGTTCAGAAATTCAGGATAAGCCTGGTGTCATTATTATTATTATTATTTAATTTATGATCAAATTGTGATAACTTGTGTCGGAGAGTTTGCGGCTCAAAAAAAAAACTGTGTTGATTTAGATACAGCTGAGCTGCTCTGAGAATTGACCAAAGCTCTAACACAGTTCTGAGCTGAAAGATAGACTAATGGAGCCCTATGAAAGCATTTATTAAATGACACTAGGATAAATGTCTCACCTCCCCTTTTCTTAATTTAAAATTTTATTTCAAGAGGCAAATTTGCTTTAGGCTACTGTAACAGGAAGAATAATATGAAGCCTAGCACTGAAAGTAGTTGTCTGTAGGTTTTGGCTATTCGGCCTGTTGGTTGGTATGAGCTGTAGTACGTGGAATTTTTTGTTTTTGTGCATTTTATTCAAACATTTGATCACATTCCTCATTTGGCTCAATAAACCTTTATCCCATGCTTGCATGCTTGTTCTTCTGTTTGTTTGGCCAAGTTTCTTCAGTATTAGTTTGACATTTTTATTGATCTCATTCACAGTGATGATTGTTGTTTGATTTTTCTTCCTGTTTGTTCTGGTGATTTACATGTACAGTGAGATAAGTCATGTCCATCTCAGTGACCAAACATGCTTTTTTTTTATCATAATATGATAGCATTTTTAGCTCTGTTAAGATGGCGTTTTGTTAACTTACTGAATGAAAACATCCCATTTAAGTTCTGCTTTAAGTTTTTACCATATGGCTTTAACTAAAGAAGAAATGGGACAGTTTAGCAAATAAAGAGAAAAGAAAAGAGCAGAACGTACAAACTGTGTAGCAAGTGTTTTGAAATTTAAACAAGCTTTGATATGTACAAATAAAGATGCGTTGTAGCCTGATATATGTTGAATGTTTAAATTTGATTAACTTTTATTCTGAAATTCAAAAAAGGGTTTACTGTTGTTTGGTTTGTGACATTTTAAGAGGTTTAATCTTTATTATTTCTGTGTTGAGCCCTACTGTAACTGTATCAATTAAAGTGATAGTTCAGACGCAGGGTTCTGTGAAAAGGTTATGAACAATTCATTTGCCTGTTGTAGATGGCTCTTTAAATGACTGGAGTTTGGGGAAAAATAGTCAAACTCTAAGGTTGATGAACTAGCAGCTATTCAGAGTTGGACTAAGACCAAAGTGGCGTCTGTCTTAAAACGATTTCAGTGTAAAAAAAATGTCATTTTGGCTCGTGCAAACACCCTGTTCTGCCGTCAGCACCACATGACAGGTTGTCTCCAGCATAAATACAATTCCAAAAAAGTTGAGAGGTTGTGTCAAAGGTAACTAAAAACTGAATGCAATGATTTTAGACAGTTTTCAGCAGTCTGGTGAACCTCTGCCCGTCTTCTCACAGACTCAGCCTCTCTAAAATGCCCTCTTTATGCACAGGTTTTTTATTACTGACCTGTTGTCAATTAACCTAACTAGTTGCAAAATGCTCCTCCAGCTGTTTCTTTTTTGTACCACTTACTTTTACAGGCTTTTGTTGCCCCCTGTCCCAACTGTTCTGAGATGTGTTGCTGCCATTAAATGCAAACTTACCTTTTTTTTTCTAATAAATGGGACTATTTCTTAGTTTAAACATTCAATATGTCAGCTATGTTCCACCACGAACAAAATATGGGGTTGAGATTTGCAGATCAGTGCATTGTTTTTATTTACGTTTTGCACAACGTTCCAACTTTTTCAGAATCAAGGTCGTATATTCCTGCAGGACATGCACCAAGCTGCACCAGAAGTGCTACCGCTAACTGCAGCTTCCGTTATTTGCACTTGCAAGTAATCATTAAACACCATGTAAAAAACTGTGTAAGCTGACAGCAATGTAAATGTTTTGAAAATGGCGTTTGCACGAATTGCTATGAAATCTTTTGAGACTGGAGGCGTTTTCAGACACCTGCCGTCCACTTTGGTCTTGACTCCGCTCATACTAGCCATCGGCTCATCAGTCCAGGCAGAATTCAACTTAGTTCCTCTAAACCAGGGGTGCCCAATCCTGGTCCTGGAGGCCCACTGTCCTGCATGTTTTCATTGTTTTCCTGCTCTTCAGCAGGTCTTCATGTTCTGCAGAAGCCTGTTAATCACTCAGTCATTCAAATCAGGTGTGTCGAAGCAGACAACCATCTAAAACATGCAGGACAGTGGCCCTCCAGGACCAGGATTGGACACTACTTCTCTAAACTGAGGCTGTTCAAGGATCTGTCTACAACAGGTAAGATATTAATTGTTCGTAACCTTTCAACAGAGCCCTGCTTTAAAAAAAAAATCAGAATTATCCTCCAATGCCTTCTGCCACACTGTGGCGACCTTTCTACACAAGGTTAGCAAAAACAAGATTTGAAATGGTGTCTTTACACAGATTACGACCATTACAGGCACATAACCGACAAGATTTTGAGATATTTGGTGTTATCTCTTGATTAAAAGTCCTGCACACACACTTGACCATCGTGCTACACACCAGATGTTTACACATTTCTGTTCTTATAAAAAATAATTTCCATGTGCTGTTACTCTGGAGAATCCACTTGGCAAGCAGTCAGTTAATTTTTTTGTTTTTCTTTCTTTTGCACTCGAGTAGTTTGAGTAAACACTGCCACTTGCAGGATATGTGGATTCTTCACAGTGACTGGAAAACAAAAGTCCAAAACGTGATAATCTCAGCATCTCTTCGGTCAGTGCAGTTGTTTTGAGCACTTCCTGTAATTAAAAAAATAAATAAATAAAACTAAAGACCAAGCTCCTTTGCTAGTTTTTTTTTCTTTCCTTCTTTTAAATGGGATCTCTGAAGATTAACTCTATTGTGTGCTTAATTACCTCAATATATTAATAATCTCTGACAAAAGTTGATATGCTTCTCAGCCCTTCTGGGACGACCACAGATTTAACACTTTTTATCCTAGCAAAGTGAGCAATGAGTGGCTGTTTGGTCCAAACTTTTTTTTTTTCCTTTTGTTTTCCCCATAATTATTCGAGCATGATTCGGGCTGTTTGTCAGACATATCTTGCACAGCTCATTCAAAAACTGCATGACAGAGGAGATGTAGATGCCTGGAATGATGACATGTTATAACTTGGGTTCTTTATTTCTGTCTTTTTTTTTAGCATGTTATTTTACAGCAGAACTGGTTCTGTTAAATAACGTTTTGATACAAATGTTCTGCAAGGAGGCAGCAGACTTTGTAAAAGGTTATGATCACCGAGTATATATTTACAATAAACCTGAATTATGAGAAGCATATTTGTTATTGTTTTTGTGAAAAATGAGTGGGGGGAAAAAAAAGTAATTGAATGCCCGTTTATTTGTCTGACTAAAGGAAAACTCTTGTTTCTATGTGTGACTTGCTGACTCATTTTTACAGGCCGTAGGAGGGAACATCTTATGTTGAACACAAATCCATGGTTAGCAGGGGTGCGGAGGATGCTGCAACACCCCCGAACAGATGCAGGAGAACATGCATGTCTAAATATATAGTTAATAAATTCATGAAAAAGTAAACAAAACCAGATTTCATTAGTCCAGTAATATTTTGATATTAATCTGGTCTAAAAACCACTGTTTTTGTGTATCTCTGCAAAATTTTACAACTACAAAAAACCCATGCAAGTTTAAGTCATGATTACAATTTTATATAAAAATGATCAGTGTCCTGTATTTTTTTAATGTTCATATTCATTTATAACAACATACACTGCCAGTGTGCATTTCACTCCATATACAGTGCCGTACAAATATATTATTTTCTACTTTTATTACTCTCATAAATCAGTCACAATCACTATAAATTGGCCTTCATTACAAAACTAGAGTTCATATAGATTGTTTAGAGACTCATGTCAAGGTTTTCTTCAACAGTGGTTTTCTGTTTGCCACTCTCCCGTAAAGCTCCGACTGGTGAAGAACCCAGACCATAGTTGTAGCTCAGTCTCACCTGCTGAAGCTTGGACCTCCTTCAGAGTCCTCACATGTGTCTTGGTGGTCTCTCTTACTCATCTCAGTTTGTGAGGACGGCCTGCTCTTGGTAGATTTACACATTTCATATTCCTTCCATCGCCTGATGATGGATTAAACAGAATTCCTGGGATGTTTAGGATCTTGGAAGTCCTTTTCTATGCATCCCCTGACTTGTAATTTTCAATAATCTTTTCTCTGATTTGAATTAGGACCACCTTTTTGTGAATATTTATACAACTACTTATTTTACATCAAATATTTGTATTTAATTGTTATTACTCTGTAGAAATATAGTTTCACTTTGACACTGAAGGTTTTTCATATTTTTTTGTAAAGAAGGCCAATTTATAGTGATCATGACTGATTTATGACAGCAATAAAAGCAGAAAACATCTAAGGGGTGAATACTTTTGCTGAGCACTTTGTATCCATATAATCAGTCAGTCAGAATGACTTTGTCTTTATTCTGTGTGGTTAAGTACAGATTATATCTCAGCCTTTGATGTAGATCAGCTATAAATTCAAAGGCTATATGTTCTTTGCTGTGAACATAAAACTGGACACAACAAAGAGCAGCGACAAGAAAGCACCAGATCAAATGGCGGGTAAGAACAGTTATTTGTTCATATGCAAACTATAAAAATGTAGTTTTTTTTTAATGCAAAGAATTAAAAAATAAAATAAAATAAAACATATATATATATATATATATATATATATATATGTATAGCCATTTGATGTATTGGCCATGAGTTTGTACACTTAGGGATGGTCTCATCATTTAGGAGAAGAGTTGTTAAAAAGTACAGCTTTTGCCTCATTAAATGAGCAGCAGTATGATGGGAAAACTCCAGTCAACGGACCGGAGCAATGCCCTGATCCATCAGTCCATCTCCCTCTCCACCCTGCCACCACTTGTTAACAAGGTTCCCAGACTTTGTAATTGATCTTGTCATGTCCTGTTGTGCTGAACCACTGAATTCAAGTTGATTTCAAACACACGACTTCATGCACTCAAAGCTGATTGCGTACATTACTGAGAGTATTTTGGTACAATCCTGAGTGTCTGAAACAAAACGGTACTCTTACAGAATGAATCACAACACTGCAGGTTTTATGATTTTCTTTAGGAAAGAAAGAATAAAACTCTAAAGTTTTTGAAAAGACTTTCTTACTTTTAAGTCCTGACCTTAAACATGTTCCGAATTTCTACTCAGCTACTTTTCTTTTTTACACAATAAAAAACATCTATAGTGATGTGTTTGAGAGAACACTGAGCGTTTTATGTGGCTGTTGCATTGCATAAGGCTATACCATCTCTTTTTTTACAGTTTGCAGTTGAGTGAACCACCGTGAGGATTTTTTTTCTGCCCAGTTATTCTTTTTCTGTGTTTCTTGGTAAACTGAGTGCTAAATGTTTACCGACTTTCATGAATATATATTTGACAGCATCACTGTCAGTTTTGTGGCATTTTGTGACCCATCCTGTAGATACAGCATAACCTTTGAATTTTTTATAAAGCATTAAATATCTCATATTCTATCCCAAATCGACTGTCTTGTTAGGAAATATTAAAAGGAAGAATTGTTAAAGCTCACTGTTCTTTATTTGACTCGACAATAATTTTTTTAATGACTGAATAGATCACTAAACACATTGAATTTGTGTGGTTTTCATGCTCAATTTCCTGTTTTTTGAGTCATTTGACAACTCGTGACATCTGTTAGTTTAAAAACAGGACTCTGGTTCAAATACATAGAAGCAAAATTTGACAGCAACTGGTGAACGCAAAAATCTTTAAACACCTCTGACGTATCTAAGAAACCTAAAACAAAAAACAAGACAACACAGAAAAACAAAGACCATGAACACAAAATCCAGTAAAAAAAGTGCTAGAAAACTGGAGGTCTGAATACAAATTAGGACTTTTAGGTCCTAATAAAAGAAACAGGGAGAGTAGAAACAAACTCTAGGGACCTCTGGTGGATGAATAAAGGCAAAGAAAATATTTAATATTTAATTTAATAACCAGGTGATTCATCTCATACTTAAAATAAAATGACACACTGAGATACAATTTTTCTCATGAATTCAATAAAAGCTATATAGAGGAACCTCAAACCACCAGCTGGTAAAATTTTAGGTGGAAAATTCCCTCTTGGAACATCTGTTTCCGTAAATGAATGTACTGTACTCACAGCACATTTTCCACAAGCATCATATGTATCTGTATTATTTTAATTATGAAAATAAGAGGAATTTAATGTGAAACTCTTTAATATTTTATATTATTTTAAACTAGTGTAGCGACTATCAAATTGCTACATTTTTACTCGCTTCTGGGTGCGGGAATCCAGGTCCTGACGCTCCCATGTATTTCATACATAATGAGCTGAATATTCAACATCCAAGGTGGCGATCTATGGCAGCTTGTGAAAGGAAAGCCAATGTGTTAGAAAAACCCAGCATATAAGACAAAGCGGTATAAACCGTGTGACCTCCCCACACCTGCTACTGCCCATTCACCTTGATACTTATATAGATTTCCCACACCGCCCCATGTGGTAAAGCAAAAAAATAGGTCAGAGTATTAATTCACATATAACCCAAACAATGCCCAAACACCGTCAGCTCTTTGTGAGTGATATATAGTTTTTTGGTTGCAAGACGTGAAGAAAGTGACCGGATTGTTATTGCAATGCATGCGTGACTTTTGGGACAAAGCAGATAAACTCTGGCAGCATAATAATAATAATAATGATAATATATATATATGACAAATAAAACAAGCACTTCTTATGTTAAGAATATATGTGTATAGCAGTCTACTGTTCTTTTGTTGTTGTTTTTTTAAATAAGCAAAATGTACCAAAATGCAATCAATGACAGAATGACTCCCTGACTACAGCAGGTTGTGAAAGGATTCACCTACATTGGTACTCTTTTTATTTTGTTGCCTTGGAGTCTTCCAGAGATTTGAGACTGGGACTGAGTTCACCTTCCAACAGAATGATGACCCCTAAACACATCGCTGAAAGAACACCCAGTCATTTTCTGCGCGTTTATTACTTTATTTTGTTCTGTTTCTTATTTCCTTGTTATTTTTTTATTATCTTAAAAGTGGTACTTATGTTGTGTAAAATAAAATATACAAACCCCCTCAAATCTAATTTAAATTCTAGCTAGTAAGGCAACAACACAGAGAGGGGTGAATACTTTTGCAACCTACTGAGTTTTCTTATGACTGATTATCACAGTCTCCAGTGTATATATGTGGGTGGATAATGGCATCCTAGCTGTTGTGTCTCTTGAAAACAAATCTTGAATTGGTCATGTATTGAGTTAAGATTTTGAATGTGGAGAACAGCCAGTCAGCTGCTCTTCTATCCTCTGAGTGGTTTATGCTCAGCCCGTTCATTGCATGCATGTGAAATCATCATGCCACAGAACAGATTTAACGCTAAACAATCCTTTACCGGGCCAGTAAAAATGTCTGGGGCAGAGAAACTGACACACATACCACAATTTTTCTCATTTATCTGTCATTTCCTCTTGTTTTTCCATCAATAAATTGTGTTATGCATGTGTGACAGAGCAAACAGAGAGACCAAAGGAAAGCAAGCAAACATGTAGTCATAAGACAAGCAAAGAAAACAAGCTGTAAAACTTGGATCAAGATCTTTTTGTATCTGATTTATATCAGAGCGCTATTTTTTTTTTTACATTTTTTATTTGATGCTGAATGAAAGCTGCTGTTATCTCCGTTAACAATGTTTCACTCTTGATGAATTCCACAAAGGGCAAAAAAGGTTTCAGCAAGGAGGTGAACCGGTCACAGCAAACACATTCGGCTCACTGTCACATGCTTCCAATTCATGTTCATCAGCGCACAGTGTGGCCTTAAATGAGCCGAATGTTTGCTTTTTTTTTGTCATTTTTAAATATGTAAGTTGCTATTCGAATCAGCAGGATTTAAAGAGATGGTTTGGATCTTTTTAAAGTGTGGGGTTCTGTGGGATGGTTTGAAACGGGTAACATCTTTTCTGCTGTAGATAGCTCTTTGAATGAGCTCAGTTTGAAGAGAAAGAGTTGAATTAATAAACCAACAGATAATCAGAGTGGAGGTCAAGACTGAAGTGGATTGCTGCTGACAACTCCAGTCTCAATTTTTTTTATGTTGCTCCTGCAAACGCTATTTGATTAACATTTAAACCAAAGTCAGCTTTGCATTCCACTGTTATTCTGGTAGAAATGTTATATATTCCTGCTGAAAGTGCCCCCGGCTGCACTAGAAGAGGGAAGTTGCAGCACTTGGTCAAGTGTAGATTATGTATTTTGTGTAATTAAAATGCATCCTCAAATAACCTGAACCCATTCATTTAAGTCTAAAAGTAAACTTTCCCTCCAGTCCCCCTCCTTTGCCACCCCAAGAAGCAAATCTCTACATCCGCCACTGCCAAAGTGATACAAGAATGTTTTGCAAAAAATAAAAAACAAAAAGGGGGGAGAGCATAATTTGGGTTTTAAAAACAAACAAACAAAAATTCACTGTGAAATCTGAGTGATTTCCACCTTGAAAAGCCTTACGCTCCCCCTAGTTTTATCCGTCTACCTGGAGCACTGAGATGCAGAGTGAGTGTGAAAAGCAAAGGAGAAAGTGGCGTCCCTTCAGTCCATGCGTGGGTTTCCAGCTGTGACCACTGACCCGCCCATGATTCCTCGGAAGCCTCCGGCCTGGACTGACAGCTCTGCGGTCCAATGAAAGCCGCTCTCAGAGTGACTCACCCCGCTCCCCTTCCCAATGGCGGCGCGGCGGGAAGGCGGGCCACAGGAAGCACCCTTGGTTGAATGCTCATTAAAGCAGCAATCAGCGGTAAATATGTTGTGATGCCACGCTCCGAACGCACACACACACACACACACACACACACACGCACACACACACATACACACGCGGAGCGACCCGTCCGAGCCTGCTGGGCGGGCAGCGCGCCGTGCCGCCGGATCAGACCTTTTCTGACATTTCTCTGCGGATCCTCTGTGCGCGCAGACGCGGGAGTCCCTCTTGTCTGCGGAGCTGAGCAGAGTGGATGATGGACAGCTGTTGGCCATTGATTCCGTGTTCAGGTGGACGATGAGTCGCTCCTGCTGTGGCGCACGCTGTGACCAACAGGCTGCGTTATATTGCGTCTGCCCGAGGCTGAGGACGAGGATGAGTCGGATCGTGATGATGCCTTTTTTTGAGTGTGGCTCCCACTACCGTCAGAGCTGAGATGTCCGTGGGGGTGCAGGTGCATCAAGACCCGACTGGACCAAACCAGAGCCCCCAGCATGATGACGGGAATCATCCGCGCTTTATTCCATCCGTCAGACGGAGGCAGGAAAACGCGTCCGCGGACCCTTTAACGAACTGGCTGTAATTGATTGTGCTGCGCTATGATCTCCGGGGACCATCTGATGACTTGTGTGATGCATTTCTTCCATCTACGCGCGCGCACTGCCGCGCACCATCTCCGCGGCTAATTGGGCCCGATGATGTAGAGACAAATCCACCTGGATCAGGTGCTCGTGCCTCTCGTGGCCAAACAGGCTCCCCTGTGACGTTCCAATTGATTTGATACCCTCTCTGTTATCTCGTCCTACAATTTCAAAATCAAAGTTGAACAACCATGGGAAGTTCAGGCGCATATTTAAAGCGCTCCAACCTTGTGACGGTATAGTCCCCTGACTGCTGTGCGCCTTTATTTGATCCCTCCACGATCATGTCCAGATCAAACAGCGTCAGCCCACCCGGAGTCGGTGCGCCCGGGCTGAGGGGAGGGACCGAGCACAGATCAGCCTGGGGGGAGTCTGACTCTGTGGCCAACGGGTGCCCATACTCAGCCAGATCTCCGCGCAGGAAGCTCACCCGGACCAACAGCCGGTGGAGAGAGGAGGATGATCCGGACCACCGGCCAGCACCGCCACCCGGCCGGGCCTCCACGACCGTCAGCAGGGTCAGCTTCAGGTCCCGCTCGGCTTGGCAGGACCATGGCGAGGAGAACCGAGACAACGATCGCGCGTCCATCAAACGTCCAGAGGACGAGGTGAGGCCCAAATCCGTGGAGCTGGGTCTGGAGGAGCGCAGAGGCAAGCCGAGGAGCGACGACGAGGAGGCGGTCATCATGCCGGAGATGAACGTCTCCCTGGCGGCGTGCTGCGTCAGCGTCCTGCACGTCTTCAGATCCAAGAAGTTCCAGTCGGAGAAGTTGGAACGGCTCTACCAGCGCTACTTCTTCCGCCTCAACCAGAGCAGCCTGACCATGCTGATGGCGGTGCTCGTGCTAATCTTCACGGTCATGCTGGCCTTCCACTGCTCCGGCGGCGCAGAGGGGCCGAACTTCACGTACGTGGTGGTGTTTTCCGTGGCGATCTTCCTCCTGCTCATCCTCATAGTAGTGTGCAACAGGAACGGCTTCCATCAGGACCACATGTGGGTTGTGTGCTACATGGTCATCCTGCTGGTGCTGGTGATCCAAGTGATCGGAGTGCTGCTCGTGCAGCCCAGGAGCGCCTCCGAGGGGATCTGGTGGACCGTGTTCTTCATCCATGTCATCTACACCCTGCTGCCCGTCAGGATGCGCGCCGCGGTCATCACTGGACTCATACTGTCCGCCGTCCACGTGGCCATTTCTTGGATGTTAAACGGCATGGACAGCTTTCTGTGGAAACAGGTATGTGGGAGAATCAGCTTTACTTGTAAAAGTGGGATTTTACGCAATGGTTGTGCGCAAAAACGCACGGGGCAGTTGTTCCAAAGTCCCCTGCTGCATTTATCTAAAGCTCACATGAAGTAGGATGTTATTAATTGGCCAGAACTTGTTTAGGAGGTGCAAAGATGAGTTTGGGGGTAAAATAAAACTGACAAAGCTTCTGTCGTGGAGGTGAAACTAGAAAAAGAGCACTAATCAGGGTTCCTAAAGAGTTTTGAAAAGTCTGGAAATCTTTTTCAGTATTTTCCAGGACTGAAACAGTTTGAAAAAACATTTGTGTTTCCAGACTCTGTTCTGTATAGCCTTAAAAAAAAACCCTCTTTTGACAAAAATTTTTAAACATTTTTCCACATTAATCTTATATTAAAGGCAGGCAACATATATAACAGCATTTTCTAGCCTAAAAACCTTTAAAATGGTTGCTTTCTGAAAAACTCAAATTAGTCCTATTTGTGTGTGTGTGTGTGTGTAACGTTTTGCTACATTTCTTGCAGCAAAAAGTTGTTTTATACTCCCAGTATGCAATAAAAAACAAAATCTTTTTTTCTTACACCCAATATTTTACACCCATTAAAGGAATACTGAAGACAAAGCTAATTTATTTAATAGGTATAGGTATTGAATGTTGTGGTTTATTAAATACTGAAATTTTTACAAATTACTTTTAGAAGTTACCCAGTCGTGTGATATCATAAATAGTTTTGAACTTTACATAGAAAGTGTTGCTTAACAGTTAAACTGTAAGTGCTTGTGTCTGAACTTTAATTAACTAAACTATATTCCTATTTTATTCAATGTTTTTTTGTGAAGTAGGCCTAATTGATACACAGTCTTTTTTTAGAATAGAAAATACATCTTAATGATGTTATAACTCCAATTGTACACAACAATAAAAATAAGGAACAAACTGCATTTCTTAGTAATTTATTAAGAAGCACATCATTTGCGTTTCAGTAATGCTCCTTCATATGTTGAGACGCTTTTTGAACAAAACAAGTTTAAATTACTTCCAGTAATTCACCGTGCATGGGCTGAAAATACTTTGTCAGTCAACCTTGAAGCATGAAGGTGGATGGATGGATGGATAGATAGATAGATAGATAGATAGATAGATAGATAGATAGATAGATAGATAGATAGATAGATAGATAGATAGATAGATAGAATTTTAATGATCCCTTGGGAAGACTCCTTCAAAGAAATGAAAAAAAAGATCATTACTTAGTAATGAAGAAGACTTAATCCCTGGTTTTTAGACAGGTAGCTATATCAAACACTTTCTGTAAATTTACAGACAATTTGGTGTAAAAAATACTCTTAATAAAAAATCATCAGAAAAACCTCATAGTTAGAGTCTGGAAAAGTATGGAATTTGAAAACTGACCAGTGTTTCACGGTGTTCCTTTTACTTTAGTTGTGGTAGTCTTTTGTTGTTGTTGTTGTTGTTGTTGTTGTTTGCACATAATCAAAGTGAGATTCATTGTGTCATGATCAGCCAGGACCAGAGAACTAACCTGAAAAATAGCTCTTGGAAAGACTGGGATAAGAGTGTCGCTCCAACACTGACCGTGTTTCTGCTCTGCCCCCCAGTCTCAGTCTTTAGAAATCAATTCACACAGGATGTAGGCTATAACCACTGTGGATGCACACGGTTTGATTGGAGAGGCACTGGGGTTAATTGAAAAGACAAATGGCCAGAGCCAGAGGGTTGTTTTTTTTTTCTTTTCTTTTAGTTTTATTTGGAAACCTATTGAGAACCAATGAGCTCTTATCAACTTCTGAGTAAATATTTTTGAATCAGTAGCTGTGGCGCATTTGTTAATTGCAAGATAAAGAAGAACTTTATTAAAGGAAACTGGTAGGTCCGATGTAAATTTAAAAATGTATAAAAAAATATTTAGCCCCAATTCTAATACATTTGGAATGTTGTGTTAAATGTAAATGGAAATAGAATACAATGATTTGCAAATCTCATAAACCCATATTTTATTCACAATGGAAAACAGTAAATGTATCAAGTGTTTAAACTAAGAAAGTACCTTTTAAAAAAATAAAGAAATAAAGTAATATTGAATTTACTGGCGTCAGCATATGTCAAAACAGGTGGAACAGGGACAACAAAAGGATGTAAAAGTAGGTAGTACATATAAACAGCTATAAAAGCTTTTTGCGTTTAATTAGATTAATTGGCAAAAGGTTAGTAAAAAAATTGGGTATAAAACAGTATTTTAGAGAGGCTGAATGTGTCAGAAGTAAAGATGGACAGAAGTTTACCTGCATGCAAAAAACTGTCTAAAATCTATTGCATTGTTTTTTGTTTTGTTTTACATTTTACACAACGTCCCAACTTTTCCAGGGTTTGGGTTGTACAGAAATGAATGCTGGGTAACTTCAGGTCCTGAATATGTAAAATTTATTACGCTTATACTTTATATTATACTTGCACTTTTGTTTGAAAATTTTATGAGATGTTTAAATAAGAAAAATAGGTTCAATTGAATCATTTCCAAAGTTATCTGACCCAGTTCCAAAGAGCTATATCTGCTGGTTGCTATGGGAACTGCAGCTGGGTTGTTACTCCAGGAGCTGATGACAACTGTATGTTTATCAGAAGTGAAATTACACCAACCAGTCGGAGTTGTTCCCTTCTCGACTGGAGTGAAACTGTTTTCATTTGTCTTGCAAATCTTTGTTGACTTTACGTGACTAACAGCGAAATTTATCAAATGATTAATAATCAGGAAACGGCTTGCAGTTTAGAAGCATTTCCAGACAGCAGATTGTCCGTTTTATGACATTTACAGGTTTCATAGCATATACATTGTCATCAAGTGTCATGACACTTGTGAAAAGATCAAGTGTTGAAGCACTTGTTGTTTGTCAGGTCACAAATTGTCATGTTGGGCGGACTTTAATAGAGATGAATTGTAGTGATTACACTGACCGTACTACAAAAGTGTAAAAAAAAGACATGGGGATGGGAAGGGATCCTGTCATAAGATTAGATGATTTATTCCTGCAATCAACCAGTTCATAATTCCTTTTTTGAGCACAGTAAGATGCAGAGGATGTTTATTAGACCCTTATATTGTTGTATTTTTGGCTGAACTTCTTACACTTTTGAGCAACATCTCAGAAGTGCAGCAGAAACGAATTCTCTGCCGAGGTTAAATCATATTTTGAATCAGTCCTTTCATTTCTGGTGCCGTGTTTGTTTCCATTTTGCAGCGTGAATGAGCATGACTTTCAATCCAGGAACATCATTATTGAAACTTTTTCTGGCCAAAAAGTAAAAACAAAACAAAAACAAAACAAAAACAAAACACTGATCCAAACAACTGCTCCTCCCTGGGTGTTCCGCAGTAATGAGAAGTAAACTGGATAATCAGCTGTTGATCGAAGTGAAAAGCAGACAAACACACTGAAACATGTCTGATTAAATTCCTGATTCAAATCCCTTTTATAAAAACGTGCTTACTCCGAGCTTCGGAAAGCCTGATAACTGTGTTTGCTTTCCTTCATCTGGACTTGTAATGAGCTTGATGGTTTCAGGGGGATTTTTTTATTGTGCTGCTGAGCCTCTGTGTCCCTCATAACATCCAAATGCCTCTGGTAGTATTTTTACGATGTCAAGATTGCGTTTAAAACATTCTTTTTAAAGCTGGTTGACTTTATTTGTAATAAAGGCGCTTGCACAAACCAGTTGAATTTTCCGTGATTATTTAAAGGTATGCTTAATTGAATTGTCCAGAGCTCAGTGTTATTATCCCCAAACTGGTCTCTCTGTTGCGTGTTTGTTTGTGTAACTTTTAAATTTTTCGCTCTCCTAACAAAGTTTTTGGCGGCCGACCCCGTTGTACGTTATTTATTTGGCTGGTAGAGGCCATAAACCTTTACTTTAGCAGCACAGCACTTATATGCCAAGTTGTTGTTTTTTTTAAGGATGCCAGAATGATCATGAGAAAAGTTATATTTTAACGTCTTTTCTGCCTCTGCACCTCCCTGAGGAATATAAAGGAATCTATTAACTCCCCCAAATCTGTCTTTTTCCCAAGTTTTAAACAGCTATGTGCAAAATAGAGCTTTTGCTACTTTTAAGGTAGTTTTTGCCTTTCTGCTGAGGAGCAGAAATGTTTTAGCCGGTGTGTATTTTTGTCTGTAGAGTCAGTAAAATAGTTCAGAAACCACTGTATGGATTTTAATAAAGCTCTCAGAAAGCATTCATTCGATACAGTATCTTTACAACAGATTAACTTTTGGAGTCAGCCCAATTAAAGACCACCATGGCTAATCGACATTAGAAAACACATAAATGGCTATAACTTTGTCAGCTTTCAAGCAGTTGTCAGGCTTTTATGATTTATTTTTATGGTTTTTAGCCAGTTTGGAAATATAAGTTGTGGTGTAAACCTAAAAATGTGAATTTTATCTGAAAACCCTCAGGTTTTAGAGGGTCTGAGGAGGTCTTTCATTAGTAGCTGACTGCCGATTGGATTTATTACCATAAAAACTGGAAATGTTTCTATGAAAGGCCAAATTTGTATAATTTTTCCACCATGAAAGACGGTTGATTAAGGAATTGTTTGTGTCTGTGTGTGTTGATTTGTATGTCTGGCTGTTTGCAAAATATTTCATGAACTACTAGACGAATTTTGATGAAACTCTCAAAAACACATCATTGGATCTATTACACCTACAACTGATTGTTATTTAGAGTCAACCCAATTCAAGATGGCTACTGCAGCTAATCCACCTTAGCAAGCCAAAATTGGCTATAATTCAGTCACTTTAAGAGGTAAAGATCTAAAATATGGAATGGTAATAGGTGAGACACATACTCTGAACACTAACACACTGCATTATATCTTTGTCTAAAACTTTGATGTTCAAGGCAACGAGTGATATACAATCCTTCAAGGAGTGGTACCTTATACTGATTTGGTAAAATATAATCAGTGCTGCAACAAAAACTTTGATAGTACTTAAACAGTTTTTAATTGTAAGTGTTATCCAAACTTGCCTATTTTAATATATTTTTTTTTAATAAAGCACAACATACATAAAAAACCCCTAATGGTAGCAAGACATAATACTGACCAGTATGTACCTGATACCTAGTACTGGGTATGTACAAGGTATATACTAGGTATGCACCAGTAGGGTATTCATTATGTACTCTGTAAGCAGCAGGTACATATTAATTAAGTACCAGGTACGTACCAAGAAAGCACCAGGTATGTACTTCATAAGTGTTTGGTAAGTACCAGGCAAACAGCAGGTATGTACTAGATTTGTACCAGACATGTACCAGGTACATATTAGGCATGTACCAGATACGTACCAGGTATGTACCAGGTAAGTTCTAGGTAAATACTGTGCATGTAAGTGGTACACAGCCAAGTACCAGGTATGTACCATGCAAGTACCAGGTAAGTGCTAGGTACATACTCTGTAAGTATCTTTAAGTATCACGTAAGTACCAGGCTGTATTAGGTATTGTTCCTAAACTAATTTAGCTGTTTGTTCAAAGAGGGTAACAAATGAAATTCTCACATCAGAGAGGATGCTAAATACCTTCAGTGAGTAAAGAACCATAAATGAGATTGCAACATTGGTTGGATTGGCAACGAATAATTGCTGTGCAATTATTAGCTTTATTTAAAGAAGAAGATTGCTCTATGTTTTTAGAGAAAATATTTGGTTCAAACTTCCATAACAAAGACTTAATACAGATTTATTCATAGCCTTGTATGGTGCAGTGAAACTTCCATTCCGCCCCCAAAGGCTCTACAAGCTGAACTGGCAAAGATTTAGTCAAATAACGAAAAGAGGAGAGTCTCACTTTTTTGACCCATTTTTCGCCCATGTTCGGTTATCTAAGCAACAGCCAGGCTGGTGTTGAGTTTGATTGTGTGAATGGCGTATGACCCTGCATCTGTTTGTATTTTGAGTGAAATTCACGTTGTCATTTGATGTGCTGATGTGGGTGGATGGGAACAAGCTGCTGTATTTGTTGTTCTTTCTTTATCACGCTGTTGTTTTTAGCCTAACTCCAGCGTTTACACAGGACCCGGCTCCTCTCTGAGTTTGACAAGTCCTGTTTATGTAAGATCCAAAGATTTTACCCTCAGTTCTTTTCTGAAATTTTTGTATTTAAAATGCAACATGAGTCATTTGAGGTTTCTAATGTTCTTTTTAAAATGGTGTTTTTGACATTCACATGTGATGACTGTTTATTATTTTTATGTCTAGTTCCCATAAAAGAGCTTTCTATTGAACTGTGGTGTAGTAGGTTTGATCAAGGCTAAATAATGCTTTTCTAACTTTGGTGTTAGATACCAGCCCTAAGTGGTCCATTGTGCATTAGCAATTAAGCTGGGTTGTTGTTTTTCTGAAAAATATTTTAGAATAGCTGCTATGATAAAACATACAGCTTTAAAAGGTCTTTCAGTGATGAACTGCAGCTATTCATTCACAGCAAGAAGACAAAGGTGTGTGCTGCTTTTATTTTTAATAATTGCTGGCTCAGTTACAGCACGCTCAGACTTTAGAGACATTTAAACCCTTGCCTAAGGCTCATATTTTTTCTGTGACTTGATTTCATTTAAACAGAGCGTAAGACTTTATTAGCTCTTATGTACCTTTGTTGTGTTTTTATCTGTATATTATATTGTCCTTTTATTCTTGTTTCATTTGATTTTACGTTTTATTTTGTTGCATTGTTGTCTGGTTTGACTGTAAAGCACTTTGGTCAACCTCAGCTGTTTTATAAAAGTGCTTTATAAATAAAATTGACATTGACACTAAGTGCTTGTAACATAGTCAAGCTCAATTTATATTTAACATTTATGTTGTTTTTTTAGGCAGAGCCTGTTTATTTGTCTTTCTTGTAAAAACTTGATGGCTACATACAGTTACCCACAGTAGATGTCAGATGTCTGTGTGACATTTGGTTGAGCTTCTAACCTTTTACAGTAAAGTGAAGGTTGACTCGGATGTGTCATGAGTGTATTTCTTGTAACTTTGTAGTTTTAAAGTGATGGTTTTGATTTGTTTGAAGTGGGGTTCTGTAAAAAATTATGAACAGTTATTATCTTACCTGTTGGAGATAAGATGGCTCTTACCAACCTAAGTTTAGAAGAATAGAGTTTATTTCTGACTGGGCGAATGAACGAAATAGCTAGTTTGAACAGGATCAAGACTAAAGTAGTTGCTGTCTTAAAACAAGTCAGATCTCAAACATTTATTAGTGTCTCATTTTCATGAATCTTTTAAAACCTGTATGTCTCTATCAGTTTTGCAATATGCAGTTATTTACATAGAATAATATTTTCAAGAGCAAATCCAGTGCAGGCACCTTATCCAGTAATATTCGTAATATCACTTCCAGAAGAACTGTGTAATGCAAAACTAACAACATTGTCAAGGTTTAATAAACAAGGTTTGTAATATGGTCAAAGTTAAATGCTGTTTTTCTCAAACTGAGGTTGTTCAAGGAGTTATGTAAAACAGCTAAGATATTAACTGCTTGTAACTTTTCCACAGGAGCCCACTTCAAAAAATCTGAACTACCACTTTAAAGTGTGTCTCTCACTGGGCTGAGACTGATGGAGACTAGTTTGTGAACAGCTTTTCAAAAGGGAGTCTCCAAAATGTCTCTACATTTTTGTGGACAATCTTAAATTCCCAATTTAAAATTTCCTTGTTTTGTTGATTACATTTTGAACATGTTCAACAAATTAGTGCAACTGTTTCTCTCCCAGAATAGTGGCAGAGTTGTCACAAACATCTCAAACCCATCTTGAGTGTGCAAGCTGCATTTCAACACCTGTACAGGTGCTCTCTTCTGACAGAAAACATTTGATACTACAGCCCCAAATGTCCAGGTCTAAAAACCATGCAGATGGTAAAATAATAAGTATTAACAAGCTGGTCCAAATCTCAATATGTCATGAATGTAGGTGTGTTTTGTTCTTTGTTTGGAGTTTCTTGTTGGTCTTGTTTGTTTTGGTTGTCTTTTCGGGTCACTGTCTTTATGTTTTGCACCATTCACCTCCCCAGTAGTTTTCCATTCATGCCTGCCACGCCCACCTCACCTGCTTCTCGTTTAGTCCACAGCTGCATCCCATAATCATCCTTCCCTCTGTCTTTAAAACCGGTCTCTGTTTTGTCACTTGTCACTGGGTCATTCTGTTCCTCTTGTTCTTGTCATGCTTGCTGTCATCCTCGTTCCATGCCTTGCCTTGTGTTTCTGGATTTTTGTTTGTATTTTTGCTGCCACGACAGCCTTTTGTTTTTGTTATATTTTACTTTAATAAATTAGTTTTCCTTTTGTAAAATGAGTCTGCGTTCTGGGTTCGCCTCCGTCTCACCCCCTTATGACACAATAGTCTTTAGTGCAAAAGTGTTTGCCAGTAGATCAAATCATAAATGTGGGAGCATCTGGCAAGGTGGTGTTGATGGAGTCGGGCAACAAAATAATGTGCATGGCCAAGAATGCCATTTTGTAGTTTTCAAAAACTGTCCATTCAAAATGTGGCTGCATGGCCAGCTGGTCACTTTTTAACAAACACTCAGAATTCAGTGAGACCATAACAGAAAATTTGCATATATTCTTGCAATTTTCCACAATTTTGAGGAGCCAACTAGTTTCCAACAGTGGCAGCACAGTGAGTTACTACCCAAAGGTCCAAAATATCCTCTTTCAGTCCATCTGTAACCCTAAAAGGATATTATAACATTTATTTAACCAGGAAAATCCTGTTGTGATCACAGATCTCTTTTTCAAGGGAGGCCTTGGCCTAAAGGCACCCCAAACATGCATGTTTTTGAGTACTTTTATATGTTCTCCTTGTACCTTTCCTTTCTTACACGTGTAAAAGTTTGCGATGCAGAACAAGCTCATATGGTTGGTTAAGCTTGTCTTGTTCTCACAGTTCTTGGCATAGAAACTCGACATTTAACCTCCTGAGTTGCTTCTTTGAATTGTTTCATGAGATTTATTTTTAAGTTTCTGGGACTGTTATTTTGAAAGTTCCCATTCTCCAAAATGTGGAGGGGGAGGCATGTTAGCAGACCAGTCCCACTTGCTTGGATTCCAGTCATAACAGAGGGGGTTCTGGCTGTCCGATTGTATATTCTACCACCTGTAATGTGTGCAAATTCAAAGCAGATGTCCACATCATTTTACTTGCCTTGTTACACTGATCACTTCTGGTCCTGACCTGTTCATGGCGGTCATGCTTTTAGTCTCCCTGCGAGTCTCTGTGGTCAGACTTTCCTTTCACAGAAAGAGCTCCATGTGCTGTCAACCGTGTGATGGAAGGCGTCATTGGGAAAACTGTCCAAATCAAAATCTAAGCTTTAGATTTCACATTCTGAGGTTCACTGCTTTGTGCTCGTCCCCCCATGTCAGCATCTAAATATGTAGTTTGTGGCACAAGATGCTCCTGATATGTGAAAAATACTTGCAGTGCGAGCTTGAGCACCTTCTGTAGAGCAGTGCTGACGTATTCCTGCGTGAATTAATAAAACTCTGCACCGTGTTCCTGTTTCTTAGCAACAGATTGTTTCGTAAACACTAACCAACTTTTTACCGTGCTTCCCTGACAGCACTTGTGCTTTTCCAGCCATCGACCTTTTGTGCATTGTTTTGTGTTCTGAATCTAACTGAGACATAAATCTTGTCTTGTTTAATGCTTGTATTTTGTAAGTACTTGCTGTTATTTTTCATTAGAGTAGTTATATATGTATTTTTTCTCCTGAAAACTTATCATTTTATAAGGTCTAGAAGTGCCTGAGCTGATAATTATATTCAAAAAGACTGTGATTTTCACTCACTCTTTATATACAATGTGTACAGTATAGGATATAGATGTAAAATAATAATGGAACAGCAACCTGCACTAATGTCATCCTTTAAATGTTTAATGATGGACAAAAGTAAGTGAAATGACTTGAATAGTAGTTGACATTAATTTATTGAACTCATAATAATCAGTTTGGCTTAAGTCTATGTTTTGCTATTATGGCCAGACTCTTTGTGTTTTTGTAATACAGTTTTTTATCTGCATTGTACTTTTTATTACTTGAAAACCTGATTGAGCTATAATAGAAATTAAAAAGTACAGATAATAGAAAATGAAAGGGCTAGCATTTCTTGAAGGAATGCATATTGTCCACTGCGTTCATTGCAAGGTTTTAGGTTGTGTGATCTGTTAGCACTTGGAGTATGTGTCAGGGATGACTCTCAGCTACCACCCCACCATATTTTAGCTCAGCATCTGTAAAACTGACTGAGTTATGGGTGTTTTTGTGTTTGCTAAGGTTGCTTATCTATGATGGCCATCTTGAATCAGGTTGACTCCTAAAGATAATTAGCTGTACAGGTACATCCAGCGATTACTTTCTGAGAGTTTTATTAAATTTTGTCCAGTGGTTCATGAGATATTTTGTTAACAGACAGACAAACGAACGCACAGACAGAGGTGATTACATTATCGCCCACCTTTCGTGGCATGTGATAACACATTTGATTAGTTATTGTATTTTGTTTACTTTAAACCAACTAGCATTGAAAGTACAGTAAATAAGACACAATGTCCTCTTCCTCCGTTGTCTCTGTCTTTTTCCAACGGCAGACACATTATTCGACAGTCGACTCTAAAACTGATGCATAGTTTCCACTTTTGCACTGATGTGTTTTTATTGTGGTGAGCTAAGCAACACTGAGGCTTGCACTGGGGCATCGTTGCTTCACTCGGCTCATCTGACATTCATTAGCTTTAATTAGTTTGTTTGCCACATAGACACTCAGACTCATAAGATTTATTATTTTCAGGGGAAATTAGACATGATTATGCTAAACATCCCTAACCTGCTGTTGTTTGTCGAGGACGATGATGATTCCTCTGAGTGTTTGTATTCCCTTAAAGTGGCGGGTCACTGCTTCCAGCTGATTTATAGGATGTGTGAGGATTTTTTTTTTCCATCAGTCGTGTGAAATAATCTATTAATCTTCATTATTCTGCAGATGGGTCATTTCTAAACTGATATCAAGATGGAGCTTGGAGTTATGTCACCACTACATTATTTTCTTTTGAAAAAATGACAGTGGTTTCAGTTTCATTGTCCAACCCCTATATATATATATATATATATATATATATATATATATTTGTCTATTTGTGTGTTTTGCACCATCAGCAATGTCACCTCTCATTGACCAAACATGCAATTTAACAGTAGTTGCAAAAAATGGTAAGAAAGCATCTTTTATGAAAGAGTGCAACAATAACTGGGCTAAAATAAATAAAGGAGCTTGTCTGTTAAATCTGAGTTAACTTAGTTTGGAAACTCTGAATTTCTGGTTCCAGAACAGCTGGTTACAGTGAGGTTGATCAAGTCTGAGCATCTTAACCTTGAGTTAAGAGTGCGCATGTGTGCAATAAAAAGCCATCATCAGTGGAGCCCCGATACCCTGATTCAACATGACAGCTGCCTGAAAAAAGGATCTAGGCTCTTTCTCAATACCATGTATGCTAAGTACAGTAGGTACATGTACTTACCGAGTACATCTTTTTTCACATTTATATGAAGAGTCAAATAAGTACAGAAAAAAAATACGGAAAATTCTGTCCTAAAAGCTTATTAGTCAAAATGTTGATTTGTAAAAACAACTGTATTTTCTGTAGGATATGTCTGTGTCATCACATCTTGCTGATAGTCTATCATTAAATCCTATCGTGAATCAATCTGCCCGTCTTTGATAAAGTCCTTAATTCATTCTTTTTATTTATTGATTTGACCTCAGGTCACACCACTTCATCCTCTGACCCTTGAAGCATTTAGTCTGCCAGAGGAGGCAGCTTGCAAGTAAACAAAAAAAGGAAACAATGTGCAGAATGCTCTGTGGTGAGAAGCAGACTCCTCCTCAGTGAGACCAGCGTCTTATTTCAGCTCTAAGCTGGCCATTAGAATAGTTAGTAAGTGTCTGGCTTTATTTTTTATTTAGTCAAGTCAAGTCAAACTAAATAATATGATATCATTGGCTTTGGTAGAAGTGTGATAACACACAAAGGGTGCACTTTACAACCATACCGTCCATATTTTTATCTATGGCGCTATACAAAACCTTTTGGCAGTAAAAGTAAAGTAAAGCACGCCTGCCATGAATACAGTGTAATGGTAGTGGAGCTAGTCTCCTTGTTGAGGATCTTTACAACCCTGGCTGTAGATTTGCAGAATGGATATGGACCTTGTCTGATGTTTCTTTGACAGCATCGTAAGATGGACAAAGGTTTAGCCATAAAGTGTTTTCACAGTAAGACACATGCTGTTGGTTGGCATTGTTAATGTGAATGGGTTTAAATGCCTTTACTGCATGACTGTAAGGAAGCTCTTAGTCATCCATCCATCCAGCCATCCATCCATCCATCCATCCATCCATCCATCCATCCATCCATCCATCCATCCATCCATCCATCCATCCATCCATCCATTCATCCATCCAGCCAGCCAGCCAGCCAGCCAGCCAGCCAGTGTATAGAATTTCAACAAATAATACATAAAATAGAACCGTTCTAAAGATTGTATGGCCATTTTCTTGCTGTCCAGACAATTTTGTTACTTTCATTAATAAAAACACAACAAATGTGGCAAACTTCTGTTCATGATTTCTTTGGATTTCTTTGCTTAATCAGCATTAAAATGCTTTATAATTTAGGCCATTTGCATGGCAGAGCTTGACTAGCAATCATTAGGTTAATAGCTGCAGTAAGCCAGTTTCATTACATGTTTTCTTCATTGATTTTTTATATATATTGGCAATTTTCTAAATGATACAACATTGTGCTTGCATTCAAATGTCAAGATAACACGTGATATGAAAAGACGTTTTTTTGTTGTTTTTTTAAAGTGCGGTTTTGTGCAATATCTGGACTAGTTTTGTGTATCTCACTTGCAGTGAAAAGCAGTCAGAGCGAGCTAAGTTTAGACAGTCAGAGAGAATTTCTCATATAGAATTTGTTATGAAAAATAATAATTTTTCCACCATTAAAAGCAGCTCAAATTTAAAACCTTCCTAGCTGTAGACACTTGCATTTTCTTCTGAAGCTCGTCTTTCTCCACTTTCTTTAGTGACACTGGGACAAATCGAGCAACTTTTTGGGCAAGGATTTTCCAGCCCTGCCCTTTAAAAGCAGCATAGATCTCTTTCCTACCTTAGGCACATGCCTCTCTGCTTTTACTCTGAGCTGTCAGAGCTCTCAGATGTCTCTACATAATCTGTGTTGTTCTTGTGAGGTTAATCAGAGGCTTTGAAGTGTGTGAGAGATAATGGTAGGAAGGCATTCTATCAGTGAGATTGTTTTGCATGTCAATACCACCAAAACAATAGAGGCAGCAAACCAATTTTTACTGTTGTTGTGCAGTGTACCCACTGTTATTTATTTAAATAGTAAATTTCTGTATTTTTAATTACTGTACATGGTAGTAGGATCTCTAAACTGTGCATCTATCACCGTAATTTGGAAAAAAGAAAGTGGAGACATTTTGGGCGCTGTAGACCGGCACATTTCTGTTGCGTTTTGGCTGTTTGTGTTTACAACAACAATTGCTTTCTCTGACATCAAAATACTTTGAATCCAAGTCTCAGAGTGGAAGTTTTTGGAAACACAGGCATCGATGTGAAATCATGCAGGTGCACTATGGACGACTACAGTCAATAGTTTTTCTGCATTTGCACGAGTAGATGAACAACAGTAACAATGGTGGACAGCAGAGTGCTGTTTTTGCTGCTCATACTTTTTAATTTATCAGAGCTTCTGACACAAAACATATATGTGCTACACCATCTCTTGGGTCAGCAGAGACACATTTCTCACATTCTACAAAAACTCAACATTTTAATGCTCGAAACTGACTTGTTTTTGTGCCTGCACTGGTCATTGAAATACAAAAATTACAGCACCAGCTCGTAACCTGGCACAGAAACTACAGTGGATTCAAAGTCTTTTGCTCTCTCGCATCTTTATCGTGTAAATGTGTAACTTTTTCACAATCGGCATCAAAAAATCTCTAATGTTTCCAGAGATTGTTCTTGTGTAAACAGGGCCTAAGTGCACACAAGTGGCAAACTAAAGAACTGGGGACCCCTCCCCTCCTCCCAATCTTGTCCACAGCTAAAATGACCTCATAAACAGAAACTTCAGTCTAGAGTAAATATTTGTAAAATGAAGCTGGAGAGCAGTTAAATTCAGACAAAAAGGGGTGGTTTAAAAATAGCAGAAACTGTTTCATGTGTTTTGATGTAGCCCAGCATAAAATGAGAATAGATGATGCATTGTTTTTGCCTGCGTGGCCATGTGAGTTGTACCACATTTATTTTTATCAGTTTAGTCCCGCTCGCTGCCCACTGCATAAGGAATGATTTTTCTGTCCCATTTCTCTGGGTTTGTCTCATAATCGATGAATCAGAGGCACTCCTTGAATAGAGACAGTAAATCTCTGTATCAGTCATAGCTGTAACTAGAACAGAAAGTAAATACCAGCTTTAAACTCAAGTTTAAATACAGTTCGTATTCTGATGTGTGTGTGTGTGTAGCCTCATCATTAGAATGCATGATATCCAGGGACACGGTCAGTCCTTGTTTCCCGACTGATTTACTGTGTTGTTCACCTTCCACCAGGCCACATGCTCAACAATAACCAAAGCTTCTGATTGGACACAGAAGGTCTTTTGCTGAGATTACAATTTATTCACAAAAAGTGAAAACTGTTCAGATTTGATGGTTGTACATTGCAGGAAAGAAATTGATGCAACAAATTTCTTTAAATCTACCCTCTGCTTAAAGCGACAGCTTAGATCTTTTGGAGTTCTGTGAAAAAGTTATGAACAATTAATATCTTATCTGTTACAGATAGCTTTTGAATAACCACAGTTTGGAAAAATAGAGTTTAGCTCTGACTTAATTGATGAGCTAACAGCTAGTCTGAGCGAGCATAAGTCTAAAGAGCATTGCTGCAATGCTGCCTTCTTAAAAAAATAAACAGAACTCATATCTTAAAAGGTTCATAGAGTTCATGCCAGTCCATTTTTTAAACCTTTACATTGCTGTCAATGTTACACTGACTATTGGGTATGACTATCCGGTATATAATCATGCACAGATTTGGCAGTGATTTGTAATAGTTTCTTGATTTAAAAGAGGTTTTGAAATTTTTACAGCAACCTTTCATAGCGATCCCACAACCCAGCCGATCTCTGCGGTCCATCTGTGCGATCAGCCTTTCTGTTTGCCTGTGTCATGCATGAAAAGTCCTTAAATAATATGAGGTAAAGCTGTAGCCTCTCTACATGAAGCAACGAGTTCTCTTCTGCATTTGTCTGTCATCTAAAATATATATAAAAACTGCATAAAATGCTTGCACAGTTACGTAGTGCACCTCACAGGCTGTCATCGTCAAGGTGCCACATAAAGTCCATTAAACCCATTATCTGCTACTACGCTAATTATGGAAAGTAATTTCATTATGATGATTAATGGATGTCTTTCTTTTGTTCTGTCTGCAGCTCATTAAAGAATAGAAATGATAAAATTCCTGCTCCATCGTTACATGTAATTCACTTGCAGATTTACAGATGACTCACCGATACAATGGTAGTGCAGGAAACTAGACTTGGTGTGATAATTATAGCAGCTTATTCGCAGATCAGTCCTGTGAAATTTTATGTGTAGACAAATAAATTGTGGTTTATTTTATCAGCAAAGCTTGTTGAAGTGTTTTGTTTCCTCTTCCTGCAGAAAAAAAAGACTTTCCCTGCTCAGCATCAGACCTCACTCCTGCTCCCACAGACCCCTTCCTAATGTTATAGAGGCACCATTGTGAGCCTGGAGGGGGAGTGGGGGGTAGCCTGATAGACGCAGTATGTGGAGCAGCATGCACATCGCCAATTACCCCTCTTGTATGAGGGGAACCATTTGTCCCATATGTAAAGCAGGCCAGTAGCAGTCAGACAGCCCCAGGTTCAGTGGAGCAGTCAATAGTCAGTTTGGTTTAAGTGTTTAATCTAATGTCCTTTACAAATCGTACAGTGTTGTACAACACTCTTGAGTCCTCTTTCCTTTATTTATACTTTATAGTTCTTGTGTGTTTTGTCCACTTTAAAAAAAATCATAAAAAATTCTGGCTCCTTGGAAGCAAGAAATATAATATAAAGAAACGCATAACTTCAAACTTTTCCACAGTAAAGTGGCCTTACACTGTCGTCAGATAATGACCTTTATGACCAAAGATAACTTTTACATATTTGTGTTTCACAATTATAATTTACTGAACTTACAATATTAAAATAGGATACCCGTCACAGAATTTAAATTCTGATTTTTATTTTTGTTTATTTATTTATTTTTTATGGTTCCTCAAGGTGACTTTTGCTGTTCATTAGTTTTACAACCCCAATTCCAGAAACAATGGGATATTGTGTAAAATGTATAAATAGAATGCAATGATTTGCAAATTCCAATAGAACATGGTACACATACTAAATGTTTAAACTAAGAAATTGTGCCATTTTTAGAAAAAAAAGGTAATTAGAACTTCTTGGCACCAACACGTCTCATAAAAAAGTGGTGACAGGACCATGATTCCCACTGTGAAGCATCCTATCTTCTTTTAACAACAGTCTGTAAACATCTAGTGCCTGAGAAGACCAGCTGCTGGAGCTTTTGGAGGGAATGTCGTTTGATGTTGGATTCTGGCTATTCTACAGTCTTAAGTCTTCTTTGCCAGATTTTTTTTTTGTTTCATTACGTGTCAAATATTTTCAATCAGTGAGAGGTCTGGACTGCACCCACAGTCTTCTACTACAAAGCCATGCTGTTTATAGGACACGATATGTGGATTAGTATGCTGAAATAAGCAAGGCCTTCCCTAAAAAGATGTTGTCTTGTGCATATGTTGTTCTAAAACCTGTATATAATGTTCTGCATTGATGGTACCTTTCCAGATGTGTAGGCTGCCCATGCCAGAAGCACTAATGCACCCCCATACCATCGGAGAGGCAGGTTTTTGAACTGTGTGATGATTATAGGCTTGATGGTCCCACTCCTCTTTAGTACAGAGGACATGGTACCTGTGGTTTCCAAAAAGAGTGTAAAACTTTTGTTCCTCTGACCACAGAGCAATTTTCCACTTTTCCTGTCTATTTTAAATGAGCTGTGTTCCAGAGAAGACACACATATAGCTCATTGTTTGCATGGCAGAGCTTTAAACAACATTGGTGGATGACAGTGAACTGTGTTCACAGACAGTGATCTGTGGAAGTGTCCCTAAACCCATTTGTAATGTCCAGAACAGAATCAGATTTGTTTTTATGCAGTGACTTTGATTTTCCGCCTTGTCCTTTATACACAGAGATTGCTCCAGATTATTGAAATCTTTTGATGATAATATGAACTGTAGATGATGGGTTATTCAAAGTCTTCCTAGATTTCTATTGAGGAACATAATTCTGAAATTGTTCCACTATATTAAATGCAGAGTTTACAGACTGGTGAACCTCTGCCCATTTACTTCAGAAAGATTCAGCCTCTAAAATTCTTTTTATACCCAGTCCTCTTACTGACCTGTTGCCAATTGGTTGGTTCTCTGAAAAATTGGGCCATTGTGTAAACTAAATAAAAACAGAATGCAATGATTTGGATATCATATAACGCCATACTTTATTCACTGTGGAACGTTGTAAACATATCAAGTGTTTAAACTAAGAAATTATATCATTTTCTGAAAAAAAATAAAAAATAAATAATTTTATGACAGCAACACATTTCCAAACTAGAAGCACTCAGAGAGCTCAAACCGTCACCAAGGCCACAACATGATTAAAAAATAGTCGGAGCACTAGGTCACCTGTGACCTTCACCCTCGTCCCTGTCACCTTGAAATCAATTGCGATCACCCTTGACCTAAGAGGTGTCCAACTTTGCAGTTTAACATTCCTGTTATACAGCTGCAGAGTTAAAGCACAGGCTGATGTGAGACCTTGTTCTTTGATTTTGAACTTTGATCGAATCAGCACCAAAATTTAATCACGTGTTCCTTGAACCATGTTTGACGTTTCCTGAACGTTTCATGAAAATCCGTTCATAACTTTTTGAGTAATCTTGTACACAGACACAGACAAACAGATGCTACTGAAAACATAACCCCCTTGGCGGAAATAAAAAGATGAGACAAGGGAAACGAAAGGCTGTAAAAGTAGTGGTAAAAATGGGAAACAGCTGCAGGAGCATTTTCCATTAAATTAGGTTAATTAGCAACAGGCCAGTAAGAGGACTGGGTATTAAAAGAGTAACAAATAAGTTTATGAGATTTACAAATTGTTGCATTTTGTTTTTATGTGCGTTTTACACAATGTCCCAACTTTTTCTGAATTGGGATTTTACTTGTTCCCACCACTTTCTGGCATGTAACTCGTTTGCTAGCTTGCATTACACGTCTCATCTGAATTTGACTGGCTATCTTTAGGAAGATCTTACAGATCAGATGTTGCCAATTTGTTTAAGCATTTATTTATCAATATATATCCTGATGGTGGAATGGTGAAAGTTAACTTTATCTTCTTTTTTATTTTTATTTTCAAGCTTTAGACTGTTGTAATACATTTTTCCTATGTAAATATTAGAACAGACTTCAGTTTGTTATTAGTTTTTAGCCTTATTAACAAACATTGACAATGATACAAAACATAACACCTCAAAATACACCAAACCAGGCCTTACAAAGGTTGTTGTGAGAATAAAATATTTTAAAGAGAAATGACTGTACCTTTATAAACTTCTTGCTAGCGTATTTCATAACTGTTTGTTTGAAAGGCACCTCTGAAAACGCTAAAGGGTCAGAAAGCCTTACCCCTTCGCCTTGCCCTTATTTTACATAAAGACCTGGGACAACCTTTAGGGGGAAAAACGCAAAATATAGTGGTAGGGTATCATTCTTATGACTCAGTTTCTTCATTGTTGTCTGACTGTTTAATGCTCATTAGATAGAGGGGAGTGTCTCTGCACGACTGTGTCCCTTTTATATTTAGAAAGGGCTTGTTACATTGAGCTAAAACAGGTCCCGAAAATACACGTGGTCCAGATCAGGCGAGAAGAGCCATTTTCAGCTCTGAGGTTATCATTATTCTTTGGCTGGTTGTCAGAGAACAGCCTCAGTCCTCAGATCCTTTTCCAGCGATGCTTCCCACATGTGTTATGGCTGCGGAGCGGAGCAGGAAAGTAATCCAGGGTGTGATAAGGCTCACAGGCTCCCCACCCGGCCTTATATGGACAGAGTTTGATCCTCGGCTGCTAAGTAAGCCTAGCTTGATACAATTGTTCATGAGTTACAGGTTAGGGTTTAGTTGTAGCTGTCATCCTCAGGAACCCTCACTGATCGATGTCATACCTTGAAAACTCAAAGGGAATTTCAGGTAAACATAATGGTGTTACCAGAACTGCAGGCAGCAAAACAATCTCAGCTGTGATTCTGAGACAGATGTTTTTAGTAGAATGTTTGTTTCGGAGACCAATTTTAAAATTCTGTGAGGCTGTTTTTGTGTGGTTTTATTATTCAAAAATGACATCTGCATTTGTGTGACCTTTACTGACCTGTATAAATACAGTGATTATGGTCATTATTTGATTTTCCCTGTGCAAGATAGTTTTTTTCTGCAACATTATTGTGTATTTGCAGGGCCTTTGCTTAGCAGTAAGCAAATGTCCACTAAAATTAAGGCTCTGTGCTTGAATAACACCAAGGACATCAGTTCAACCTTTACCATATATTGTTGGATTAAACACCTTAAATTGCAGTGTAGACTTTCATGTACTTGACTTGACGAGTTATTGTTGCTGATAATATGGTCACAAATTCAAGACTTGTGGGATGAATGTAAGGGTGCCAGTACAACAACACTGATGCACCTAATTATCGTTCTACTCATTATTCTTCACAGCTTTAGAAAAACCCATCCAGATCTACACAAAAAATACAAAAGTACGCTCACGGTTTTAAGTGTACAGTTTTAAAAGATATATAAATATTAAGATAAAGATAAAAAAGACAGACAGTGTTGCATGACCACTCACCATATAAGATTTACAGTTCACAACACACACAGTACAACTCCAGAAGTTTTTTTTTTTCCTGCAACCCACTGAAAACCTCCTCTAGCAGAGCTTATTGAAAGATCCCCAAAGGCCCACTAACAGACTTGTAGAACAATGATTCATTGTGTTCCTACTCTCATCATAACTCAAAGACTGATTTGCTGACTGTCAAACCATCATGAGACCTGTATTACGCCAGGAGTAAAAATAGGAAAAGCTTTACCTAACCATCCATCCAACAGTCATGTCACAAGATGAGTTTAATATTGTGATGTCCTCCTTCACAGTCTTCGTCTTGGTAATAATATTTTCAGGCAAAGCATTGTTTTGCAACAAAGTTTATGTTGTTGAATGAATGATTTTTTTATGACTGAACAAAGCTTTTTAAGAAAATAGGAAGTGGAAGGCATTGATTCTCGGACTGTGGTGAAAGATTGCCTTTCATTTTGATTTATTTTTTGACCCCACATTTTTCCTTTTCAATAAGTTCTCATTCATCTGCAAACTGTTAAGGTTAAGAGTTAAAAGATAAGGTGACAAATTTCCTGAGATTTTATTGCTTGTTGTAACATATAGCAGAAGAAAAAGAAGAATATTTATATAAAAAGCCTGTTGGAACCAGTTCTTGAACTTTTTACTGTTAATTTTGGTGAATATCCAGAATTTGACATCAGATGATCCATTAACAATAGAGAACAAATAGAAAAATGTTTCAGAGGATCAAAGACTCCAAGAGAGAGAAATAATAAGCAGAATCCACAAACAAATTATGAGCTTCAAAAGGTCTCTGGTTTGTCCCCAGTGGGATAAGTTTTATAATTCGTTTGTTTTTGGTTTTTTTGTTTTTTTATGATCAGATACAGCTTTCCTTATTTATTGCACTCTAGAAGGCAGATTTTTTTTCTGTCTGGTTTTGAAAAACTTAATTTTTCTTTTCTTCTTATGGCCACTAACAATGAAATCAGTTCAAACTTCACAAATGATACAGCACAGCAAGAGAGTGAAGACAGAAAAGAAAACAAACAGAAACCCCAGCTTGTCTAAAAAAAATCATTTAGATTAAAGGTTTGCAAATTTTAAAATGACTTTATGTTTGTTATACCCAGTTCTCAGGATTTTGTAATAAAGGGATTTTTCAGATCTGTTGAATTGTGGTTCTGTGCAAAGGTTATAGGCATTTAATATCTTACCTGTTGTAGATAGCTCCTTGAACAGCCTCAGAAATGCTTTGGCTTGTGTTTCCATCTGAACAATATTTTTTTCTCCAAGCTGAGGTCGCTCAAAGAGCTATCTGCAATTGTCAAGATATCAACTGTTAATAGCCTTTTGACAGAACCCTTCTTCCGAAGATTCAAACTATCTCTTTAAGACAAAAATAAAAAAATAAAAGAACAATGAAAGGAGAAATGCATTTTTCGTGCTTCTTTGCATGACAACATTTTCCACAATCTGTTAGTGCTTGGAGCATGTGTTGGGGATGTCTGTGACCTTCTGACAGAGAACCTTTTATCTCAACATTTGTGAAATTGACTGAGTTAAATCAATTCTCGTGTGTGCTGAGGTTGATTAACTACAGCAGCTATCTCGAATCAGGTCAACGCCACAGTTAATCAGTTGTAGATGTACATCTGTTGATTACTTCCTCAGTGTTTCAATAAAATCCATCTAGTGGTTCACAAGCTGACAGACAGCAAACAAACACACTCACACAGATGCAGGTAATTACATGATTACCCACCTTTCATAGCTGCAAGCAATAATGGTTCTTCAATCACAAAAGGTTCTATTTTGGATTAATATTACCTGACAGCGTGGCACAGCAAATGACAAAAGCTTTATGTCAGATGTGTTTCCTTAATCAATCAAATGAAGCCCTAACATTGTTTGAATAAACTGCTAGACTTTCTCTCCAGTGCATATTACCCTTTATTGGACTGTTCTGCTGATACGGTTGCATTGTCGATATGTGCACGTGTGTTATTGGGAAATGTTGACACCACCAAACAACAGTCTGAAGGGTTTTGGCTGCCTCAGCTGGCATATTTTGAAAGGTGTTACAGTGTAAACTGTCACCGGTTGTAGCTGAGACTCGGTCCAACAGCCTCCGGTCTGTTTTGGCTTGGTGCTGTGGAAATCACAGCGTGGGTGTGTTTGATCACTCGGAACATGTCCGCTGGCCCCCAGACGGGCTATCAGACACCCAAACACAACAGACGGGCAGACACTGAACATCACACGGGCCGTGTGGATAAAACTGTGAAGCAAGTGTGGGCAGAGCAGATGAGCATGAGGCATGTGGCACGTATGCATGTCTCTGGGTTCAAGCTGCAGCAGGACTCTCACAGAGATAAGGGCTTTTTGTAGAACGGTTGGAAAAATTGAGGATAAAATGCCCACTCTGCCTGTAACATTGAACTTGACAACAAGCTGACTTCATTATATTTTGTGTTTAAGTGGCACATTTACTTGCTTATGCTCTAAAATCCACCGTCGTGCTTTTCTCAGTCTCAGTTTGGAGACTCAGGGAGAGGATCTCATGCAGGAGTTGAGCTAACAGCTCATCAGACTTGGGGCAAATTCAAAAGCAGATTTCTGCCATCTTAAAACAACTCCAAAATGTAAAAACCTTCAGAGCAGTTCATGTGAACTCTTGGTGATAGTTACTCTGCCTGGTTACGCTTAACTGTTCTGGTTTTCATCAGTTTTACATGGATCATTAATGGAAACAAACTGAGGACTGACTCAATCTTTAGTGCAATTAGTGCATCTTAATTGACCTAAGTATCCATCTAACGAGTACCACCTCAAAAAATAGCTGTGACAGACAATAGAAAAACAGTAGAAACTAACCTAATTTGAATCCTGGTTAAAGGATACAAATAGGGGTAGCCAACTTGTTATTTACCTTGAAAATAGTTGATACCAAACATTCTTCTGGGTACCACCAAAGGTGCTTTGTATTCCAGTTTGAGAACTGTGGATCTAATGCAGCACTGATGGGGATGTAAGGTTTATAAAACAGTGTCTGAGATTTTTGAGATAGGAGTTGTTTTAAAATGGCGCAAATCTACTTTGAAACCATCTCCTGTCTGATCAGCTGTTAGTTTGAGTTCCCCATGAGAAGTTGCCTCTGGTTCTCCAAACTGATAATGCTGAGTGATTTCTGCTGAAGATAACTCCAGAGAACCCCACTTAAAAAACAGAACTTACCTTTCCCGATATGCCATCAGTTTCATAAGCTGGAATGCTGAGCTTGAAATCAGGTTGTTTAGTTTTAGTCAAGAGTTTTCACCTGATCCTGTGTGTTCCTCCTGCAGCCAGTTACTACCTGAAGGCTGGAACATCAACAACTCTTCAGTCCTGGTTCTTGTCACTTGTGCAGGGAGATGTCTCTGAATCCTCTTAGTTTCATTTTTCAGACAATGATCACCCGCTCCTCTTTTAGTCTAACTAATCTAAATTATTAATACTTTTTAGTTATGCCTTTTCACAGATTTTCAGACTTTTGTCAATTTTGTAATCATATTTCTTTTATGAAGTTGCTGGCATTGCAAATACAAAATATCCACATCATAACAAAAACAACCAAAACTCAGTTTTATAATTTTTTTTTTCATACAAATGGTGTGAAGCAAATATTCAATAGGAGGCTAAGTTTCACACATAGAGTGGAGCATTAGAATTTCTCCTCTAAAGGGTCAGAGATGGCATGCTTGGTATGTTATGTTAGAGACTAGGTACTTCTGGCTCTAAGCTCTCTGATAAACACACAGGCAGGAACTTTCTACTTTCTCTCCTACACACTTCTGCTGTTTATTTGCTTTAAACTGAACTCATTTGTTCAGTCCATCTCTGTTCTGGAGAAAAACACAATTCTGAGTTTAATCTGTGATGTTAAGAAGTGGGACATGCTTTTATCATGCATTACACTTTTTTTTTTTTACAGAATTTGAATGGATATGCAGACCAAGCTAAGATCTGGCTTCGTTATTTCTTCTTCAGTATTTTTGGTATCTCACAGAAGTAACATAGTTGTGACAGAGCTTTGGCAGAGAAATCCGACACACTGACACCAGAATTTGCCAAATTGAGGCATGTACTAAAAGTACATTTTGCATCTAGATAGGACAGAAATGTGAAAACAGCTCACAGCCCTCTGCATCCTCCCTGGCCTTGCTGTGTCAGTGGGTTCATCCTATTTTTTATGTTTTTTTTTTTTTTGCTGGTGCAGAACCACAAATAAGAGGTGATGAGCAGTGAGGGAGGAGTGTATCTCTTAAATTATGTGGGGAAAAACTGCAAGCTGTCAGGAAGAGGCATCACCTTTACATAGCGAAGCTCTATCAGTGCGATGAAGCTTTGCTTTTTGATTAATAGTTGACTAAAAGTTCTGGAGAAAAAAACAATAACCGGCTGGTTAATGGACTGCCTGGATTGCAGCAGATTTTATTAAAATGCCACTGTTGTAGCAGCTATGTGGTCGAGGTGTGCAGTCTTTGGAGCTGAAATTCAGTCCAGCCTCAGGTGTATTTCTGTGATTGTTTTTAGGTTGGCTGAACCTGTGCGTTTGTGGGTTGTGGTGGTCAAAAAGCATGTTACATGCTAAAAGGTTTACCACCACTCGCTGCTAAGCATCATCTTTTTTTATTGTTTTAATTTATTAGCATTTAATTAAGTTTAACTTGGTATTCTTAATTTATTTTAAAATATATCCTATTTTCAATGTGTTCAGTTTAGTATGAGTTTCTGCTTAAAAGGAATAGCTCAGGTCAGTTAAAATGGGGTTCAGTAGAAAGGTTATGAACAATCAGCATCTCTTTGAACGACCTCAGTTTGAAGAAATAGAGTTTACCTTTGACCATTCTGATGAGCTAATGGCTTGTTTGAGCGAGGCCAAGACCCAAATGGATTTCTGCCATCTTAAAACAACGCCAGTGTCAAATATTTCAAAACAATTCATGCAAACGATATTTTATAAACCTTTTTGTCGTCATCAGTTTCACATAACATGGTCAGGTGCACCAGAACTGTTGCTGCTGCTGCTGCTTGTTCTGAAAAAAAATAACCGTAGCTTTTACTGTAAAAAACAAACAACAAAAAATACATGTCAATCAAAATTCATGGTGATGTAAATGTTTGTCAAACAACAAATTATTATAAAATTTGAGATTAGTGTTGTTTTAAGGCTTGAACTAGCTGGTTAGCCCATTAATTCGGTCAGAATTAAACTTAAAGATATTAAACTTAGATATTAATTGAACTTAGATATTATTGTTTATAACCTTTCCACAAAATGTGATCACATGCTTCAAGTTCACTATAACAAAATTTTACATGAAAAAAAAGATTAAAAAAAAAACCAAACATACAATTTTGATGTTGGTATGATCTTTCTGAGAGTCCTGACTGGATGTCCTTGAGTTGTTCCTCCATGGTAATAAAAATATAAAACCATCACTCAGTCGACATTCATTTACGTGTTAATAAAATTAACAGTTTAACTTTTAATGAAGATGCTCCAAAACAACCAAACTGTTTTCATATTTAGTAGAAGATACAAATCATGGAGTCACTCAATCATGAAGAGAGTTTTCATAATCTCCATGTATTTTGTATATCTTTCACACTGTCCTGGTCTATATTAGGATTTTTGCCAAAATGTGTAGAGAACATATTTGTTAGAAAGACCGGTTTATGTGAAGACCTCAGTCTGCACCTAGTAATGCACTGAAAGTAGACCACATCTACAATGACTGAGTTTAAGCGTCTGTGTTGAGTTGTACCCTAGCCTTTGTGCAGATGTGTGGCTGAAATAAAACAATCTAGTCACCAGTCCAGTCACATGTTTGTCTTCGAGCTGGTGCATGCTTAGCTGCATGGAAATGACTTTGCTCTGATATTATATCTTCTGTGCCTTTGATGTAAATTAAAAAGAGTGAAGCTGACCTTTTGTTTACCAGAACAGGCCACTGTAATGTATGACCAATATAAGGAAAAATAACAGAGTTTTCACATTGAATGTTTTCTTTGTGCATGAACACAAAATCCAGTATGGCTGACGCTGCTGTAGCTTTTTCCGCACAATAACTAAATATAAAGCACTGTTCAAACGTAAACCACCTCTGTAAGAGGTGAACATATTTTGGATAATTAGCTCCGTTGCTGTTATCTTTTCAGTTGGTTAATAAACTGGCATTGCAGCTTGTAGTTTGCATCTGAATGTGTGTCTGTGCTCACTGAATTGTTGGATTCATTCTGGATTAAAAGGAAAGCTGATTTACATGTCGATGCAAAGTGTGTGACAGTTGTCTCACAACCACTCTGTTTCAGTTGAAGGAGTTTTGTGCGACTTTGTTTTCATCCATCCACCCATTTCCTTTATCCGCTTCTCCTGCTGGTGCCCATCTCCAGCAGTCGCTGTGCGAGAGGCGGGGGACACCCAGGACAGGTCGCAAGTCCATTACAGGGACACACTTTGTTTTCATGATGAGCATAATTAGAACTCCAAACATCCCCTGGCCAAACTGTGAGCTATCATAGCTTTTACACTGAACTAATATTCAACATTTGGCTCTTACAACTCTTACAATTTTCGGAGAATTTATAGAAAATGCAGATCCTCAAAAAATAATTTTCAATAGAAATGATGCCCTTTTGCTAATAAACCAGAAAAAGAGAGGTTTATATACTTGGAAAGAATAAAGATATATGATATAAGATTTATGCTTTAGAGCTCAGTGGAAAGGATGAATTTTGCAATACAAAACTCCCTAAAAACACTGCCAGACTTTACGGTTTCAATTTGTTCTTAAATCTGAGAGTAATTTTGGTGGAACAGCTGAAAGAGTGCATGACAAATATCGCGGGACACCCTTTCAGTCTTTCCTCTGTATCGCCATTTTCTCCCGTATGACCTCTGCTGAAATGCGACCTCTATATTTGGAAGAATCCCCAGTCAGTCTCTTTCCTCTTTTGAAGAGCAAGACGAAAAATTAAGTATTCTTTTTCTTCTTTTTGGCGGTGTGGGCTTGTCTTTCTTCTTCAAAGGCATGACTCAGAGAGTGACCTTTGAGTTTCAACGAGTTCACCAGCTCCTGTGAGGCATCGGGGCTGCTCCCAGGCAAGTAGGTGACACGGCTCTAAAGTAGAACGCAACAAACAAGAAAGCATTTAGCGTTGGAAACTAGCTCTGTTAAATGTCTTCTCCACTGGTTTTCAGGAAACTGTGACACAGGAGGTCAGACGACATGCTGAGTCATTGTTGGAAATGAGTTTGTCCTCAATTGCATTGAAAGAATGGTCAGAGTAATATCGATGTATGCTCTCACCAGGTCCTTTTATGCTTTTCACATCTCTTTCGCTGAATGTTATGCTGTTTGCACCTCTGTTTTCTATCAAACAAAGGCAACAAAAGAAAGGGACCTGACTCCTGATGGATGCTCATGCAGATTTGTGTTTAAATCTGTCAATAGGGGACTGTTTGCTAACGCTGTGTAAATCAACTCCCACAACATGAGTTGTAGCAGTTTATTGGTAATGTGTTTACACCCTCTGCTACATCATAAAACTGTGCTTGAAATTGAATTTTTAAAAAAAGATATTTACTAAGTCATCACAATATATCAACGATGTATCAATATTTTAGTATTACTGTGCAGTATTGATATTACAAAGACGTTTTTGAACTGCAGAATATCGTAGACTGTTGTATTCCAAGTACCATGTCTTTTTGCTCTGTCGACCAATAGTATATATGACCAATCTGATGAACTTTCACTACATAATGTGCTGTGTTTTCACTGAGCAGAAAGAGAGGAGTGGTGAAAATGTGGGTTTATCACAACTGGTATTGTCATCAAAATATTAATCAATATTAGCCCAATATTATGTTTTCCTAATATTGCTCTAATAATGAGACATTTTATCTTAAAAAAAAACTTTTATTTTTTTGTTGTTGTTAGTTTGATGCATCCTACAATAAATGGTAAACGGCTTGCACTTGTATAGCACTTTATCTAGTCCAAGGACCCCAAAGCGCTTCACACTACAAATAGTCATTCACCCATTCATAAACTGATAGCCACAGCTGCCCTTGGGCAGACTGACAAAAGTGAGGCTGCCATCACCAAACCCTCTGACCACCACCTGTAGGCAAGTCAGGTGAAGTGTCTTGCCCAAGGATACAACAGCTGAGATGGATGGAGCAGTAGGTTTGAACCGGCAACCCTCTGATTACAGGACGAACCACTACCTCCTGAGCTACTGCCACCCTATTAGTGCCAGTAGATGTCACTAACATAGTTTTTAACCCTCTTTTTTAATAAATTTTCACATTTTAAAACAACAACAACAACGAACAAACACCGCCTGCGCTGGTAACTTTCCCTAAAAGACTAAAAAACAGACAGAAAAACAAGAAGAAGAAAAAAGATCTCAGTTCAGAATGAAAGGACAACCTTTGAGATTAACATAGGACAGAAAGGGATTCAGGTTATTACAAATGATACAGCGCTACCCGCCAAAGTCAGTCTAATTTCCAATTTAAGAAAATTTTCTTATATTTTCTTATATTTTTCTAATATAGTTTGTATATTTAGGTGGAGCTGTAGATTTACTATTTAGCAGTGTTATCCTCCTGGCCAGCAGACCTGTTAATGCTATTAAGTCCTTTATAGCACGAGTGAGATTTAGTGACATAGGCCCCACCCTGAGTAAGGCAGTTAAGGCATTAGGAGCGTTATATTTCCCAGTTACATTAGAAATTACATTAAAAAACGTACAAACAAATTCAGACGAGAACCTTTCTATGGAGGAAAAGCTCCAAATCGTGAGAGTAATTTACTGTGGCCTGTCGGAATCGTTATTCTATTAGTACACAGAGGGGACACTGTGTCAGATATTTTTGAGCCTGGTTTTAGAGTACTGAGCTCAACGTAGGATCCGACATTACATCAAATTGTGCCAAGCACAGACTAAAGATCTGTGTATGCTCTTTAGCACCTACCTCCGAACAGATTTCATTAAATTAAACATGCTGAAGCGTTAAAGTGTTTTTATTTATTTTTTAAAAAGCTAACAATTGCTTTATTGTGTCTGCTTGTAATACATTGAATATTTTGTAATATTTTTATAATCATAATTGGATCCCCACATACACCTACAGCTTTTGTGATGTTACGGTACAACAAAAGGTAATCATTTAATTAGATAAAGGAATATTTAGTGTTCCTATTTGATGGAGAAAAAAAAAGAATAACGCTCATACTAGAAAACCTCTGAAGAAATGTGGTAAGATACCAGTGTAGCCAGTTCCAAGCTGCACTTTTCTTCTTTAAAGCTTCAAAATTTGGGACTTTCTTTTGTAATAATTCAAGTCAAGAAAATCTATTTTAACTGTATAAAGTGTATAAGAAGTGTAAAGAAAATCAAGATAAAAAGAAAAGTTAAAGCTGGCAATGGCTCATTAGTGTCACCATGGTAACTACACACTTCTCACTCACTGACAGGACTCTTCATAGGACATTCAGGAAGTAGGGCTCCAAACAGTCACTGTGCAAAAGCTGCGAGCCTTGTTGAATAAATACCTGAAGTATAGGTGGCAGAAGCATCTGCTCATCACACAAGTAAATTTTTCTGTCCACAGTGTTTTATGGAAGAGATATGACAAGTTAAAAAAGACCATTCAGCTCCAGTTTTGAATAGAAAAATCAGAGATTCATGAGATGAGGGTTCTTTTTAGTTAAAAAGGTACTCGCATACCAGCTGACAGATTTTTTTAGGTGAAATCCAGCAACAAATAACTGCAGGCGCTCACGTGAGGGACTTTCACCCTCTTGTACATTGGCCTGCAGAGTTAGGCTGGCAGTGGGCTGCTCACAGTAATCAGCACATGATCTGCATTTATGCCTACAGCACACAATGAGCCTCAGTGTGATAACTAAAGTTGGGGTGGGGGGGTGAGGGTGCGGTTGTGATCGTTGTAATAACCTGATCAGAAGCAGAAGTAACAAACAGAGGAAAAAAAGCTTTAAAAGCAAAGTTTTAAAAACAAAAGGTCACCAAATTTCTATCAGATTTTGTGTAGGACCAAGATTTTCATGTCTTTCAGCCCATATTGAAACGAAATCTCTAGCATTCCATGTAGGAATGCACGTCACCCACCACCCAGTTTTATACTGAGATCATCTTATATTGAGAAATGAAGAGGTTGTAGATGTTTCAGTCAAACCTGGAAAATAATAGGTATGACTCTCAGCTCCTACCACACAAACTTTTAGCCCATTATCAGTCAGATAATGAGCCATTTTTGTGTTTGCTAAGAGTTATTAGTTGTCATGGCTATCTTAAATTGAATTGATTTTAAAGGTTAATCAGTTGTAGATGTATATTCAAAGATTTTCTTTCTCCTCAAAGTTTCTTTAAAATCTGCCCACTGGTTCAAGAGATATTTTGCTAATTTTACATTTTGCCATTTTAAAGGTCTGGCACAAGCTGCACTCAAAACAAGTGTTAGGGATCCGTTTTAGCTACCAACACAGCAAATCTTAGATTAATATGTTTAAAATGACTTTTAGGCATTTCTGTGTGTTTTAATGTCAGCTGGCAGGGGAAGCCGTCATGAACTGAGTTGACTCTAAAAGTTAATCAGTTGTAGATGTACATCCAGTGATTACTTTCTGAAAATTTCATTTAAATTTGTCTCGTAGTTGATGAAATGTAAAAAAAAATGAGTTAAAAACAAAAACAACTGGACTTTATTCTGTAGTTGAAGACATTTTGC
Organism: Kryptolebias marmoratus; assembly: GCF_001649575.2. NCBI lineage: Eukaryota > Metazoa > Chordata > Actinopteri > Cyprinodontiformes > Rivulidae > Kryptolebias > Kryptolebias marmoratus. The sequence continues at coordinate 22,601,547 of NC_051435.1, read as the reverse complement.
TTCTCATCCGAGGAGCTTTCTCAATTCAAAAAGCAGAGAGTGTGGAGTTTGAGCTTTTAAAGCTGAGATGTTCTGCAAACTAGATTCACATGCAGATTGCCCTCGCTCTCCTCACAGTAGAGGCTTGTTAGAGTCCTTGTTTGCCTGACTCACTGACTAACAAAGACCCTAATGAGCCTCTTTTGTTAGGAGAGTTATGTTATTAATATTTATCATAAAGCATCACTAATGTCTCTCACTTTGTCTTCTTTCACAACATGTAGCAGACTCAATTCTGTCCCATTCCTCCAGTTTGTACTTTTTTCATATTCCTACAGGGCCTGTCTTTATTTAAAAAGCAGGATTCCTGAAAATAAGACTAACTTCCCATTATTGCACTGAATGGTGTCAGTATTCTTGCACTCAGCTGGGAAGCAACTGACCCGCTGTTTTAAACTTTAACAACTGTACTACTGTTTCTTGTGTTGCATGTGATCCACTTTAGGCATGCTTTTTAAGATTAAACAAATAGTTTATCAGTCCTGCTCATTGTTGTCAAAAGAACTATTCATGAAATACACAGAAAATCTCTGAAAAACAAAAGGCCCCATCATGTGGCTCTTTGCTGGGCTCTGCTGAGCTACGTGTTTTGTAATAGTTTGTGGAAGATGACCACCAATCTAAACTAACTCAGGCAGGGTGGGCTAAGACGGGCCTTTTTCCATGTCCCTAAGGCTGTCCTGAGGAGCTGTATCTATTGGAGAGTAGCTGCTGTCTCAAAATTGTGAGAAAATCTGGAAATGTTTAGTTGCAATCTCACTGATTTCTGAATGTTTGCAACCAAGTGACCAGCAAGCTGTGCAGCTGCTAGTTTAAAAAAATAATGTCCATTTTTTTGTTCAGGGCTCGGAAAACTGTTCTCTGAGCCATACACATTATTTTGTTGCCTACCTCCACCCGCATCATACCAAGTTGCAAACGTTTCAAGATAATTTGGAGACCCCCTCACAAATGCCGTTCTCTGGCAGTTGCAACCTAGATATGTGTTTGTGTTTCTCAACAGGAGGTAATTAACAATAAACAATATATGATTTTTCTACATTTGTCATTCAGAATCGTTCATGTTTGGATTGCAATGCATCGCAAAAAAGATTATAACCCCCACCCCTAAAAACTAGGTTTCTTAAATGTAAATCAATGCATTAATGATGAGTTATCAGCAGCTAGGAGCTGTGTGGGGGAACTTCACAGTTTAGACTAAAAAGAAAATATGTGGGAGAGGTGTATGAGAAAAACAACTGGAACTATAAATTAAATATGACTGCTTTGGACAACTTGCTGTTTTTTACTTTGTGCTAACAAATATAAATGACATATTTTACATTATATTGATGCACAACATTTAGATGTTTCTGGTATTGAAACATGAATTTCATCAGTAACGTCTGGTAATTTACCTCAGTGTTCCTGAAAATCCTGAATGAAAGATCTATAATGACCACGCACACATAGCTTACTTTTATTATTGCCTGAAAACATCTGTCTGTTAACAAAATATCTAATGTACCACTGGACATATTTTATTGACTGACACTCTTAGAAACCAATCACTCGATGTACTTCTACAACTGATTAACTTTTGGTAGTTTACACAGTTAATAAACCTTAGCCAATATAAAATGTCTCTTATTCTGTCAGTTTTACAGATAAAGGTTTTTATGCTAGTAGCTGAGAGTCATCCTCAACATATACACTCAACATTAACAGAGCACATGGTGTATTGTTTAAAACTTTGCCAAGCAAGACAAAGGATGATATGATACTTTCATTAGATAAATTATTTTATTTTAGTTCAGTTTAGTTTAACTAAATGAGTGACCGATAAACAAACCTTTGTCTACATTTTGCTGCCAGAAAAATCAAAACACATTCACACCTGAAACAAAACAGCCTTAATTCATGGATTTATGTTTTAAATTCACAAGAATTAAAAAGTGGTTTGTGCTCAGGGTTTCAAACATCAGAAGTGCTGTGCCACCATGCACAGAGGGCATCTTGACGACGGTGGCTTCTGACATCAGCTGTAAATGTCAAACGGCAACAGGGAAGGCCTGAGGTCGTCAACCGTCACATCTGCCACCAGTCCTTTCTTTGACTGTCTGAGAGCTGGAGCAGTGAACTGGGAGCTGGTCAACCTTCTGTCTTTGCTTAGTTTAAGAAAACTGACCTTAGAAAGCACAAAAATGATTATAGCCAAGCCAGTTTTACAGATATTGAGGCTAGTCCAAACAGGACTAGAAGTGGATTACTGCCGGTTTTCAAACAAATGCAACTCAATTTATCCATTTTCCTTTACCAATGTCTCCTATCCGGGTCATGGTGCCTATTTCCAGCAGTAACTGTGTGTGAGGTGAGGGACACCCTGGGAAATATACAAGTTCATCACAGGGACACATAGAGACAAACAATCATTTACACTCTCACCTAGAAACAATTTATAGTTACCAATAAACCCAACATTCATGTTTTTGGTCTGTGGGAGGAAACTGAAGTACCTAAAGTAAACCCGCGTGTTCACACACAGACATAAATATATTTATATATATGAATATATGATATTACTACCAAGCTGCACCCCGAGTGCTACGGCATGCTTCTACTTCTCCTGCTATTTGTGTTGTAGAGGAGGAGGTACAGGAGTAAAATACCTGTGGTAATAAACAAATCATTAAAAAAATATCAATTTATTTTCCTGAGGAGTTTTACACCTTATTCTCCCTCCTCAGCAGGTTTTTTTCTGTCCTCAGCTGTGAGTTCATGTGTTTGATCATGTTATCTGCAATGCTTTGTTTGAGGAAACATTGTCACATTGAATTAGAGATCAATTTATAGTGTTTGTTTTTTTGGATATTTTTTTTTTTGTGAAATTAATATTTTTGACTGATGTTACTTTTTGGAAAATGTGAAAATGAGTCTGCATTAACAACATTTGCAAAACAATACTGTATTTGTGATCCATTTGGGGAAATGACTGAAAATGGTCCTCCCTGGGACCACAGTCTCATTATAAGCAGAGACCTCTTCAATTTTTCATTGCAGCTATTAGATGATACATTTTTGTGTTCTAACCCTGGGATAATCTTGATTTTAAACATGGTGATGGAATTTTTTTTTTTTTTTTTTAGCCTGTGTGTTGAGGAATAGCCCCTATGGTTTCCAAATAAGGCTTGACTGAGTGCTTGCAGTATTAATAGAATAAGTCTGCTGCTGGGGAATATTTGTATTGACCTGTTGAAAGACTATCTGATGCATGCTGTTTCTATGGCAGTGTGTAGGCGGGATCCTGCGAGGGCTGAGTGCAGCACTAAGCACAGCTGTAGCTGCAGGGATAACTCGAGGAAGCAAAAACACAATTATTAAACGTCTCATTTGGATGGCTGTAAGCTGATTTAAAGCAAAAGTTGTTTTATTATTTCAATTTTAGTCTTCTTGGAGAAAACATGAAACTTTCATAGTTTGGTCTCTATCAAAGTTTTTTTTTTACTCTTTTTAATGTAAATGCATTTTCAGCCCAACAAGAAACTGGAAAGAAGCATGAAGGTGAATGGATGATATGATAATGAACGGAGAAAAAAACAGGAGTATAAGTACTGGGGAGGGTGAATACTGATTGAGAACAGGTATTTGTGTAGAACTGGAAGTAGGGACAATTGAGGACATCTGAGGGCTTAGATCAACAAGAAATACATGAGCTAAAATAGCCCAAAATAACTGATCTGTGGTGAGAACAAGGAATAAGTGGAAGAGAACTTGGAGAGGTGGAGGTATACACCTAAAAGGCAAGGAATAAAAGTCAGCCGTCGAAGGACAGAGTACCTGTGTGTGAATGAGAGGGAGGCAGGTGGAACAGTGAGGCTACAAGGAGCAGAGGTCATAAATGTGCAGTATTTGACAAGTATTTAGGGTCGACTGTTTAGAAAAACAGGAAGTGTGGTAAAGAGATGAAGAAGGGAGTCCAGGCAGGATGGAGTGGAGGAGAAAAGTTTCAGGAGTGATTTGTGACAAAAGGGTGGCAGCAAAGGTCAAAGGAAAGGTTTGTCTTTTGCTTTGTCTTTTGCTGCCAGGCAAAAGACAAAGAAGAGATACATGGATGCAGTTAGAGAGGACATGGAGGTAGTTGAAAGGTTATGAACCAAACTTTAATAAACAGCATTTGCAAATGCTGTTTGTGCTGAATCTTTTTTAAAGGATTTATCTAGATGTGTTACAACTGGAAGTTGTGCTCCTCCTAAATACAGCCAAATGGATGTTTAACTCTTGCAGGGAATTATGACCTCCATTTGCATTAGAAAAATTTGCAGGCTTTAGTTGTCATGAATACAGCTGGGCGTAAAGTGACAAACAGGTGCCCATAAATGAGATGGTGGCACTGTAGGAAGTTTGCTTTTAGTTCAAACCAATTAACTGTGGTTTCTAACTTTAATCAAATCGGTTTCAGCTCCTCTCCATTGGCTTAGGATTTAAAATTTTACTTCTAACATACAAAGCTCTCAACAACCAAGCTCCATCTTTATATAAAATATCTTTTTGTTCCATATTTTCATAACAAAGCACTTCACTCTCAGACTGCAGGTTTACTTGTGGTTACTACAGTTTCTAAAAGTAGAACAGGAGGCAGAGCTTTCAGTTATTAGGCTCCTTTCCGTGAGGCTGACACCCTGTCTACTTTTAAGAAAAGATAATCAATAATTTGAGATGTTATTATGCTGTGGCAAGAAATTGTACATTGTGACACGGACTACTATCCAGATTCATAAATTTCGAGCTTTGACAGTGCAACATGTACAAGTCTTTTAAGATTTTTGAAATTACACAGTGTGTGCCAAGGTTTAGGGCAGTGGTTCCCAAAATTTTCAACAACAGAGGCAGAAACTCATAACCTTGACAATCACTGATTAAAGTGTACAAATGTTTCTAATAAACTAAACAGGGAAACAGTATAATAGCAAACATCCTCAACCGGTGTTAAATTTTCCATTCATTGGATTTCTGCATTTATATTTCATAACAAATATAAAACAGCGCCATGACCAATTACTTCTAATTTTTTTTTGGTTTCTGGAAATCATCTCAAGACCCCTCACTTGGTTTTTCACGACTCTTGTGGGGTCCTGATCCCAACTTTGGGGACCACTGCTTCAGGGTATGAACAAAGTGCTTAAAAAGTTGTGCAGCTACAGTATGGTTGTATGGTTGTATGGACATCTGAATACAGAAGACCATAATTCAGGTGTTTAAAATAAGAGACAAGCAGAATAATTTTCATTTAGAAAACCTTTCCTATTATTTATCCCTAAAACTGTCAAGATCCGTGGAGAGAGTGATGAACCCAGAGCACAGACTCATTTTAAAAAAATAACTAATTTATTAAAATAAAAGATAACCAAAAACCAAAAAGCTGACGTGGCAGCAAAAATCCAAAACAAAACGCAAAGGCAAGGCGAGGGAACGAGGGGACCAGGGGACCAGGAGACAATGAACCAGCAGGGAAGTGGAGAAAATGACCAGGTTTTAAAGCAGAGGATGATTATGGGAAGTGGGCACAGGTGAGTGATTACAATTGCGGGCTGGTGGAGATGGGCGTGGCAGGTAAACAAGAGCTGACTGAGGATAAGTGGAGAATGATGACATGAACGGGCAACAAATAGGAAAACAACAAAGACAATAAACGAAACCAAAAGAAACTAGAAACAAAATACTAAATACAAAAAGACACACCGCCAAAACAAAAATCTGTCAAAAACATAAAAAAATACTGAAAGAAATAATGTTATATAAAGATAACATTGTCAAAATAAATGTATACCAGTAGCTCAGTTAAAAAATATCATGGGAAAAAAACTTTCTGTGGTCAAAATAGTCTCTTGTGGCCTAACTTTATTTATCTAAGAAGTCTTTTATCTTGTGGGAGTTGGTCCAGTACAGCAAGACTGTGATTATTACAATAAAAAACGCACTAAAAATAGTAATTTATTTAAAGTCATGACCTTCTCTCTGTCTTACACCTAATTTCTTTATTTTTCTTGGTCACATCTCACTTCTGCTGGTCTTTCCTCCTACTGAGTGAGCTTGATTTTTGCATCTGTTGAGGTATTTTTGACTTGTTACTGACATGCTGTGTTTGGTTCGTTCCGGCAACGGAGAGGCCCAACGGTGTGAATGTGATTCAGCCCATTAAATGGCTCTAAGAAAAGAAAAGCCCTCCGACTTTGGCTTGCTGCTGGCTGCCAGTCTCAGGACTTACTGTATGTCTTTCACCGAACAGAAACAATGTATTTCAGCACTTGGACACAGCACGGCTTGCAGGCTGGTTTGAGGAGTGGAAACTTGGACAGTGCAGATGAAACCTGGGCGTAGTTTTTGGCTTCAAATTAAAAAATGAAAGGTTTGTAGTGAGGCACCCATATGCAAGCATGCCCCAACACGGGTCTCCCACAGCTGTCCATCCTCCTCTCCTACACAGCCTCTTGTTGTACTACAGTATGTTACATAATTTGTATAATACATGCACTCAAACAGGTTAACCAGGAATTTAGACAATGTGTTTCTTCTTTTACATAAAAACCCCCAATGATAAACATTAAAGAATGAACCTAATAAATAATTATCTGTGCTGACAGCTTCTGCTCTGAAACTGGCGGTGTGGAATACAGCCATCTGATGACAATAAAACCACTTTCCTGTTCAATCACATCACTGTTGCTCTTTGCTGTGCCATTAAATTGATAATTCAGTTGCTCAGTTTGTGTTTTATTTACAGTATGTTAGATTAGCAAAGCTGTGCCACCATGAGGGATGTGGGTTGCTGAGTGGTTGGTGATCTAGCCGTGTATTTCTGAGCCTCCAGACATCCTTGAACCAATTAAACATCTGATTGTTGGGCTATTTTAGTGTCTTCTCTCACTTTATTCTAAAAAAACAATCCTCCTAAGAAATTAAATATTTTGATATTCTTATGTCAAGCTTTTCTTTTCAGTTGATTGAATTATCAAGTAACATCATTAACCCAACACTGATCAAAATTGCACAATCTGACAGTGTTTGGTGTAGGCATACTGAGTGTCAGAAGCTCACAGTTTTACCCTTTTTTTGGCAGTGTATTGTTACAGACTGCCTTTTGCAGGCTATTTAATCAAGCCTTGGGTTCTTTTTTCAGGCTGGTACTGAACATCCCACTCTCACACACAAAGTACTTTTTTTACAAGCAGATGGGGGTGACAAAAATGAAACCTTTGCAGAAAACATATTTTTTGGAAGCTGATAAATTGTTTTTACTTTTGTTATTTTATGCACCGTGAGTAAGAGTGTGAATGGTTGTTTGTCTTGTTTGTCTATACGTGGCCCTGCGATGGACTTGTGACCTGTCCAGGGTGTCCCCTGCCTCTCGCACAGTGACTGCTGGGGATAGGCACCAGCTCCCCGCGACCCGGAATGGAGAAGCGGGTAAAAAAATGGATGGATGGATGGATTTTATGTACCTTATGAATATGTTTGAACTAAATTGAATGAAATTAAACTAAATTATTTGTGGGCAGGATTTCCAAAAAAACTTCAAAATCCATAACAGATGTTTCCACATAAGCCTTGTAAAACTTTCTGGTGATTTTGTTAAAAGTAGTATGCCACTGGGGTGCAGCTGTTGGAGACTGTAGAGAGCTGAAGACTTTAAGAGCAAACATAGTTGTAGTTAAGAAAAGTTCAGTCACTGTTTTGGTCACACCAAAGCAGTTTTGTTTGACTTTCAGTTACTGTGCAATCTGTCTTTTTCATCCTTTTGCTTTGCTGTAACAGGAAAACATCTCAAGTGTTTATCATGTATCTAAAGACTTTTTTTATCCATCTAGGAAAACTAGGTTTCTCCAATAAAATACATAAATGAGAGATTATTTTACGCAAACAGTAAACCAAGTTACTCATCGCAAATCTTTGAGCACACATGCAGTCAGATGCTAAAAAATGACTACCTGTCAGACATGAAGTGCCTGAAATACACTTCCTGGCCCCAAAAAAAGTTTCCACCTGGATTTAACTAAGCAAACAGGTATGGGTAAAGCTATGGGTAATTACTGCATAGGCGATTATGTTTCAGCTGGCAACAAGTTATTTAATCCCAACTGGTGCAGTGAGTTGCTTCTCATTTCTTAAACAACCATCAGGGTAAGAAGAGAGGCAGGTGAAGTGTTGCACCCATCATGCCTAGTGCTTACTGTACAAGCCTGTGGGGGCAGTGCTATGATCTGGGGTTGCTGCAGTTGGTCAGGTCTAGGTTCAGCAACAGTATGAGCTCAAAGAATGAAGTCAGCTGACTACCTGAATATACTGAATGACCAGGTTATTCCATCAATGGATGTTTTCTTCCCTGATGGCACGGGCATATTCCAAGATGACAGTGCCAGGATTCATCGGCTCGAATTGTGAAACAGTGGTCCAGGGAGCATGAGACATCATTTTCACACATGGATTGGCCATCACAGAGTCCAGACCTTAACCCCATTGAGAATCTGTGGGATGTGCTGGAGAAGGCTCTGTGCAGCGGTCAGACTCTACCATCATCAATGCAAGATCTTGGTGAAAAATTAATGCAACACTGGATGGAAATAAATCTTGTGACATTACAGAAGCTTATCGAAACAATGCCACAGCGAATATGTGCCGTAATCAAAGCTAGAGGCGGTCCAACGAAATATTAGAGAATGCAACCTTTTTTGTTTAGTGGCGACTTTTTTTTTTAGCCAGGCAATGTATGTTGTTTGTTGGTATAAACGTCTCAGTGCTTGACCTGTTTTTCTTCTCACATCATGGTATCATTTTTTTCAGCCACTCAGCCCCATAGGTTTCTGAAGTATTTTAGGAGTCCTGGCCTACTGTTTTTGTTTTTCAGCTGTGAAAATATTTTGAACTAATAGTGTTTGACTTTTTGATAGCGAGTGAAAAAAGAAATTTCAGCCTTCACACTCTGGGACATTCATACTATTTGCTTTTGTTTTTATAATTATGACTTTGGAAGTGTTGCAGAAATCATGATGTAATAAAAAGTCATGGCACGGATTATCCAAATTTTCTGATTAGGTTAGATGTTTTCAGCTGAAGTCCGAGGTCAGTTTTGTTCAGCGTCAGTGCCGGTTCACCGACGGGATCATCGCATGCCCTCGAACATAAACACTGAAGCTGGTAACATGTGAGCTTGCTCTGCTGTGGTTTCTAATGAGACTGACACGGTCTTGTGTATGAAAAAATATTCTGACAGATGCTGTGTCAAATTCAAGGAGAGGGTTGAGACGACCTGTTCCAGCCACAGAGAGGGAGGTGCACGAGTGGAGCTGATAGAAACAAAGAGCGCTTTACTCTCAGTCAGAGGGAAAACAGCTGCAGCTCTGCAAAACATACTTCAAACACATCATATCTCTCTCACTGCCTTTGTCAAGCCATTCATATCTATGTTCAGCACGTTTCAAGCCTACATATACTGCATGTTCCATTTCATACAGACTCTACTGAAGAACGCCGGACTCCACCATAACTGTTCTGTAACACATGCACCCTGAACTAAATGTTTTAAATTTGTAACCTTAGTGAAGTTTTACATGTTCTTGGAAGTTCTAGAAATATTGCTACTAAACACAAACTTTGGATAAGATATACGTGAACATACTAATGTCACAATGTCAAAACCTCTGACAGAACATGATCAGATGTCTCTTTTTGGACACTTTATCAACTATTTGATAAACTAAGAAAGTTAAAAAAAATATATGCTGAATCCTTTGGTTGATTTTAAATTAGATCCACAATGTTTACCTCTGAGGTTTGGAGATGGACAACTGGGAGATAAAGTTAGAGAGGCCAGACTGAGATGGTTTGGACATGTGCAGAGGAGGGACAGTGGGTATATTGGTAGAAGGATGTTAGAGATGCAGCTGCCAGGAAAAAGACAGAGAGGAGATACATGGATGCAGTTAGAGAGGACATGGAGGTAGTTGGAGTGAGGACAGAGGACACAGAAGACAGAGTTAGATGGAGGAGGATGACTCGCTGTGGTGACCCCTGAAAAGGGAACAGCTGAAAGAAAAAGATGAAGAAGAAGGAGGTTATGTTTTCATGAGTGTTGGTTGGTTTGTTTGTCCATCTATTTGTCTGTCTGTTAGCAAGATTACTTTTAAAAAAGTGAACAGATTTGGATGAAATGTTCAGGATATGTCATTGTTGTCACAAAAAACAGTTGATTACATTTTGGTGGTGATCTGGATCACGATTCAGATCCTACAATCTTTGAATGACCCTGTTGTCTTGACAGAGGTTTGCACTCTTCGAGTGCTTCTAATTACTTTATTTATTATTCTTAGCTTTATTAACACTAAACATGTCAGAATCCTTGCTACCTTGTTGCTTACTGTTTTCTGGGTGCAAGATGATATATGCCAATAGGAAAGCAACACGCAAACTAGAAGCACTCTGCGAGCTCAAACCTCCCCCAAGGCCACAGGGTCATTAAAAAATTGTGCAATTTGGATCGTGACCACCTGACTGTGACCACCAAAATTTAATTACTTGTTTGTTTGTTTTTGTGACAACCCTAAAATTACAGAAAAATGGAAAAATAACAGATAGACGGACAAACAGCAAACAAACAAACAGACCAACAAAAACTACCGAGCACATAACCTCCTTGGTGGAGGTAATGAATATTCCACACTCAGATACAGTTTTGCTATTAACAGTGGCTCACATTTATGAATTTTCCTTTCTACAGATCAGGTTTGATATCAAGGAATAAATATTCTGATACAATTAAAGCATTGCCAAGGAGGTTATGTTTTCAGTAGTGTTAATTTTATTTTTTACATGTTTGCAAGATTACTTAAAAATGATGATGGTTTTCAGAAAAATGTTGGGGTTGTCACAAAAAACAAGTGATTAAAGTGATCTGCTTCGGACTATTTTTTAAGGACGCTATGGCCTTGGCAGAGGTTTGCACTGTCAGAGTGCTTCTGTTTTTTTCTGCATACTTTATAGGGATGGCTCTGATCTTCTGAAGTGGGGTTCTGTGAAAATGTTCTGTACTAAAAATGTTTTATTTGTTATTTTGCCTTTACATTGCTCCCAGTAAAGGCTTAGAAAGTAGTGTTTGCTTGAAATTTTAGATTGAAGTTTTATAAGTGAATCAGTTTGGTCTTGGCCCTGCTCAGTTCGGACTAAATAAGACTACATTTCTCCTTCAAAGAGCTTTTTACAACATGTAAGATATTAATTGTTTATAACTTTTCCACAGAACACCACTTTAAAAGATCTGAACTATTGCTTTAATCCTCCAGTAAAGTCCAATTTGACCTGTCTCTACCACATGTTGTGTTGTACAGCTCAGTTAATGTGATGTAGAAGAACATTGAGGGGGGGGGGGG
>NC_051435.1:22583661-22590096 GCF_001649575.2 Kryptolebias marmoratus | reverse complement strand
GGGGGGGGGGGGTTCTTTGTGTCTACCTTATTCAGTCTTTGGGATAATTTACATATGTTTATCAGTCAAAAGCCACATTATCTAAATGATTTATGTTGTATGATTTCTCATACATGTATGATTTCTCAAACAACAGGATAAAAAAAAGAGAAAAGAAGTGACAGATTAACCTTGCTGGTTCTAGCTTTTGAAATACAACTCTGTGACTCTGTGACCTCTGGCTCACATGGAGACCCCGTTATCTTTTTGTCATTTTTTTCACAGATAGTGTCCAACGTCCTGATTTTCTCATGTACCAACATTGTTGGAGTGTGCACCCATTACCCTGCTGAGGGCTCCCAGAGGCAGGCCTTCAAGGAGACCAGGGAATGCATCCAGGCTCGCCTTCACTCCCAGAGGGAAAACCAGCAGCAGGTAGGCTTTGAAGGTGACTATGAGAAGTGTGTACAGTGGTCATTCTGCTTTATATTCAGCGAAGTTATGTATTTTTGTAATTTGTGAGATAATAATAATAATTTGTGAGACCTTCACTCTGTATTTGCTCTAAAAATCGTTATTTACCTTCTTTATTAATTCCCATTTTTCTGGTAGCTGGCGTATGTTTTTAACTCCCTTACTTGTGCATCAAACTAACTTCCCCTCTCGTTCCTGCAGGAGCGTCTCCTACTGTCTGTACTTCCTCGCCACGTTGCCATGGAGATGAAAGCGGACATAAATGCCAAGCAGGAGGACATGATGTTTCATAAGATCTACATCCAAAAGCATGACAACGTTAGGTAACATCAGAGGATGTGGGCTGGGAAGGGGAAACACACCGAAGCTGAACTGAATAAGGCGTCTCTGAATGTTCATTCAAGAAAAACCACAGTACACAGACACAAAACATCCCACCTAGAAAGGATGAGAAAAATCGGACATAAACAAAACCCTGAAAGGTTGCTAAGTATTCAGAAAACTAGAATGTGTTTGCAGTTTTAATGGCCTGCTTTAATGATTACATATACATAAAATGAGCAAGATGCAAACTTTCTGCTGTGCTTATTATAACAACAGTGAAAAAATGCTCATGTTTATTTCAAACACCATTAAAAACATGAAATAGCTAATTTTTTATTTATTTTTCTCCACTAAAAGAAATCTAATTGCCGTTTGAGTTAGATGTGAAGGACAGCTGCGGATGACAGTCAGTGACAGACCTTCTGTGTCTTGGTTTGATGCCTTTTATTGTGTGGAAAGTTCCCCTCTCATGTTTCCCCCTCAGGGAACATTAAAGTAGCAAAGTTCACCGAACACTCTTTGATAAACTCCCCATCAGACTTACTGTTTTTCTGATGTGTCGTGAGATATCACAAAATTAGTGCTGACTGCTCCATTCGTGGATGTGTGAAACCTTGGTGAAAAAGGCCTTGTTGTTTTCAGTATGGTCAGCGAGGTTTCTGATGCCCTGTGTTCCTGTGCGTGTTTAGTCTGACAGTGCTGGATTAAGTTTTAAAGCTTTGACAACAGCAATCTGTTTTTCACAAAGTGAGCATACCGCTTTGCTACTGAATTCAATAAATAAACGTGTAGAAGTACATTCCTTGTTAAAAAACTTTACATTCTGTATGAGTCTGTATTTTTACTGTGTACTGACATCACGGTACCTCAGAGCTCTCACAAACCATGTTTCTAGTGGAGGGACTCCTGAAGCTGCAGTGCACACAGGAGGCTTCTGATGTAAACGCCCACTCACTTTCAAAAAGAAAAAAAAAAAGCACAAGATTGATTTCATATTAGCATTCTGATTTTTCATTGACCTCCTGAGCCGAATGGAGACAGTGTAACAGACTGAATTTAGCCCACAGGCCATAAGATGTCTGTGCTTAGAAAAAGGCATTAAAAAGGCATCACTTCTTTTTGTTGGCTATCAGGAAACTTTTCATTGTAGTTTTTTTCCTCATTCAGATTAATAGTAAAAAGAATACAACAAAAACAGAACAAAGCTGTGTAAAAACTACGCTAAAAATCATAAAGTACAACTACTGTATGACTTGAAAAATTTTAAAGGCCTTTAGAAAATTAAATTTTAAAACACCCTAAAAGTATTTTGTTTAGCTTCTGGTTTCTGATGAACCAGATTCAATTTCAGACCCCAAGCTGTTCTTTCAAACTCATAATGAATGTTTTGAGTTCGAATGTATTGAAGCAACTAATTTAAACAGGTTATATTTATTTCACACACTGTGAATTAGATACATTTAACTAAGACTGAGAGCAAATACTGTTTGACCATAATGGTAAATAAGAGGCAATTTAATCCAGGTTAATCCTGAATGGAGCAGCCCACCCACAGACAGAGGCAGGAGTGGACGGAGAAGTGCGCACGTTGCCATGACAATGTGCTCAATGGTATTTTCCCAGAATACTTTTCACCTGTCTCTTCCCACAGTATCCATGTGGAGTGGAGTGCAATTCAAAATGTAATGAAAAAAAAAGAGAAAAAGCTTATTTGAGTTACACACAATGAGAGGGAGGTTTATTTTTTTAACAGATTCATTCAGTTCAGATTAAATACGATTTCAAGGAGTGAACAAAAAGCATCTGATGGAGCTGATTGTCAGTTTTCAAGGATTTCATAAATGCAACTGCTTCACATTTGTTTTTTTTTGTTTTTTTACATATCTGTGCGTGTGTACAAAAGACACCTCTTAAGAATACAAACAGGAGCAGATCTGAAACAATATAAAAGATTTTTTTAAACGCACATATAAAAACACTTTCTGCTGCTGATATCCAAATTGGTTATTTGCCTCATGACACAACTTTTTATATTACAAGTTTAAAGTAAGTCTATGGTCAAATAAATGCTGATTTACATACATGATTATTGTCATAAAAATCTTTTTGCAAAATAATGCACAGAAAAGCAATTTATTTCTGAAAGAAATGTGAAAAGAAACTGTTTTTAAATGTCTTGTACTGGTTGAGCTGCATTGAGGACTCATCACACTTTCTGAACAAGTCTGTGAATCTTTTCAGTACTGACTCCTGTTACTCCTGAGGCCAGTAGTTCAACAGGAATTTATATTTTTAAACCAAATTCAAAAATTCTTCAATTTTCTTCCATTTTCTACAATTTCATTCAATTAAATTCGGTTTATTTATATAGCACCAAGTCACAACAGAAGTTGTCTTAGGGCATTGTACAAAAACATTCAGATATATTATAAAAAGCCAATTAGTACAAGTTATCTATCTAAGGAAGCCAGCAGATTGCGTTGATTCTTCACTTCGTCGCAGTCTCCCATCCTGAGCAGCACATTAACTTCCTACAAACTGTCCTCTTGAGTGGGGAGCTGAATGCAACTTTTCAAGTTTTCCTTATATTCAAACACGTGCAAAATCTGTCACATGTATTCTGGAAACTGGACATGAACTGACTTTGTGATTTGTTTCCAGTTTATTTCTTTGATATTTTTCTACTCTACGATTTTGACCAGTTTTGGTAGGACGAGTGCAAAAAGCAAATTAAGTCCAATCTGGTTGGTCATTTAGTCTCTTGTGTAGTTGGTCCCCCCAGTTTTAGAGATGCAAGTCTTTGATATACTTTATATTTTAGTGCATAATGTGCTTTTGTCATATTAACAGTGAAAGCTGATCATTAAACTCAGCTTATTAAACAGGAAATCATTAAACACAACATATTCTCGCAGGGCTGGTGTGGTTGGAGAATGGTGGTTAGGTTTAGCACCACCCTGTGGTGTAGGAAGATGCTACTGATGAGACATATTCCTCTTGATTCATGTTGTGGACACATAAAACTATTTATACAGTTGAACTGCCTCCTCGGAGTCTTTAGAAAATGAAGATGCATCTGTGTAAGGTGACTTTAAAAAAAGACTCTGAGTGCAGCAACAGCAGCCTGAATATAAAACTGTATAGCTTTGTTTTTGTTGCCTGTAGCCATCACAGTCAGGTGGAGAAGCAAAGAAACACAGATAAATTCAAAGGACTATTGAAGCCCTTTTTCACTTTGGCGTGTCCTTTTGAAACCTTACGGGTTAATGCAGCAAGTCACGTACTGGTGCTCTTGAACACAAAGGTCTTTTCAGCATTTATTAGTGTGATTCTTATTGAAAAAGTATTCGTTGTTGCATGAGTGTAAGAGCGACTTTTATAGTGTTCGTAGGCAATGTTCAGAAAAAGCTGTTTTCACAAAAATCAATGTGCTTCAAGCTACATGAGATTGCAGATTCTACACATAAATCTTTTTGCTCCTGTGTTTTTTTTAATGAAGTGCACTGTAAAATCAGTCGTAATGGACTTTTAATAGTTAAGCTTAAACTAAACAAAATAGTATTACCAAATATAATATCATCTCCTTCTGACGTGGTAAACTTCAGAGTGTGCAGCTTTTAACCCCTGCAGGGACGCGGCAGGAGAAAATAAGGATGGAGGGGGTTCAGTGATGTGACTCTCTGACAGCCATGATCGAGTTCAGTCTGTGGTCATGAGTGTGTGGAAAACGGCAAACTACAGTAACCAGGTGTGACTGGACTTGTTTGGGAAGCAGTCGGCAGCTTTTTGATCATTGGGAGTCTGCTGAGAGGCAGCGGAACAACAGGAAGAGCAGTGACAGCTCCCACTGCTGCGACGGGAGAACAAGACGGTAAACAGAGGGAGGCAAGGGGGGAGGCAAGGGGGGGGGCTGTTTGGGGTTTGAAGCTCCCATTACACATGCGCCTGTCCACAGTTTTTAATTCAGGAATCCAAGGGCTCCGCAGAACCATGGTGAACCATTAATGAACCATGGAAGGCGTGTAATTACCTCTGTTTGATCCAAAACAAAAGGTACAAACGGTTTCTGATGGTTGACGGGACACATTTGTAGCACTTCAGAAAGAGCAACAGCTAACTCATTAGGCAGCATATTGAGTGAAAGGTGCATGGCTAAAAAACACATGTGAGGGTTAAAGGGATAGTTCAGATCCTTTGAAGTGGGGTTCTGTGGAAAGGTTATAAACAATTAACATCTTACCTGAATGACATTTGTGAGGGAGTCTCCAGCCACATGGTTAACTGGTTGTAAACACTCAGAACTCAGATATTCATCGTTTTGTCCTTGCAATTTTCTCACATTTTTGAGTCTCCATTATTTGCAGCCAAGTGAGTTGCTACCCTAAAGATTTATAAAAGGAAATTCACATGGATCGCTGTGACATTTTTAACACTGGAGTTGTTTTAAAACAGCAGCAATCCACTTTTGTCTTGGTCCCACTCACGCTGGCTGTTAGCTCGTCAAGTCAGTCAGAGTTCATCTGCATTTCTCAAAACTAAAGTCATTCAAAGAGCTATGTACAACAGGTAAGACATTAATTGTCCATATCCTTTCCATAGAACCCCACTACAAAAACTGAGTTTAAGTTCACATGAAGCTGTGGTACCTCCAGCTTGGCTGCCGTTAACGTCATTAGTTTAAAGTTTCGTTTAGGACTTTTTGTCAAACTGCCAGGTACAACCAGCTGCACTGGAACCGCTGGTTCCCAGGGGCATCAGTGGCTCTGAACGTAAACTACCCCCATTTCATGTCCTGCCTTCTCCTGTCCTTGTGTCAGATTTGTCTTTGAACAAATTACTGAGGCAAAACAAATGCTCCATGATGTGCTCACTGGTGTGTATGTGTGAAAAGAAATTCATTTGTTGTGTGGGCTATACTGTCTACTTTTAAATAACAGACATGATCAATAGCAAGTTCTAGTCCAGAGTAACCATTGCAATTACAGGAGAAGACAAGTTATGTCAAGTTAAGACACATGTCAAAAGCAAAATTCCAACCCAAATGCAGGGAGGGATGTAAAGAGGGAAGAAAGTCAAGCAAGAAGCTGTAGAGTTTCCTTGTTACAATGACAAAATAAAACAAAACCCATAAAAAATACCTTATGGTCAGATCAGCCACATGAGAAACATACCCTACATCTCCTATCCCCTGATAACTTCAGGGAGTGACAGGAGGAACTAATTTTACTTTAAACTCCTTTGTGTAGAACTGAGTTTTCTTGTGGCAGGATATAAGAAGGCCTTATGATCAGTCTGTTAGAGTGATTCT
This sequence comes from Kryptolebias marmoratus, assembly GCF_001649575.2. Classification (NCBI taxonomy): domain Eukaryota; kingdom Metazoa; phylum Chordata; class Actinopteri; order Cyprinodontiformes; family Rivulidae; genus Kryptolebias; species Kryptolebias marmoratus. The sequence goes on along the minus strand of NC_051435.1, from coordinate 22,584,011 downwards.
CAAATAGTTTGAGATGATTCATTCCCCTGCAGTAAAAACTGCAATACATTTAGGTGACATGGTTCCCAAACAACTTCCAGTTTGTTCAGGATTTTTGACTCTTCTTCAAGTTCAGCTCCAGAGCTGATTATTGGATTCAAAACAGGTTCTACCTTCTGTGCTTTCCTATAATAATAAACTTTAACTGTCAGGTTTTCAGATATACCCAAGCGAGCAGTTCGGCCACAGACAAACGCAGAAGCCAGCAGGTAACGGGAAGTGAATTTATTTACAGTGTCAGGGAATATATACAGAAGGGAACCGGAACCAGGACCTGAGAAACGGAGAATCAGGTGAGTATGGGATCGTGT
>NC_051435.1:22459792-22583365 GCF_001649575.2 Kryptolebias marmoratus | reverse complement strand
ACAGGCTCTGCACATTACCGAATGGTAAACAATGCTCCAGCGCTGATCTGGTCCTCACTGCAGCCTTAAGTACTCCTCCAAGTCCCATCAGCTTGATCAGCCACAGGTGTGAGAGGAGTGGTGATGAGGCGTCCGTCACCAGCTCAGGAGACGCCCACCAGGAAGTGCTCACACACACACAAACCACCAATCACCACATAACTACGCTATATTCTGCAATGTGCATGGAGTGATTCACCTTAGTGGAAAAAGAATGGTCGGCTTGATTAATTGTGTAGCTTGTAGGTCAATTTTTTTTTGTTGTACGTTATTTTTAATGGTAAATTTTGTACAACTTCAAAAAACCCATAGGTTTTATCATTTCTTTTACTTATTTATGATCGAAAGAATCAAAAGAATTCAAATGTTGTTGTTTTTTTCTACAATGTAAAAGATTTTTGCATTTCATTTGTGTTTATTCGCCAAAATGATGTCCTGTGGCTTCACAAATGAGGCCAAATTTGATGCTGATTATGCAAGAGTGTTCTTTTTTTCTTTTTTTTTCCAATGCTGCTGGGTTGCCCTTTAAATGTTCGAAAGATATTCGCAAACAGAATGATGCGACTGTAGCTGCAGTTGCTGGTATGTAGGCCAGCCACACTCCAAACCACATTACATAAATTAGAGGTAATGACCTTCAGTTCTTTTGCTCTTCATGTTCTGATTAAAACATGGAGAAAAACTGAACCTAAGTAGCAAACACACATGGTTTCATGGCTCTCAGATGATCTGCAACCTGTGAATCTGTTGTCGATGAGCAGAAAGCAGCAAACATAAATATTGCAGAAGCTTGCGTACTTTGCTACTGTAACGTCTTAAAAAAAGAGATATTAGGTGTTTTTTAATTTTTTTTAATTGATGTAATCATTTTTTTCTCTGATTCTGTAGGACAGTATGTGCTTTTTGGCTGCTGATGGCTAAGAATATTGAAAGAGATATTGGACAAAACAAATTGAGAGAAGCAAAAGAACAGGAAGTTCAGACAATTTGTCCTGGATATTTGGTATATGTGAAGAGAAAACACTTTAAATAATGAAACAGAAGAAAGTAGGAAAAATTTGAAACAGACAGTAAAAATGTACTATTTAAGTGTTTTTTTTCCTGGCTTGAGTTGGTGAGAATAGTTTCAGTCTGAACAGCCACGGGGCAAATAGTTGATGGCAGCAGGCCTGTGGCTGTGCTGCTGCCAGACAAGAGGGAATCACAAGGTCAGATAACAGGACAGCTCTGGTTCAGCTGAGGTGACCCAGAACTCATTTTGCTGTAGTGACTCTGAAACCAGCTAAAGAGGACTGTCTATCTTCTGTTTTACTTTCTATGGCCAGTTTCTTATTATTGCTGGTTGGATGTAAATCAGTTGCATAATCTCTAACTGTCTCTCAAGGCACCTTTTTAATATACTTTGTTCATCCCATGACTTGCAGTAGAGTTTGTATACTGTAGAGACAAAATAGTTATTTTCACTCAAAATAACATCTGTAAAGATCTAAGAACTGAGGAGAGCAGCTCCTGGAGGTTTTGGAGGGAATGTTGTCCCAGTTTTGTCTGATGCTGGATTCTAGCTCCTCAGCAGTCATTTTAGCTGATCTTTGGTTCAGAGGTTCTGGATGGTGTTCACATCTGGCTTCTTCTTTCCCTGATAGAGCTTTAAGCAGCATCAGTGGATGGTACAGTGAACTGTGTTTACAGACAGTGATCTGTGGAAGTGTTCCTGAGTCCATCAGTGATGTCTAAAACAGAATCAGGCCTGTTTTTAATGCAGCGTCCTCTGAGGGACCATAGATCCCAGACATCCAATATTGACTTTCAGTATTGTCCTTTGAGCTCAGATATTTTTCCAGATTCTAGATATATTTTCATAATATTATGAACTGTAGAATATGAGATATTCAAAATCTTTCCTACTTGCCATTGAGGAACACAATTTTGAAATTGTTCCACTATTTTATATGGAGTTTTTTTACTTCTGAGAGATTCAACCTCTAATATGCTCTTTTTATATCCAGTCCTCTTACTGAGCTGTTGATAATGAACCTAGTTAGTTTTGAAATGTTCTTCCAGCTGTTTCTTCTTTATACCACTTATCTTTACAGCTTTTTGTTGCCCATGTCCCAACTTATTTTTGCTGCTATAAAATTTAAAATGACAATTTTTCCATAAAAATGGTGCTTTTTAAAAACATCTGATTTGTTTACTGTGCACTATTGTGAATACATTATGGGTTTATGAGTTTTGCAAGTCATTTTGTTCTGTTTTTATTTACATTTTTACACAATGTCCCCATTTGTTTGGAATCTTTGTCAAATTACATTGTTTTCAATCATTGCCAACCCTACATTTATGGGTACTGAAAATAGGTTTCACTATTGACCACAGAATGAAAACAGTTTTTATTTCTTTTTATTTTAATTTTTTAATTTATTTTCTTCAGCAACTTTCTGAAATTAAGACAAACTTATTATGAAGGTTTTCTGCCCTTCTCTGTCTGGCAGTTTCATCAAAATTAAGTTCAGATATAAAAGAAAAGATGAACAAGATTCCAAAAACCACCAACATAAATATTAAACATTGTAAACAAAAACACAAACATATAAAACAAATTATTAATACATATATTGTTATTTTCTATTTAATATATAGTTCAGCCGCATCAATGTAAGCATATTAAATAATAAAAAATCAGACAAGGATTCATTTGTTTTTTATTGTGAATCAAATAACTTGTTAATAAATTGGCAATCTACATTGGTGAAACTGTTTTGAAGATTGAAATGAATAACCTCTTTCTAGTCTGTAAAGCATACCGGTCATCTTTGTTTTGCTATCCTGCATCTTCCTCTTGCCTTTTTCTTAGACCAACTCTGATCTTATATGAGCCTGTTTCTTAGCTCAGACACACCAGTTTAGTGTCTGCTTTCACTCGACCTCCCATACAACAGTTCACAGAAAGCAATCAGTTATTCTCAGAAACATGTACCCCAGAGTTGGGACACCTAATCCTTTTCAGTCTAAGACTCAAATTGAGTAAATGTGTGCATTTTGAAGCCTGGCTTCATTAGAACACGTTAGTGCTCTTGACATGTGAACGGCCATAAGACCGTGAACCCAGAATACACTTGCACTCCTTGAAACACAAGGACACCCTGGGCAGAAAAATTGTAGAAACACACACTGTTCTCAGAGCTTTGTGTGACAAACACTTTCTATGTGAGATTCATGTGAGCTTGTTTGCTCTGAAACACGTGTTAATTTCTGGGTTTCTTTTGTTCCCTTGGTTTTAAAAGTCAGAAAACTGACCAATTATTGATTGAATTTACTTTTTAATGAATATCTAATGGCTTTATTAAAGTGTTTTATTTTGTCTTCACATTATGAAACTATATTGTGAGACAAAATTATACAGTACCTTCAAAAAAGTATTCATCTCCTTGGGTGTTTTATATTTTTATTGCAGTCAGAAAGCAATTGTGGTCAGTATATTTTGACCTTTTTATACACAAATAATTGAAAAAAATCTCTTAAATGTCAAAGTGAAATCAAATTTGTACAAAGAAATCCCATTTAAATATAAATAAATAAAAATATGTAATGTAAAATAAGTGATTGTGTAAATATTCACCCACTTTAAAGTGACTTTTCCTAAAACAACTCAGAGAAAGGATTATTGAAAAGCACAAGTCAGAGGATTGATACAAAAGGATTTCCAATTTCATTCTTCTATATTAGGGTGTTCTGGCGTAATATTGGCCTTCCTTTAAGATTTTAACACTGTAAACAGGACCATATGGTGCTATCTTTGTGTCAGAAGAAACACAGATATTAGCTAGTAGTGTAATATGGCTGCATTTCTACCTTCTTTGTGACAAATTCAAAAAGTTAGTCAAGCAGCAAGAGTTGAATCCCGAAGAAGAAAATCAGGTCAACTTGTCAGGATAGATGCATAACCAAACTGTGTACTCATAGCTTTTAATTCAGGCAAAGGAGGTGTGACGTTACATCATTGCTCATTTAAAACCATTCTTGAAAGGACAAATGTCCAAGTATTTATTTTGAATGACAAATTAGGTGATTGTTTTTTAGGTTTATTTATGTCAGGAAAGCGACATATTATTTTTTAATCTATGCAAACTTTTTTTTTATTATTTGATGTATTTAACATCAGTAAAATGTGTTTTTCAAAACAAGACTGAGTATTGTACGTGGTCATGCTTATCTCCGTACTCTTGTTTATATACCTGAACAGTTTGCTCAGTGGAAATCAGCCACAGTTTGGACTTATTAGGACCTTATCAGAAAATTGTGGTCTAAGATAAGTAGTGTAAATCAGGACAGAAGGAAGATTGGGGAAGCTATTTTAGTAAGAGGGTATTTTGAGTTTTTTGACCACTGGGGAGCCCAAACGAAGCCACACTCAGGTACTGTAAGTAGCCTCTAATACAAAAACTCCCATTTAGAAGCTGCACACGATCCACCGACATGCCTCCTGAGTTTCACTTATCAAGTTCATCACATTTTTCATTCAGGGAAAAAAATTGTTGACCAGACAATTAGTAAGCTCTTTTAAGAAAAGATTGCAAGATGTGACTGGTGCATGGAGCTATCGTGTTTCAGAGGCCAACGGGAGCCTTTTGGGACCTTTTGGGACAAGCTTTCTCAGGTTTTATCTGAGACCCAGCCGTGCGTCTCTGCACAGCTGAGACTGTTGCTGTTCCAGCCTCTACCTGTCAGCCAGGACATCTTTGTCTCCTCGACATTTAGAGAAATGATTCATCCTGCTGAGAAACCGTGCTGTTGTGACAGTGTGAAGGCCAGTAATGGAAAAGCCTACATCTGAAAAAAGACTTTTGGTGTCTTAGTTTACCTCATTACTGTTCACAAGCACAATGTTGCTCTAAATCTATTAAACTCTCTCACACACACTCCAGCACACTTTGTCTTTGCCCAGACCTCATTTGTACAAATGGTGTATCAGGTACTTTTAGGTGCTGTTGTGTAGGCGTTGAATTGCATTTACACATGACTGCACACAACTGTTTAACTCTCAGTCTCACACGATTCACCTCCATCAGTTTCTTTAAAGTACCTCTTGACCTGAGGGATTAAATCTCACCCCTACCTCTCCCAACTCCAGCCAAACCTATTGTTTATATTTAAAGTTGTGATGTTAATTTACTTTGTACTGTAAATCCAGACGGGAACATTTATCGCATTAATCACAAGATGGAATTTAATGAAACTCTCAGAAGGTATACATCTACAACTGAATAACCTTTGTTGTTAATTCAATTTAAAGTGGTCGCAACAGCAGATTGGCCTTAGCTGACACAAAAAGGCCTGTAACTCAGGTAATTTTACAAATATAGAGCTAATATTTATTGTGGTCATAGGCTGATAGTCATTTACAACACATACTTTGAGAGTGACCCTCACAACGCTGCGTCAGATCGTGCAAATCTGACAAAATGGCTACAACTTCATCATTTCTCAACATGATAATCTTAGTTTAAAACTGCATTCTTTCAAGGAATGCTAGGTCTTTTATTTGAATCCTTTTATCTCATTTTAATTCATTTTTATTGATAGTTGTTATAGCCTAATGTTACTTTTTGAGCTTTTTGATTAATGGCAGCTGTATATATATTTCTATATAAATATTATTATTATTATTATTAATGAGTTTATCAGTTATTGAGAAGGTATGTGCAGTTAGCAAGTCAGTACCCTTTAAAAACAGAAGAATGAACCAAATTAAGGCAGTAAACAGCTCGTAGATGCAGTTATTGCATATTTTCAGGGCTGTGGTCATGAATACATGTGCATATTGTTTATAATCAGTTTTTTAGCAGTTTTAAAATATACTGAATTCAATATGAAATCAATTTTTTTAAAATTTATCAAACCAACAAAGCAGACTGACCAGAGAAGCTCATACCGAGCCTGCTCAGCAACTAATGGGGAACTACTCTCCATCCATCAGCAACACTTGCTTATCTGTATCAGGGTTATAGCTGACATGTTGCTGGAGCCGCTGCGCACACTGAACAGGTTTCTAGTCGAGCACAGAGCTGGCAGATGCGTGTTCACACTCACATTCATACCTTCAGGCAACGTAGAGGCATCAGATAATGTGTTTGGTTATTGAACTGTGTGGACAGAACGTGCAAACTCAGAGAGTTTAAAGGCTGGAAATGATTGCTTTTCAATAATATGCTGCTTTTAAACTGCTTTCCAGAGATTTGCTTTAAAAGAAGTAAAAAAGTTTCCAGATAAATTAGTTATTCTTTTTTTTTTAAAAAACTTCTTCAATAAACTTTAAAGAACGTTGATCTGACCTCAGGTAATCCTTGACACAGGCTGTTTTTCCTGTTAACACAATTGATTAAACTCACATGTGGGAAGCTGGGGGGAGGAGATGTTCTGCGAATTAGAACTCAAACATCATTTGAAGTCAGCTGAAATTGAAAGGGGCTCATGATCTCAGATGCTATGTTGCTAAGCGTTAGACCTCTTCACACTGGACGAGCCCACTACGCTCTCCATGACCTGTTCAACCTTTTAGAGTGTGATTGCACTGTGGTAAATTTAGAAAACTTGCTTCAGTGTGAAGGCAATCACGATGCTCAAGAATATTTTCCTGCTATTTTTCGTTGTCCTTGGGACACTCTCCTGCACCCTCACCATTCAGCAGCACCTTCTCCCAACGATACTACTATGTATGCTCACAGTTGCACCACCCTGCCACGAGTCTTTTGGACCACGTGAAGATGCAGCTACAAGCTAGAAGGTCAAGCCACATTACCCGTGACACTACTACGACTGGCATCACATTCACACTGGGTTGTTTCCATGACCTTGTTGTGATCTGCAGAATAATGAGAGGTTTCTGGAACTCGGTTTCAGCCTTGCTGTGGAGGAGGAAAAATGCTCGGCGGCATGAGAGGATGCAGGTGAAGTTTTTCCTGCAGAACATCAATCAAATCCACTCTTTTTCCTTCCTTATGCGGCAGGCCAGACCATAATGAGAACAAGTGCTTCCTGCTTTCCATCCAAAAGGCAAAAGAAGGATGACTGGGTGTAGTGTGGTATTTATTAACACACAGAGAGCATGGATTGGTCACTGCAGCAACATGAGGAGAGCTCAGCTTGATCTTTTTGAAAGAAAGGCAGCGGGACACATTGCGTGTAGCAGCTGTGCAGCCTAGAGCGTTGCAGTAACTTACTTGGTGCACTGTCAATGCGGTGTGGGTGTAATGGGGTCGTAGTGTAAGACTGAGACGAGTACGGCCAGTCCTGCTTCAAAATTCCCAACAATCAAACCACATCATTGGGCATGGGCCCATGTCATGTATACACTGCTACTCACACTCTATCACACCTTGTTCGTAAAGCTCACCAGAAAACCTAACGCTACAGAGACCATCCACATTCTGGCTGATTTGTTATTTTTATTTTTTACCTCATAGCAAGTTCACCTTCTAGCGTGAAAGGGGGCCTTAGTGAGTAAAAAGCACAATTTGTCGAGATAATAACACGTCTACAGCAAACAAGGGATGGAAAGAAAGGGAAATGCTGTAAATAAAAAAGTTGAGTTCTATTTCTCTTGTTTTTCCTGTCTCTGCAGCATCCTGTTTGCAGACATTGAGGGTTTCACCAGTCTGGCGTCGCAGTGCACAGCGCAGGAGTTGGTGATGACTCTCAACGAACTTTTTGCCCGTTTTGATAAGCTGGCAGCGGTAAGAATGCAATCCCTTGTACGCAAATGTTGCAAAACCTATGCCTTTTCTTTAGATTGCATATTTCCTTTTCACCATGCTTTGATTTTTTTTTTTTTTTTTAATTTTCATTTTTTCCAGTAAATTGCACCTCTTTGGATTTGAGAATCATCACTATTCACCCATTGCAATTTTAGAGAACTGGCATGAATGTAATGACTGACTCTTCTCGATGAATAGATTTTACGGTTGTTTTCATATCTTGTCTTGTCATGTATGAATGCTTTTTGTGTTTTTTAAATGTTTTTTTTTGTTTGTTTGTTTGACTACTGGCTGTGAAACAAATTGCCCTAGGAGATAATAAAGATTCTTGAATCGGAAACTGTAACTACTGAAACATGAGGCACCATGTGCAAAACATGTTATGAAAGGCTCTGCAGGCTTACTAGGATGTGACATAAGACTGAGGTCAGACAGCCTGATTGCATTTCTCTTTTTTTTCTGCCAAACCTCTGGATGGCTGTAGGGGAGATGAAACCCTCAGAAGGTGCATTAAGACTCATGGATCTTGTGTTTCCCTGGTATTCTTGTAATTTGTTTGTTTGGTTTTTTTGCTTTTTACCTGTGACTGCACAAACAAGACCGACTGCTCAGTATTCCAGTTTTTGTGCTGTGATCCTCACAAGAAAAAAAGGAGCTTGAAAACTTTTATGTTTCTGGTTTAAGGGTTATGTTTAGTGTTACTGCAGTAGATGTTTTGATATAATCATCTGACAGTATGAATAAAGGGTATATGCAGAAGACTCAATGGGAACACAAGCACTTCAAAACTCTGAACTAGGAGTAAAGACATCCTGAAGCTGGAGAAGCATTTGAGAGGAGCTGTAGCTACACAACAGAGCTGTGTGATAGTTAACATGTTATTATCATTCTGATTTTACTGTACTTTGTCAAGTTATTTTTAAAAGCCAGATTGTTTTGCACCTAAGATGGGAATAATATGCAACACAGGACTTTCTGCAGTAGCATGTTAAAACATTTTTTGCCAACACAGACAAGCTGAAACAGAGAATACGTGATCAGAGTTGAAGGTGAGCAGCTGCAGTGAGGCACGTAGTGGTAAAAAAGAAGGCTAATTTGCATACAAACAAATCACTGTTCAAAGATTATGGCTACATCTCAAGCCTGTATCTTACTGGGCTGCGACTGTTGGCAACATATTGCCTTGATCTTGCTTCGTTGGAACTTTGAGCATGTTTGAAATAAATTTCCAGACAAATTTACTCTTGAAATTCTCACAGAGTCAAAGCAGGCAACCTGGAACATTCAAAACTTCCGGAGTGGTAATAAGTTTTTACACCTTCAAGAAGTGGAAAAGAAACTACTACTCTGTTCAATTAAACAATAATTTAGTGCAGCTACAATACCTGAATTACACAGTTAACACTCGTTAGTTTTAGCATTGTGTTATTTTTAATGTATTTTTTGTTATCAGTTATCAGTATATAAATTGTTACGTCTCGCAGATTTAAGATACAACATAAACAAAGCTTGAAAAAGTGCATTTTTGCAGCTTTAATAACAGTGCAAAAAACAGTCAAAAAAAAAAAGTAAGATGAAAAAATGAAGTATATCTGCAACATAAAGCAAAAGTCATTTAGTATGAATGATTGTGTAACTAAATAAAATATTGGGTCCATTTGTTTAAACAAAGCTGTTTAGAGTAAAAAGAGTTTCAGCAGCTGATAAATGAGCTGCAGAATTACTACCATTGTTTTTAGGTGTATTTAAGGATGCCTGTGGTTCAGCTTGATGTCATTACTAAAATGGAAAACATGTACTAATAAACACAATTATTCATTTTTGCAGCCTAGTTGATCTTGAACAGTGAATGCTGGTGTATCTAAGATAAAGACACACACCTTTAAATTCCTCTAAACTGCAAAATTATCAGAAGAACCAGAAATCTACTTCTTTTTTTTAAGATAGTAAACTCAGTTATTAACTAGCCAAGTTCAGGTTGTCATCAACACCTTTGGAAAAGGATTAGGAATAAGACCTGTGACCAAAACTGGAAGGAAACATGCTCAGTAAAGATGTAACTAAAGATGCATTATGTTGTAAATTTATGTTTAAACTATAAATTAATTAACATTTCATTTAACTGAACATTTTGTCTATTGTGCCTGTCAGCACTTTCACACTAACACAACTATATCAGAGAAAAGTTGGGGTTTTTAACTTAATACACAAATGTTTTTTTTTATTTAAATTGATTAATCAATGTGTTGAAAATAATAATTTTTTTTGCAATAATCTAATTGTTGTACATGTCCAAAAACTGTCTTGAATGCAGACTTTTGTGCAACAAGCAGCTCAAACATGTCAGTTTTCTATCAGCCATTACTGCCATGCAGCTGCACTTATTTTCGGCCTCTTTTTTAATATCTGAACCACAGCTTCCTAAAAAGCATATTCATGAATATAGATTTTATTTGTTCCTTTCACAGAACCATCATTGTTTGTCTAGTTAAAGCTCATTGTGTCCCATTTGTCTCTGAAAGGTGAATTGATGTGCTGCTAATCAATATTTATGAGCAAAATGGGCATAATGGTGTTATAAACTAAAAATGTTGCTACTGACACTTTTATCTCCATGCCAGATGTACCTTCTGTCACACACACAAACACACACACACACTTGCTCTGGGCTCGTTACACAGTGGCTCTTTTTGTATTTTAATCCGTGTGCTAAACAGAAACTCAGGTGGCGATCATGAGACGGTATTTCCTCAAACCTTAGCCCTCAGGATCACACGATCATACACACATAATTTCTTATAAAGTATTAAGCATTCTAATTATTCTCAGTTACTAAAGTTTTTTTCCCCACACAAGTTTTTAAAGCCATTTGGTTTTTCTGTACAGTTATGTTTAAATTTCTACAGAAATATCTGTAAAAAGGCACCAGCTCTGCTTTCCTTTGCCCTTAACTAGGATTTTGAAATTACAAATAAACAAATTGATTACATTTTCTGTAAATAAAGTAACATGTTGACACATTTCAAAATAGAAAAAAGAACATCTGCAACACCTTGAAGCAGCTTTAATTTGTTTGTCAGAAAACACTTTTTACTTTAATAACTAGAATTGGATTTTACCACAAAATTAAAGAGAACAGATCATAAACTTTGTTGCAGTTTTATTCCCTTTTTAGTTTTATCACCCTAGAGTTTTATGCCACAACATTTAAAACAAAACCTGTTTCTTCATTTGTCAAGCTAAACTTTACCTCGTTTTGTAGGATTGGGAACATTTCCTGTAAGTTCTGTTCTTTGTGTTTGGTGTGACAGGAGAACCACTGCCTGCGGATCAAGATCCTGGGAGACTGCTACTACTGTGTGTCTGGGCTGCCGGAGGCAAGGGCCGACCACGCCCACTGCTGCGTGGAGATGGGACTGGACATGATAGAAGCCATCTCGTAAGTCTGCCGTCATTTGACCGTGAAAGTGGACGAACATGTGAGCAATGATGGATACTTCTGTCTAAAGTTCGCCTCAGAGTTTAAACAGAAGTAATTAGTCAGTAAGACAACATTTATTTGGACCAGTGGATGAATTACAGATGATTCTTAAGTAATAAGTGGGAGCTGTAGTAAACGTCACATTCAAAAGTCACTGTATATTCTAAATGTTTGTATCCCACATATAAATCATCATGTTAATACTCTTTGAGTAAACGGTTACAGTTTAAGATTTAAAGGAATAATTCAGCCATAATGAAGTAAATGTCTGTGTAAAGGTTATATGTAATATCTTATCCATTGTATATAGTTTCTTGAAGAGTCTTAGCTTAGAGAAATAAAGCATTTAAGTAAACAGATTGTAATTAGCAACAACGGCAGCTAGCTGTAGCATTTCTGATGCAGTCTGGGGGAGCTTAACCCTCCCGTGGCCTTCGGGTCAAATTAACCCGAAGTTACAAAAGCTTCTCTTCCTCTCTTCAGTTGCGAGGGCTTCAGGAGGGTTAAAGCAGTAAAATAACCACGTATTGTGAAATTGACACACACTTTAGTATGGTTGAACTATACCTTTAAGGCACAATCTGATTGGTCATCTCGAAGGGTGTAGATGTTCGGATTCTTTATAGACAAAGGACCGGTCTCACACTGTTGATTTGTCTCACTGAGCTATTTACATTGTCAGCTGATCAATTCAGTCTGTTTATTTTTTCCCAGCTTCTCCTGCGAGTGCGAAGGAAATAGTTGACATTTAGCAGAAAATTCAGTCTTTTCCATTTGTTACCAAGGGTTGGACAACAGAAAACACACTGTAGTCGTGACTCGACAGTTCTCGAAATGCTGAACCTTTCCTTCAAAATAATTAATTGTTTGATTCACTCAGCTAATTTACTGTTTAAGTCATTTATCCCGGAAAAAGATCAATCATTTAAAAACTCAGATTTAACAAATCTGATGATTTTTTGCGATCAGTCTGCACTCCAAAACCACTTTGTCACCAGTTGTTGTGTTCCAGTGTAGAGTCACCATTCATAGAGAACCATTCATAGAGAACCATTTATTGCCTGTTTTAAAGATGGTTACTAATCCAGTAAAATAATAATCTGTTAGAGGCTGAATATGATTTCATTTTTCAGGTACTTAATGGTCATTATGTTAATAGATGAAACTTTCATCAAATCCACAACATATAGAAATATATAGTTATTTTGTTTATGAATGAAATTTTGTTGAGGGCTACAAAAACAAGAGGTCAAAATATTTATGAAAAGTCTGCTCAGTCCTCATTCCCCAGCAGGACTCTGGAAACTAAAAAGTACAAACACATTGTGAAACTTTTTATTTGGATAAGTTTTGCTTTTTTGTGGTGTATTCATTCAAAAATGAAGGCAGGAGGTTCTTGCTGGCCAGCAGTACTGAAAACACAGATGGGTCGTTAATCTTTGGGACTCATCATCACCAGCGTATGTCTGCACGGATGCTACTGAAATCTTAGCAGCACCTCTCCGAATATCATTTCCTGTTTCTTGCAGGCTGGTTCGAGAGGTGACCGGGGTGAACGTGAACATGCGAGTCGGGATCCACAGTGGCAGGGTGCACTGTGGGGTTCTGGGACTCAGGAAGTGGCAGTTTGACGTCTGGTCCAATGATGTCACGTTAGCAAATCAGATGGAAGCTGGAGGCAAAGCTGGGTATGTCTGTTGTGAAGCTTTAAATGTCTACATATCTACCTGAAACAAAAATTAAACATCTTGCTCTCATTTCAGGCGTATTCATATCACCAAGGCCACTCTGAATTATCTGAACGGCGACTATGATGTGGAAGCAGGAACAGGAGGAGAGCGAAACGCCTACTTGAAGAGGAACAACATAGAAACCTACCTCATTGTGGGCTGCAGCCAGAAAAGGGTACAGTTCACCTTATTGCCTTAAATGCTGAAATATAAAATACAGTTTTTAAAAGAACCTGAAACTATCCATCTGTCCTTACGAACAATCAGATGCTTGCTGCTGGAATTAGTATTTAGACTGAGACATAAGTGAATTCAATGAACCTCAAAAAGCTTCACCGAATGATAATAGTTTAGCTTGTTTTTTATTGTTTTTTTGAGAATGAGCAACAAGTAAAATCTGGACTGTAAAAAAAAACAATGTGTTAAAAAAATGCAGCTAAAAACACCTTCACAAATGTAATTCACAGTTCAGTGCCCTCTTTGTGTTCCAGCATTTCTTAGCTGTTGTTACCTTCACACATCTTATAAAATGTGTTTAAAAATCATTATCTAACAATCAACTACTTTTTGATGGTACTGACGAAGTAAAATATACACAGATAGCGCTTTTCAGGGATGGTTTTTGTAAAGAGCACCTGAAATTTTTTTAAGACAGTAGAAGGTTTTCTGAATTTTTTCCCCACCCCTTGCTTTTTATAGTTGATTATATCACTGCGAAGCAAATTCCTACCAGACCTGCCGAATGGTGAACTAGGTCAGGCTAAAAAACAAGAATGATGTTCGGATTTTCAGATTATCGGTTTTTAGACAATTAATTTAGCAATGGTTGCAGGCAAGAACCTTCAGCCTTAGAGGAAGAGGGGTTTTAAAAAGGTTTGAACAATATACCAGCAGCTGAACGTTTGATGTGAAGATTTTGAGATCTCAGAAATGATGCTGCATAAATTTGCAACATGACTAAAAGTAAATCTAGAAGCAGCAATGGCCGTCCTGTGGTGCGATTGGTTCAGAGTGGATGACAGTTTTTTTACCACGCCCGACGTATGCAAATTTCATACATTTTTGTGCACACTTACGCTCCCTAAATGCAATTATCAAGAGAGTAATAAAAAACATTAGCAGTTTATTAAGTCTTCAGTGCCCGTACCTAAGAACGTGGGTTTTCTTAAACATCAACACTTGCAACTGTATTCTAGTAGAACCCTATAATATGACTCCAAATCTGTAAATGAGCAAAATATGACTTTTGTCTTGTAACAATAACTAGACTAATTGTACATGTCCTCCTCTTAGAGCCTCTCATTGTCAGTGTTGGCACATTCTGAAAGTTGGAACTAGGTATATCTATGATCCCATTATTTAAAGAACTGTTTTTTTATTAAGTCCTTTTTTTTTCTAAAGCACACCCATCCAGTTCATATTGCTCTTATCACTGTTTGGAAACTGAAACTCTGTCCAGTGCCAGCCGTCTTTTGGAGAGGACTGAATTTATCTCTGCTTCCCTGCTTGAGCTCTTGTTTGTTTATGACTGTTCTTTTTTATCAGCTGTTTCTGCCCCCCCCCCCCTCCGGCTGTATCACAAGCTGAGACTATACTTAGCATGTCATGTGTTCTCATTTTGCTGCCTGTGGTGGGAGACAGAAGGAACATTTTGAAGTTTAATTGGTATTTTTTTTATGTTTCAAAATCCTAAAAATACATCCTAAAGCCACTGTTCTGTTCCGGTTTGAATCTGGAAAAAAGGAAACAAACACAGCCACCTTCTGTTTAAATAAGAGCACAGTATTCTTCTTTTAGATTGTATAGCCACCTTTTTTATTCTAATTGTGTCTTAATATTGTAAAGTTTCCTTGGGTGTCTTGAAAGGCGCTACAAATAAAATGCATTATTATTATTATTAGTATCTGGTTTTTTATGAATAGTTTTCTACTTAGTTCTACTTAGTTATTGTCTTTGTCTCACAGCATGCAAAGTAAATAAATGTTAGATATGTTAGAAAAGAGCATATTTTTTTCAAGAACATCCTTGCCCCTATTATAATTTACTGTGAATTGTACCACTGAGTGTTTTTTTTATTGTGGTAAAACTTAAAACATCAACATTATACGAGAGCGTTATAAATGTATTCACCCCACTGGTGTTCTTTCTGTTTTGTTGCTTTACAGAAATACCACTTAGAAATTCTTTTTTATTTTAAAACAAGAAAACCTAGAGACTGAAGTCAAGACTTTGTAGAACCACAGTTTGCAGCAGGTTCAGCATCAAGTCTCTTCAGGTCCGTCTCCATGATCTTGGCCCATCTGACCTCTTGGAGTTTTGTCTGTTCTTCATCACCAAACAGCTGCAGCTCCTTCAGGTTGGATGGGTGCTGCTGGCGTCCAGAAACCTTTAAATCAAACCAGAGAGTCCCAGTTGGACTGAGGTCTGAACTTTGACTGGGTCATTCCAGGACCGTTAACTTGTTCTCCTTAAACCACTGGAGTGTCGCTTCAGCGGTGTGTTCAGGGTCGAACCTTGAGGTGTGGCCTAATGAAATCTTATGTTCTGTTTGAGCTGCAGAAAATAAGCCTATTTAGAAGGATTCTGTGATTTTCTGGTGACTGTTTGGTGTTGATGCTGTTCTAGACTTCACCAAAATGTGAAAGAATCAGTTTAAATATTGTTTGACAGTAATTTTCTTATCTTTCAAATCTTTATTGTAAATGTTATGGAGGGCTTAGCCTTGCTAGCCCATTTACACCAGCCATCCCTGTATATTTGTAATAAAAACAAAACAAACTAAAGTTAGAAAAATAAAATCAGTGTTCTAAATAATGAATAAAAATCAATCCTTGGGTGGTAAACTTTTTGTTTCTGAACTAACCCCCATATACAGCTGTGTCTAAACATTTGACGTTTGTTTTAATAAACTAATTTTGCATCTTTATCTCTCACAGAAAGAAGAAAAGGCGATGATGGCCAAAATAAGCAGACAGAGAACCAATTCTGTCACCCACAACAGCGGCCACTGGACCGACCGGCCCTTCTACAACCACCTGGGTGGACCCCAGATCTCCAAGGAGATGAAGAGGATGGTGAGAAAAATGAAAAGAAGTGATCATTGTTTGACTGAAAGTGCCCCAATCCCTTGCTGTGTGGCAGCATTATGCCTCTTCATGTTATTAGAGTGCCAAAGGCAGGTGGCTCTCCTGCCAACAGCCCTCATTTGGCGATGATGCTAACACCTTGTTAATACGCAAAACCCTTTGATTTGCTCTCCAGTTAAGCAGCAGGGATGGCCCTTGGTGGCACACCTCAAACTGGCACTGAGAGTCTCTCAGAAGCACTCAGGGGGGCGGTAACAATAATTATAGAGTGATCTGGTTTTATTGAAATTCATGTTAGTTATATCCACTCTAACAAACAGGGGATCACTCAGTGAATAAATGCATCTCAGGAGGAACAAGTATTTTTAAGTGTTAGTGCAGTGTAAACACATATTAAAATTAAAGGTCTATCATTTCTTGAAGGAATCTGTATTACCAGAGTTTTAGACTAAGTTGTACCTGAGTTGTAGCCATTTTAGTCAAACATTGAAAAGAGTGTTATTTGCATACTCGTGTAGTATTGCTATATGTCTATGTTTAGAGTATGTGTTGTGAATGACTCTCAGCTACTGTGGCAGCAATTCTACCTTAGTATCCGTAAATATCTCTGAGGTGTAGCTATTTTGTGTCGCCTAATGTTGATGAGCTGGATTCCAGCTTGATTTCATAACAGAAACTTGCCTTGTAATTGGGATGAGCAGATGTAAACTGGTGGGATTTTGCCATTAAGGGGTGGTGTAGCTGAGTTGCAGTACAGGAAGTGTAGCATCCTATAGACTTGTGCCATAGCTCTGCAAAATACGGCTTTTATTGTCTGTTTTTAATGCGCACAGTCAAAGTAAATCAAGGACAATTTAAAAAGCACACACTAACAATTTCAGATAATATTTTTGCTGCTGTATGGGGGATATAATCACTTCTCCTTTTACTATTCTGCAGAGAAATGCCTGCTCATAAGTACAGTGTGATGGTGAGGATGCTGACAGGCGGAGCAGTGGAAATATTAGTTAATATTATTGTATTAGCACGAGGCACATGCTTGATGAGCTATGTGCTTGTGTCGTAATGATGAAGTTAAATTATTCAGGGGATCATAAGGGGAAAAAACTCCATTTCCACCTTAATATTCTTCTGTGATTATTGATAGTTTGTGTGTTTTCATGTGACCTGCCTGCAGGGCTATTAATGGTAAAACCATCAGACAGCAGATGTGACAGAACAGAGAAGGAAGAAAACAGTGCCACCTACTGAAGCTTCAGCCACTTTAAATGCCAACCTGGTTTGTAAAAGCAGCCGATACAGTTCTGCAGAACAAGACGCTAATCTGCTCCTGTTCCTGATGAGGACATTCAGTCACATCGCGGCAGCAGGGACTGTGGTGGTTTTTTAGTCATTTTCTTGTTATCAGATGGTGAATTCTTTAAAGGCATGCAAACATACTTTCAATTTTTTTTAAAAATTTGCCTGTTTGGTCATTTTCGTGCTGTTTCTCTCCCTAGTTTTGCAGCTCATTAATAACACAGTAACTCCTGAAGATAAAACATGTTGTTCATGTCTGCAGTAAATTCATCTCCTTGCTTTTCCGAACAAGAAACAGTCGACTCGATAGAAAAGGCAGAAATGATCCTTGTTTTAATTTTTGCATAAATTTAGGGTTTCTGGGTTTTTCATGTTTTTCCAGCAAAAGACCTTCAAATGTCAGGAGGAAACCAGAGAAGCATTACCTCTGGAGTGACATTATGTGCAGACAGACATGAAAACAAGCCATAATTTACCAGGTTAATAGTTTGTTTCCCAGTTTCTTTATGAAGCTTATTGACAACAGTGGATCAGAGAAGTAACAAAATTATCAACTCAGATGTCCAACAATCACTGTATCTGAACAAACTGATTCTATTAAAGTGACACTTATTGTTTGTTATCTTCTTTGTAAGATTTGGACTTTCTTGCGCCCTTTAAGTCCTGATCACTGCAGACGTTGAGCCGTCTTCGACTCAAATATATTTCCTACAGCGACACAGGCAGGATGTTTTCTTTCCTGCCAACAGGAACCTTTCATCCTTGTGCATTTTTTTCCCCTTTGACTCGGACTAATCATTATGTCATCAGGTTTCCAAATCACTGTTATTTTTGAAATAATATTGTTTGATTGTTATTATTATGTTGAACACGCAGCAATCATGGTGATTGGTGTGCGGAACCTGTTCAACACGGTTTACACAAAAGAAAATATTTATCTGGGAAATTAAAGGAATTTGTAGCAATTTTTAGGAGGTATGACAATGTGACAAACTTATTGCTGTGGTTTTCATAAATAAGCAGGGCTAAGAGTTCATCTACATACTGAAAACTGGCAATATTAATGCTCAGTGTGTGTCTGATAGTGTTAATATTCAAAACTATCAGAATCTAAACAATATCTTTATTGATAGAAGTACTCAGAGAGGTACTGATTTTATGCATTTGAGAAGTTAAGCAAATGCTTTTCAGTATTTTTTAAATGTATGCTATCTGTCAGAAAAAACAAGTATTTTCCAGTTTATTAATAAACTGGAAAATACTTGTTTAAACCTTTTTTTATTTATTCCCTCATTAATGAGGGAATAAATAAAAAAAAGGTTTAGATCTTTTGATGTTTTAAAGAAAGGTTATGAACAAGTAATATCTTACCTGTTGTAGACAGCTGTTTGAATGAGCTCAGCATGGAGAAGCAGAGTTTATTTCTGATCAGATATTTAAGCAAACAATTAGTCCAAGTGAAGCCAAAATTAAAGTGAATTACTGCCACCTTAAACAAAGAACCTCCAATCTAAAGAAATACACCACTATTTACATCTTTACATAGTGGTCAGTCTTAAATTTCACAGTTGTTTTGTAAGAAAACAGTGTTTTGTTTTGTTTTTAGCAGATGCAAATAGCAGCAACTGGCTGCATCACTTGTAGCAGAAAATATACATATACAAATCTGATGTAACTGTGTAGGTGTATGGTGGTGTAAAGGGTTGTAAATAGTATTTACACAAACCATTACAAAATTGTTCTTGGCCCCACTTGGACTAGCTATTTGCTTAAAAATCCAGTCAAAATTATAATTTATTTTTCTAAACTGAGTTTAATTAAAAAGGTGCCTACATCAGGTAGCCTCTTCACTGAAACTACTAAAGAGCTCAGCCACGTATTGTTCTTTGAATTAAAACTAGAAAAAAATGTGAACTTTTCAGAACTTTGTACTTTTGGCTCATCGTCTTTGTCTCTCTGTCTCTCTCTCAGGGCTTTGAGGACCCCAAGGACAAGTGAGTAACATTTATACTAGAACATGATTGTCTGCCCATCTCTATAAACTTAAACGTGTACAGTTGCTCAGATAAAAAATATTAGTACTCCACCATAAAACTAGGCTCAATGTCAGTTAGTGTCCTTGGATACTATTAGTCATCCGATGTAACTATAAAAGACAGATAAAGATGTATCTCAGGAGAGTTATGACCCACGTAAATAGCACGTTTTGTCTTTTCTGACAAAGTTCTACGGTTTTGAGCCATTTTGTGTTATACGGTGCTGAAATTTTACTGTTATTCAGGGTTCATTGTTCTCTCTTCAGTACCAGCTGTTTCAGCTCACTGATCAAAGAATGAATCCCATAAATTCACAAGTTATCCTCTCCCAGTCCTTTTCAATGGTTTTGTATCTGGGAGTTTGTTCTGACGTCACACTGATCCACAGAGGCCAGGCTGACAGCCGGGAGACAAGTTCAGCTGCAAGAGAACATCCTTTCTTACTCGTGCTGAGCACTAAACGTCCACCTCTCATCTTGTTTTATTCAGACATTTTATTTTCAGGAACACACAGGAAAACCTAAACCCAGAGGACGAGGTGAACGAGTTCCTGGGACGGGCCATCGACGCGCGCAGCATCGACCGTCTACGCTCCGAACATGTCAAAAAGTTTCTGCTCACCTTCAGAGAGCCCGACCTGGAGAAAAAGGTAAGGACACACACACAAACGCTGATGGTACATCGGCAAAGAAGTGGCCATGACAAGCAATCTAGGCCTACGCAAAAAGCTTTTTATTTTCGGTCCCTTGAGGAAGTTGTTCAAAGAAAAGGAAAACATTGAAAAGGAAGAACTGGAGCTTAAATGTGGAAGACATTTCTGCTAAAGCCAAAGGAAGTAAACGACTTCAAGCATGCAGAAGACAGGCGGAGAAGAGAATTAGATGCTACAAAAGATCTGGAGGAGGGAAAGAAGATGACGATGGTTTTCAAGTTTCAGTCACGGATCTTCATGCCAAGTGTTAGATGGTATAGACAGAAAAATATTTTAAGAGTTTCCAGAGTTCAGTTTTTGTTGTCATGGTGATCTAAAACCTGGATTTTGATTTCAGGCAGGACACTTTTAAGATCTACAACTCTATATATGATATATATGATGATCAGTGCAGAAACAACTGCTTTTATTACTATACAATCATATTTTTTTTAAGTTTGAGGCCATTTATTATTTTAGCTCACCTGTTGGGGCTCTCTACCACCTTACACTAGGTGGGATGTAATCTTTTTACATAATGCCAAAACTAAAAAAGTTGTTTTGTTTTAATTTCTCTCAAAACAGCAGTTATTCAACATAAAGAATTGGTAATCATGGTTCAGAAGTTTGTCAGTGATATTAAAAAAACCACGTTGTCGTAGTTAGTGACTTCAGTTTGGGGAAATAGAGTTTAATTCTGAGCTCACAGCTAGACCATGGGAGGAGAAGACCAAAGTGGTTCATGCACATGGTTAGTTACATCGAATTCTGGGGTTTTTTCCAAACACAATCACAATGTTTCTGCTGGAAAAACTATGTAATGCAAAACTGGTAACGGTGTAAAGGTCTATAAAATTAGGTTTGCGTGAACCACCTTGAATTTCTTTGACATTGGAGATGTTTTAGGGTGACAGCAATCCACTTTGGTCTGGACCCCACTTCAGCTAGCTGTTAGCTCAATCTGGTCAGAATTAAACTCTGTTCCTCCAAACTGAGACTGTTCAAAGAACTATCTATACCAGGTAAGATATTGTCTGTAACAACAGAACTTCACTTCAGAATGCCTATACTATCCCTTTATTACCCTAATTTGGTAAACGTTTCATCATACCTTCAGTGCAGATATAGAGTAACCAAATACATAAACTTTCATCATATTATTCCTTTTTTAAATTTTTGATTAAAGGTAAACTTTAGAGTTTCTAAATTCAAATTCGGATGAAAAATAATATTCAAGGATTAGTCACGTCAGTATCAAGACATATCTATCAATCTTCTTTAAATTTTTTTTTTGTGTGTGTATATATATATATATATATTTTTTTTTTTTTCTGCTCCAAGAGGAAGAGGATGTGCAAACAGTTTGCTGTCCCATATCTGACTTGTGCTCCACTCTTGCAGTACTCCAAGCAGGTGGACACCAGGTTTGGAGCATACGTGGCCTGTGCCTCCCTCGTCTTTCTCTTCATCTGCTTCATCCAGATCGTCATCGTTCCACCGTGAGTCAGCACTTCGAGACAGTACAGAAACGATAACATCACAAGCGACACACATTTGGCCCCTCTGATACTTACTGGGGATGAAGTGGGGTCAAATGAACATGTTGACAGAGAAAAGTCTAAATTACACAAACTTTTCATTTAGATGCAACGATAAATGTGTGGCAAAAACAGTCAAAACAATAACAACAAAATGTTATTGATAATAAATGTCTCTTATGTTTGTAATTATTTTACCCCCCAATCATTTCCTACTTTTGCTCAGACGTTTTTTGTTTTTTTTTGTCTATAATAATAGAAATATAACACTTAATGGGATAAATCTTCTGATTACTTTCTTTGAATATGTACTTGGACCAAACAACTTCATTCCGAATTAGACTCAAACCATGTGTGCGTCCCGTCTGGCCGTGACTCCACTTGTTGTGGGGCCAATTGATTTTCTGCGCCTTGTTTCACTCTGCAGTTCGTGGCTCACCGTCAACATCGGCAGGAGACTCAGCTTACTGTCAGAGCGGCGCTGCCGTGACAGAATCAGGACACTGAAATTTATCTCTGTTTGGAAAAAAATAAAAATAAAAATCGAATAAAAAAAGTCACCGACACTGCATGCAAAAGTTTTAGTCACTTTGTTTCCATGGCGTGCAACTAGTGACAACTGTGTGCAGAAATTCAGAAGTGAAAGATCTCTTTAACCAATGAGGAGCCTGGAGTCTACTCTCACTATTTAGCATCAGCTCGGCAAAATTCACAAAGCTCCGGAAAATGATTTAAAATTAAAATAAGAGGTCAAACCAGTAAAAGTCATGCCATGTTGTACGTGTGTGGTCCTTTTCTATAAAGTCTCATGTTGAGAGTTCTGGTTAAACACAACTTTGACATCATTTCTGCAGCCTGTACAAAGTCAGTGATGAATAAAAACGCAACAAATACATTAGTAATCTGTTATTTTTCAAACCCTTTTTTCAGAAAATGGTACTTTCTGTAAAAAAAAAATAAAAAAAAATCAGCTCATCAAATCAAATCAAAGACATGGACATGTGATATGTTATTTGAGATTCAGAGATGTTTTAGCGTTGCGCCGTCTACATCTTTAACTTTTGCTAAATGGCATTTCCTTTGTACATTTGGCTTTACGTCTTCTGGTTCAGTGGTCTAGATGGAAATCAAACCTATAAACTCAGAGACTGCCAACAAGTGAGGAAGTTACATATTTGATCAGCCAGCTGAGTATTTTTATATTGGCTGTTGTTCTTTTAAAATGTTCTCAAACTGTTTGGAGGTTGCTTCATGAAGGATGGTCCTGAGTTGCAAACATACAACAATAAACCCCCCAAAAAGAGACAACAAATGTCAAAGAAAACATTTGGAAAAACTCAGCATGACAAAAGACACAACAACAATTCAGACAACTACTATAAATTACAAACCTGAACATTTTAAACTAACAAAACAATATAGTTTCACAAATATTCTCTTAAGCAGTAAATCAATCAAAAAGAGCTGACTGGGGGAGTTATAAATGTGAAAATCAGATCAGAAGTTGGCTTAACTGCAGCAGATTGAAAAATCTCAGGCGGTTTTCTTCTCTGTTCTTCTTTACCATCTCTCACTATTGATCTTCTTTATTCTTCTTCTCTATTAACCTTTCTCCTCGACCCGCTCTTCTCCCCGCTCCGCTTCTTATCTTTCATTCTTGTGTTCACCTCTGCGTCCTCCGCAGAATTCTCCTTTCGTTGTTTCCCCTCACCACCTCCTTCATTTAATCAGTCTTCCTTAATCAGTTTAACCTTCTTCTTTCCCTCGCTCTCTCCTGTAGCTTTCTCTCCGTGATGTTGTCACACTAGTTTTCTCTCAGTGTATTCACGCAAACACACATAAAAAACTAAAGACATCTGCGGATGAAGCCTATAGATAACGCTCTGCAGCACAAACGCTAAATCAAATAGTAAGCCAACAAAATGCTATGTGCTGCACAAGTATTAACCTCCAGCAAGTCTCTTTAGGTTTGTCTCTATTATCTTGGTCCATCTTCTGGTTGGATTGGTGGCTTCTGGTGTCAACAATTTCTAAATCAAACCAGAGATTCCTGGACTGAATTCCAGGCCTTGACTGGCCCTTTTCAGGACATTTAGCTGGCTCTGGTTAAACCAGTGGAGTGTTGCCTCAGCGGTGTGTTTAGAGTCATCGTCCTGCAGGAAGGTAAACCTTCAACTCTGAGAGACTCAAACAGGTTCCCCTCAGGAATGTTCCCGTGCTTCACTGTGGGGATGGTGTTCTCAGCATGATGAGAGGTGGAAGGATCTGACAGACATGACATTGTGCTTATTGGTCAAAAAAGTTCTGTTTTAGTCTCATCTGACCACAGCAGCTTCCTCCACGTGTTTGCTGGAAGAAATGGTCTGCCTTATTTTTTGTGTTTAAACCAGGGGTGTCAAACTCCATTCCCCGGGGGCCGCTGTCCTGCATGTTTTAGATGTGTTCTTGCTTGAAAACACCTGGTTTAAATGAATGAATGACTTGTGGCCATGCTCCTGGAGAACTTGATGATTTGGAGGTGTGTTGGAGCAGAAAAACCTAAACCTCCCAGGACAGCGGCCCTCGAGGCCTGGAGTTTGACACCCCTGGTTTAAACAATGGCTTTTCCCTGGCCGCTCATCCATGAAGCCCAGTTCTGTGTGGCTTCCAGTGGTCCCATGGACAAACACCCCTCCATCTCTGTAGAAGAGCTGCAGCTCCATCAAGGTTATCTTTGGGCTCCTAGTTGTTTCACTGACTAATGCCCTCCTTACCCGCTCCATTAGTTTTGGTTGACAAGCTTGGGGTCGCATCATCTTATTTCCTAATAATGGAATTCAAGTTTTTAACCCTTTTTTTTTTTAATAAAACAACCCTGATCTGTACTTCTCTACAACTTTGTCTCTGACCTATGTGGAGAGTTCCTTGGTCTTCATGATGCCCCTGTATAACTTAGAGGTTTTGGCCAGGTGTTGATGCAAAATCGGTGCATATAAACTGAAATGATTTGATCTTTAGATCGCTCATAGGTGGATCTTACTGAACTAATTAAGTGGCTTCTAGAGCTAATGGTTGGAGCTTTAAAGCAGAGGGCTGAATACATATGCACGCACCACTTTTCAGTTTTATGGTTCTAGAAATTTTTTTAAAACCATTTTTTTTCTCCTTATTTAACTTCCTTTACCTGGAGTGTTTTGCATAAAACCAAATTAAAATGTCAGGTTGTAAGGCAACAAAGTAGAAAGAATACTTGATAAATTTTCAGCCCACTGTAAAGACAGAAATAAGGATTAGATGTAAATAATCACCTGCTGGTTGTTTTGTTTTGTTTTGTTGCATCCAGCTCAAGCCTGATGATCGGCTTCTTCATCACCTGCTACATCATCCTGATGGCTGTCATGTTCATCTCAGCTGTGTACTGCTGTTTTGTGGTGAGTAATATCTGAACAAAGGGATCCCAAAATGTGACAACACATAACAGTAGTTTTAAAGAACAGAATATTGCTGGCTATATATCAACACATAATCGTGTTTTAGAAGAAGTTGCTGTATCTTCCATTGCGTCCCTCTTTGTTTTTTATTTCCTGCCATCATGAAAGGCGGTCAGTCATGTAATTGCATGTAAAAGGGTTTGTCTGTCTGTTAGCAAAATATCTCATGAACCTATAAGCAGTTTTTTAATGGACATCTTTAACCAGCTAACTTTTGGAGTCAAGCAAATTTAAGATTGCTGTCAGAGCGAATTGACCTTAGCAAACAAACAAAGCTGTAACTCAAATTTACATACATTGAGCTAAAATTTGCTGGGGTAGTAGCTGAGAGTCATCCCTAACACATAACCCTGACAGACAGCTTAAGATCTTTTTTTTTTTTAAACTTTGGCATGCAAGGCAGCAGGCGTTATGCATTCCCTTTAAGGGGTGTTAGCCGTTCCACCAGGTCCATGTTTGTGCAAGTTCTTAAAGGAAAGGTGCTCCATACTGTACGGACTTATGATAAATTTAATGTGACCAATGGTTACATTAAATTTAGCAAAGTAACCCGCAGGACTGCTGCTGCAGAGTGTCAGCGCTGCAGCGTTTCACCTCACTGTGCATCCGCAAAGGCATGAGTGGGAAAATGCTTTCAGCAGATATTTAATAAATCAGATAATATGCTCATAACCATAAATGAGATGCTTTTTGCCGTTTCCAAACCCCCCACTGTAGCAGATTCTGACAACATTGTTTGTGATATTTGTTTTCTACGCATCACTAAAAATCCTTCTTTCGTATTTTAGAACAATTAGTTTCCTTTCTGCCTCTTGACCCTCCAGTGTTTTGTTTTTCTTCTGTTTGTAGGAAAAGATTAATAATATTAATAGCATAAAATTTATACAAAATGACTGCCCCCTCCCCCCCTTTTTTTAACTTCAGCTGTATGTTTGGCCCTCATCAGCCACTGTAGAGGCTCTCAGCAGTGTTCAGAAAATCCATTATTCAGTAAATTTGTTAATGTGTAACAATGTTGTATTAGATCTAAAGTAATTACTTTGCAGGAAATGATCATAATTGCCTTTGACGTGTTTACTTAATCACCAATTATTTTCCTCTAACTGTGTTTATTTTTGGAGCATTTTTTCACTGAGTCATAAGAAGCAGGAGGTGTCAGAAAATTAAAGAAAGGAGTGGCCAATTTCACATCTGTGACTTCCTGGTCTGTTTCTGTCTTTTAATTTAAACTCACCCTTTATTATCATTTTTTGTTCAAGTGAAACTAATACACAAATATTTGGGTATAAATTAAATAAAGAAGGAAATGAAAATAAGCTGGCTAAATAAACCAATTTGATTAAAAAATTAAAGGCAAATTTAATAAATAGGGGTTTTGACACATAACTACATTATTACAGTTTAAAGTGGAAAAAATACAAATAATTTATGGCACATTTCAAAGATCAATAACTGCTTGACTTGTTATTTTAACCCTTTTTGTTACCTTTGATGGCATACTTTTTAATTAATTGAGACACTTATTTATTTCTGTTGGTAATTCTTTAATTAAGGCAGTTTTAGCTCTTTGACACCTGGTGAGATCTTGTATTAAGTCAGTTTACTCATCTGCTTTTACCACCTTGCATATTTTAGATCAAATGTACATTTATTCTATATGGGTTTTTTATTTAAAAAATAAACACTAAGATTAGGTAAATGTATAAAAAAAAACTAGTCACCAACTAAATTTCTTTCCTTTCCCCCTCCTCCTCATCGTCCTCTCAGATCTTCCCGGTCCCACTTCAGACTCTTTCCAAGAGGATCGTGCAGTCCAGACTCAACAGCACCTTAGTCGGGGTCTTCACCACCGTCATCGTCTTTCTCTCTGCTTTCATTAATATTGTAAGTTCTCATAAACATAATCTTTCAAAAAAAATGCAGATAAAGTTACCATCTCTGATAGTGAGGACAAAGTTTGTGAAAACTAGATTCTGTCGATCTTGAATCGTCTAAATCCGCTCACTAACAACTGACCTGGTTCAGTTCACCTGCAGCAGTCAGGACCTGCGGAGCTGCATCATGTCAGAGCTTAACATCAGCCTGGACAGCGTGAACGCATGCCACGCCGTTTTACTCAACTTCAGCCTGGACTCGCAACACAACCCCTGTGGAGAGGATGCCCTCATCTGCAGCTTCCCCGAGGTGCAAATTTACCTTCATATATGACTCCATAAACTTTGATGTGATGTTTTAGAAACCCTCCAGATGGGATTTATTCTGTTGGAACAGTTTTCAGGACGTAAAGCTACGAAACCCAAAAGGAAGCAAACCTGTCTAAACACCTTCTCTGTATGTTTCCCGCTCTAGTACTTTACGTCCTGTGTGCTGCTGAGTCTGCTGGCCTGCTCCGTCTTCCTGCAGATCAGCAGCATCGGGAAACTCTTCCTCATGCTTTGCATCGAGCTGCTCTACCTCCTCATCATGGAGGTGCCCAAAGTGAATCTCTTTGACAATCAGGACCTGCTGGTCATGGCCAACGCCATCAACTTCGAGTGAGTTTTCTCCTTGCCTGCCGCGTCTCTTGTTCCACGTGTACTGTGTAAACTCTTTAGCCGTCACAGACGTCCTAGCCGCTGATCAGCTCTTCTCTGTTCCTCCCCTAACAGCGAGCACATAAATGGGACAAGGTGAGACGAATTTCATCGCAGCTCTATCATCTGTTAAACTAACATCATTACCACACAAATGAATCTATAATGACCTGCTAGCGCTAATGAGCCAGGATTTAGAGGGCAGCTTGTTTGTGTCACAGTCCTCCTTGACTGATCTATTTTTTTTTTGTGTGTGTGTAACATTTCTCCAGCTGTGTGGTAGACACCAAGGTTCCTCTGAAGATCATGACCCCGGTGGTGATCACAGTCTTCGTCCTCGCCCTTTACCTTCACGCTCAGCAGGTGGAATCCACGGCCAGGCTCGACTTCCTCTGGAAGCTGCAGGTCAGTGTATAATTGTTTTAAAGAGTCCTTTCAGAATAAGACACCAGGTGTGGTCCTTTCTCTTGAACAGGTGTCATTATACCATTAGTGTTATGTGCCACATTATGCCATGTTCTATGTGGATTTTACCATACATTTGCATTAAGAGACTAGTTTTTAAGGGATTAATTATCAGAGTTGACTGCAGTTCAACCAACATGCTACATTTTCGACCAGATGATTCAATTTTTCTGTGCCTTACAGCTGAAGTTTGAATCTTAATGAGATAAAACAGCATTTTTTTTGTCAGCGTTCCATCTTGTGCATCATTTACCCCCTGCCGTCCGCTCCTTCTCAGTGTCATATTCACATAGTGCTAAATATATGCCAGCACAAACATGCCGATCCAGTTGAGCAGGTGACCTTCTGCCACTAATAACGAGGGCAAAAGTGACAAAGAGAAAAATGTTTTCTCATGGCGAGTTTCAGTTCTTAATAAGTGTGAACTTGTTAAGAACTGATTTCTTCCCGTATCAGGGAGGAATCGCGTTCAGGATGGCATTTCTGAATCAGTAAGGGAAATTTGGTGCTTTCTTGTTTTCACTAAATAAATTTGTCATCAGGATGTCCGCAAATTAAAGCAGACTATCCATGATGCACAACAAGGATACGTCTTATTTACAGAGTTAATAACTGGGTTCTGTTTAGCCTCCGGATGTGAAGCACTTTGCTGAAATGTTCTATAATCACAAGGGTTTGTATTCTGACTATAAAACAGCAACAACAGGATTTTAGACACTTTTCTGACAATTTGTTTATAGATGTATCAATGTTTGATTGTCATTAATAGAAGAGAGGGTTACTTATACCTTTCCTAACATGCCTGCCCTCCTGTGAAGGCAGCAGTGCAGCAGATTGCTCCTCTTCCTCTATTTCTTCTTCAGAAGCTCCCACTCTTTGAGAATCTCAAGCTTTTAGCCCTGGAAGTTATTTACACCACTATGGGTGGGTTGTCTTCTAAATGAAGGAGTAATACCTCATTCAAATATGGACAAACAGCCATCTGTGTTAGTTGCTTTGTTAATTTATCTTCAAAAAAAAATTGTTGCTGGTTGTTGTTTTTTTTTTTTATTATTTTTTAATAAGTGAAAATTTGTAAAGTCCAGATGTACATCGGTCAGCCATACTGTCAGGTAAAGGGAATAAATGAATATATTGTTACAACACAAACTCTAGAAAAACTTGCAACAAAGTGTCAGATGACATCAGTGGGAAACAATTTCAATCAGTTAAGAACTCACCCATCACCAGCAGGGTCTAAAGGACCTATGTCCTGGTGCCAGACACCTCTAGTTATTCTTCGTCTATGACCCAAGCTGGTCAGAGCTGTTTTTAGGCTGGTGTTCATAATGTTATGGCCATGTGATGCATTATCTACTAACTGACCTGCTTGACAGTAAAACAAATCAGATCAATAACCACCTTGATCACTATTATTCCTTCTCTAAGGATCTCTGACAGCTAAAGTTCACCCTTATTAATCCTAATGTAACTGAGACATTTGTGAAGCTGTAGAGACTCTTTGTACCACACGTGGGTGACTCCTTATCTACTTTAATCCTCGCCCTGATTTCTTCAGGCCACAGAGGAGAAGGAGGAGATGGAGGAACTTCAGGCCTACAACCGGCGTCTGCTCCACAACATCCTGCCCAAAGACGTGGCCGCTCACTTCCTGCAGCGAGAGCGGCGCAACGACGAGCTCTACTACCAATCCTGCGAGTGTGTCGCAGTCATGTTCGCTTCCATCAGCAACTTCTCCGAGTTCTACGTCGAGCTGGAGGCCAACAATGAAGGAGTGGAGTGTCTGCGACTTCTTAATGAAATCATTGCTGACTTTGATGAGGTGTGTGCGTGCGCACGCATGAATGTCAATTTACACTTGAGATGACTAGAGATTTCTCCCTGATTTTATTAACTTAATGTTTTTTCCATCCATGTTTTGGAGAAGTAACAGACTGTAGTGTTGTGAGAGGTTTATCCTAAAGCTCAATATTTATTCTGGTCTGGTTTCCACCAACTCATGGTAACAGTACCAGGGTCTTCTGCAGACTGACTCTCTCTGATGTTCACCATATTGCGTATTCTGTACAGAAATTTAAACTTTACTGAATTTAACATAAAATGGCAACAACTACAACATATGTTTGTTAAAATGACCTTGCACCCAAAACCCTGTAACAGCTGACTGATTAAACCTCTTCTCTCCGTCTTTCAACAGATCATTAGTGAAGATCAGTTCCGCCAGCTGGAGAAGATCAAGACCATCGGCTCCACCTATATGGCGGCCTCCGGCCTCAACGACTCCACGTACGACAAAGTTGGACGCTCGCACATCCGCGCGCTGGCCGATTACGCCATGAGGATGATGGACCAGATGAAATATATCAATGAGCACTCTTTTAACAACTTCAAGATGAAAATAGGTGGGTGGAAGGTGTTACTGCTCTGTACATATAACCAGGCAGACAAAAATGAAGAAAACTGTTAAACCTCGGAAGAAAGACAGAAAAAAAGATCTGTTGCCGAGTTGACTGAAGAGTCAGTATTTGTGACATATGGTGTAAATTTAAAGAAGGCATTTTCTCAAAACATCAATTATTTCTGGATGCGTCGTTGCAAAGTTGTGCCCAGCTTGCAGTAATAGCGAGGTACATTGCATCATTTTGTTGTTCTTTTCGTAGGTCTTAACATTGGTCCGGTGGTTGCTGGGGTGATCGGGGCCAGGAAGCCTCAGTACGACATTTGGGGAAACACAGTAAACGTAGCGAGTCGCATGGACAGCACAGGTGTCCCAGAGAGGATTCAGGTAACTTCATTCATCATCATTTTCACACCTCCTGTGAAATTTACATCAGCCAGGGTGTAGCACAGTAAAGTCAGCAATGAATACCAAAAACAAAAACACATTAAAAACTAGTTTGTCAAAAAAAAATTGTATTAATCACTCGGTTAAAATTTGCCTCCTCTGAGGGCCTCAGCATGCCATTAGACATATATATGTGTGAAAGTAATGTAAGATGGAGCTCTGCATGTTAGAGGTAAGAACTTAAATTATGTGCTGAATTTTAAAAGGAGGCCATGGAGAGAAGCTAAAATAGGGGAAATATGATTTCTAAGCTTCTGGAGAATAAAGAGTTTAAACAAACCTTCACATTTTCTGCAGGCAGCTTGTCTCCCTTTTTTTTTATTCAAATTTTTGCCTAAATTTAATGAATTCCCACTTTACTTTTTCAACTCCAACTCAGCAAGCATTTTTTTTTTTTAAATTATGCATAAGTTTGGCTCCAACTGTCTTTCTGGCTGTCATGTCAGTAATTACCAAGGGCTGTTTGTAAAAACCTAACAAAAGAAAACAGAAGAAAACGTCTGATTCTTTGTGTGTCTGCAGGTGACAACAGATCTCTACCAGGTACTGAGCTCGTATAACTACACACTGGAATACAGAGGCGTCGTCACAGTCAAAGGCAAAGGAGAGATGATGACGTATTTTCTCACCGAAGGACCACCCAGCAGTTAACCTTTACTAAGTGACTATCAGACACATGGGAAAGTTGTGCAACCTTTCCAATAACGAGCTGGCCTACAGACCCCTTTCTGGCAGACTGAAGCCTTTTTCCCTCACAGCAGAGACCCCCCTCCCTGAACCTGATGGCGCTTAGACCGAGAGGATTCATCCCAAAGCTCGTCATGAGCAGGAAGGAGCCCGGGAATGGCTGAGGGAACGTCTCCTCGACTCTGCCTTTTAGACCAAAGATCAGAACGTAAAGACAGTTTTGGCCAGCTTGGTCCTGAAGAAAGAAAGAAAGAAAAAAACTAATTCTGTTAAAAACTCCATGAGCTTCAATCTGCCAGGTTTTCTGAAAGATTCTTGGACAAATCTGCAAAGACTATGTCACCTCGTCTCCCTCTCTCTGCCTTTCTCCTGCTGATTATACACATGTACTTGTAAAACCCAGACGGTTTAATGTGTATGAATGATTTTTATGACCCATTTGTAAAGCGGTTGTCCATGTTGTCGTGGTACAGATACAAATCTCAAGTGTGGACACTAAACCAGCACTGCAGCACTACTCGTCCTTATATTAATATTGAACTGCATCAGTAAGTACGATTATTGGAACAGCAGTACGATAGGTCTTATTGCACAGGATTAGTCTCATATGAGGGTGTGGTTTTAAGTTAACAAAGACACGACACAGTGTTTGAATGAAGCTTCCTGTCCGAATCACACAACAGTGTCATCAGCGTATAAACACATCCGCAACACAAAGAGGATGTCAGTAAAGAGATTTTTCTAATCTGAAAAAGTTTTGTATTTTGACTTCAGAACACCAACCCTATGAGATATTTTAAGATTCTATATTTTCTACATTCAGAGCTCTCTATAAACTAAAGATGTACATAATTACTGCAGAAGTCTTCACTGGTGTTGCCTGATCTTAGCATCACGTCACAACCATTACTTTTTGTTCCCCAACAGAAGCAAATCAACACTCCCGATTCTCCTTTTATTTCTTGCTCGACCTCCCCCAACAACAAAAGGAATATCTGTTTTTCATTCGGTAGGAAGTCTCGAATGATCTCTGCTTTTTTTTTTTTTTTTAATCTTGCGGTAAAGACAAAGGGTCTCGGTAAGCGAAGGCGCAGTTTGAAGGACAGACTGAAGGACTGAAATGCATCAGCCTTGGTGCTCAAAAGCCATTTTGCACTCCAGTGCTTTCAGCCGTCCACGTCGTCATGCACTCCTCCACAGGCCCCTCTTGTTTTCTGTCAGATGGTACGACCCAATGAATGTCCAATGATCTCCGACGAGGCCTTTAATACGGACTCATCATGATGCTCATCCCTGTGTGCAGAGACAGATGAACACGTGGAAATGTGCACTTTTATCTGCTGTTTTTTGTCGTTTTTTTTTGTTTGTTTGTTTGTTTTTCATCATCAAAGCAGTTTTCTTCAGTATTACATCATTACTCAACAGGTTATTCCACAAACATGAGCTAGCTATACTGCAGTGATAACCAAATATTACAGCTGGTTTCATTTGTTTTTGATGACTCATAAAGAGTACAGTAATGAGAAAAATGTCTGGACAGTGTCAGGTTTCCCCTGGGGATACAGAAAACTTTAGCCTGAAACCTAATAAAACCAGCATTTCCTTTTTCTTACTGTCAGTAAATCGCATAAGAAGACCAAACTGAACGAGTTTAATCCATCACTCATGGATTTTCTATAGGAAATGTAAAATATAATGCACCACTGAAAAAGCACAACTATGAAAAGATGTATTCAGACTACAAGTAGTTAGCTTCGAGACGTTTGAAGTGAGAATGACTCAATATCAACTCCTGTAATAAATCAATTACAGCCTGGGCTCCTATTTAAATTCTGGGTGTAATTTTCAATTTGAAACATTTGTCAAAAATTAATTAATTTTGCTCCATAATAATTAAAAATGATAAAGACAGACCGGGCGTAATTAAAATCCACAGAGGAGCACCAACGTTGTGACCCAGCAGCTGCAGAGCTGCCAAGAATTCACTTTTAGGTGTTTAATCAAATATAAATGGATCTCAAAATGGAGCCCGCAAACATTTAAGCATGAACACGGGCGCAAACATTAAAATAAACAGTCAACATTTGGATACTGGTTTGGAAACAAACTAATACTTTTTGAAACAAATAAGAGATTCATAATAAAGCAGCAGAATTTAGAAATATTTACGCAAATGAATCTTTTTCAAACTAGCGGGTTTGTGCTTATTAAAGAAAATTAGGCTCCTTAAGCATCAGTGTTCATAATACTGAGTGCTCACATTAATACACAGTAGTTTCACCATTTATTATGGTTTTAAGCCTCCACTAAAATATCCCAGCTCACTCTGACAGATCTAAAAGAGCACAATGTAAGTGTCAGAGTGTCCCAGACTAGATACTACACACAGACTTCGTAAATGTACGACTACAGTCTACATAAATCCAGAAAATAACCCCCTGCCTTGTTAAAAGGCATCAGTGACAGTTTAGGAAGAGTGTTGACCTTCGATTTATAATATTTCTGGACACCAGTTTGAGCCATAAGAGAAATGTTTTTACTGTCCAAGACATACTTGATTGGTTTTCTTGTGAGATTCAGCTGACGGCAAGAAGAAAAATTAGATTTGCACCAGCTTTGTCTTTTAAATCTTGGTGGGTTAGCTGTAACTTTTTTTTTTTTGTTCAAAAAAACACTCTCCATATGTTTGTGCCAAACCACTGAAGAATAAACCTGTACGGGTTTATTTGAACGCAAACACTGAACATTTGACTCACTGAATGTTGTACCAATTTCCACCTACAAGCTCCCTCCGGTACAAATGTGCCATTATAGAGCATTAAAGACAGAAGAGAAGACTTAAATCAGAGTTCATTTACCAGTCCGACTATTGTTTTATGTACCTGTAAGAAAAGCTCACCTGCTTTTCATTTCTGCTGTTATTGATCCTCCTGAGGACTGATATCTGCAACAAAAACAGCTCCATGGAGAAAACCATATTTTGTTTTGTTTTCTTTTACAGTGAATTAAACTGCTGAGATGTTTCAAAATCTTCATGGTATCATCTGGTGTTTTTTCGTGCGTATTCTGCTTGGGCTGTCTGCTCACTAATGGATTCGGACTAATACCGGTTTTATTTGCACAAACTGTTCTCTCAGCTTGGCGGAGCTTCAGATAAAGTCTGATTCATAAAGAAAAATATGTTCAGATACTCCGCAAACATTTTATCTCAAGAGTCCAGATGCTTTCACAGTGAAATTCATTCAAAAGTGTTGAAATCTTGGTGGGCTTCAGGCTCGTTTTAGCTTGTACTCGTAGCTCACCAACAGATGGCAGGAGTGCTCCATCGCTTCCTTTGTGCAGGAACTTCTTTGTTTACTGTTCTTCATGATTTAGAGCCTGAAATGCAAGATACTTAAGTGCAGATTAGTACTTTGCCTGTTAGTTCATCTGTCACAACATTAATATCTATATTTATATTATAGTCTAATAACTGGCTATTACCTAAGAATGACTCTGGTTCATAGGCAGTGTTTTTCAGGAACTAATATGATTCATTTCACATACTGAAGCAGTCAACACAGCAGTGGGCTTGTTAAAGCAAACCGCACTCCCTGCTTTTACTTTTGTTGAACAGTCATGGAAAATTATCCCTGCATTGTGAGCCTTGTGCCAAAATCCTTATCACGACACACATCCGCATAAAGGACAAAAGTCAAGTAGGAAGTTAACACTGCATGCATGTGAAAAATGCTGAGTAATTCCTGCTGAGACAGGAGAAAAAATTGTTTCAGGAACCTACAGATGGGAGAATTACTGTTACATATAATGAGGCAATCACACACACACAAAAAAAGACATCAATTATAACAATTTTTCCTCTTGTGCTGCCTGAAACGTGCTGCCTCTGAGTCTTGAAGCAATCTGTTGCTCCAAAGGAAATGTGATTTGACTGAGGGGGAGGGTTCAAAACAAAACAAAACAAAAAAAACACACTTCATTTAGGAGCTGAAATTCTTGCAAAAGAAAAAAAAAGATGGTTCTGCCTCCAAGATCCGATTTTCTTTCAATAATAAAAACTTGAACTTGATGCTCCGCCTCGATAAAAGATGCACAGGATCCTTTTTCTTTTAATGATCCCCTTTTTATCAAACCTCTCAAATTCTGGTAGTGCCACATGGTGGTGTTCACAGTGGTGCGGTCTGCTTTTAATGCTCAGAGATGTTAGCGTGTATTTCATCCCTTACTTTCGTTGAGACTTTTAAACATCCATCCCTGCTTTCACTTTAAAAACCCTTGGAGCTCGATGTTTTTGACTTTCTACAAAACGCCCACCCAACATATTGACTGCAACTACCTAAGAAGGAGAATGTTGAAGAATCCTGGAGTACAATGCGGTCCAGATCCAAAACAAAAAAAGCTTTCAGCCACACAAAGAGAACAGCCATTAGGTCATGTGGGTGCGGCGCCGATGTTGGAAAGCCAAGAACATTCAGGCTGCGCTGACGGATCGCATGAGAGTGACGTGTCGACGTCGATCCTCAGGCAGCTCAGACGCTCAGACGCCAGATGGACATCGAACCAAAATTCTAATTCTTAATTCAACTTTTTCCGGTGAAACCACGGATGTCAATCTTGGCACACGTGGATTATAATAAAAACAGTAAGGACATGCGATAACTCTACACTTCTTATTTGCCATTAAATGTTAAAATGAAGCACAGAGCCAACAAGGATGATGTAATTTCCTGAAGCAAAGTCAAACTGTCAAAGACAATAAATAAGGCATCTCATGGTAGCAGTTATGTTAAATCGTGTTAATGCATGAGTCAGGCCAAGGCTGGAAGTTTGGGTTTATTTAGTCATAAATGGCAGACAGAAACGTCTGAACCGAGGGAATCAGTGGAAGAAACGGGAGGTCAGAAGATGTTGAGATGTTACGGCTGACTGTTCTCAACAAAACTGCTCTGCATCTTCACTGGTGGCAACACAGACCTGTTTATTCACACAGTCGGCTGACACCGGCATATGCTTGAGGCTGTGTAGGCGAGGAAGGAGGATATGTTTGCTAACCGTCTGAATCGACTGCAACTATTTTTGTGACAAGCAGACGTACGGCACGCCTGAATAAAAATGGAGCAAATAAAAACAAAACCCACCAAATTCATCACATATGTAGAAATCTTCACTAATGACGCGTCACAACAAAGAATGAATTAAAAAATAAATAGCAACGTGAACCGTCTATATATACGTATATAAAACAAACACTTGCAAATATAAGATATGATGATTTTCCTGTTTAGAAAGCATAAATAAAACACAGCAGCATTGCATAGTTTCACACAAAGACCTAAACAAGAGTCCACTTCACCAGGTCAGATATGAAAGATAAATATGCCATCTGTGGGGGATTTAAAAAAGAAAAGGTGGTGGGTGGAACATGGGTGGAGACTTAACAGAATTGATCAAATTCATGTTATTGTAAGATTTATTAATGTTTTTCAGGCAGCCTTTCTGTATTGTCTGTTTAACAATTAAAGATCCTTAACCTTTAGTAGGCGGTTTTGTTTTGTAAATTGTTAACACGCGGTTCAGTGATGCAACACAAATTTCACCCCAATGACACAAACTGATATTAAACAAAAAAACAAAAACATAAAAGCAGTCCGACAATCAACACAGTTTGTCAGAAGACTGTAAAAAAGTGAACGTGGAATTAAACAATACAGAGTTTAAAATGCCTAAATTAAAGGATTTTATGGGTGAAATACAGAACTGATATACAAAATGCATCCAAAATTTGTAACTTTTTTTTTTAATATGGAGGTCAATAAAGAAATAACCATAAATATACAAATGAGTTGATGGAATTCAATACCAAAATGTGTTCACTTTTTTAAACGACCCTAAACTAAGAATTATTTTTAATGGGACCGCTTTAATTTATTTCAGCCAGGAAACTTTGATAACATAAAGCTTCATTTAAAAATCTCGAGAGATTGATTTTCTAAAGGGGCATATTAATTACACACTTTGTTGTAAATGCACAGAAATGGTTATCTGTGCACACACAGACATGTTGAATCAGTCAAAACAACAAAAGTAATCCCTGAAAATGGTAAAAGCTGCAGCTGCTTCGACTCGATCTTTAAATAACATTTGAATTTGATATAAAAAGATAGAAAAAACAAACAAAAAAATATTTAATGTGGCCTTCAAAATTAACAGTCTTGTGAGAAAAATGAACCCTTTTCGAAAAACGTGATGAAATACCATTCCTCAAACATCATCAGCTCATCTAGAAATGTATCTTGACTTTAATTATTTTTGAATTATTTCAAATATTAATCGGGTCAAATTTCCTCATAGGTGTCAAAACAACTGGTTCTGGCCTTTTCTAGTTATGAACCCAACCACAGATGTATTTCTGACAGGCGTCAGTGATGGTTTATTTCACTGAAATTAGCAAATAATATCTACTTTTTAGTGTGGCTCACTTGTTCTGAAATGCAATTTGCGCTTTCACCCAATGTGCAGGCTATTGCATGCAAGTTCATTTCTCAAAAACAATAAAAGAAAAGAAACAATTCACATTTGTCCCTTGGGTACAGTGGAAATATTAACTTTGGAACTGAAAAGCAGGTTTTGTATTTGAGAAATATGGAACAGTTTTCAAACACAGAAAGTGTGCGTTTCAGTACATCACATCATAGGTCCGGTCCAATACTTAATTCTGCAGGTGGATTGTGTGTACACGTTTGCAAAACTGGGCATCCTGCTTGCAGGATTGTGACCTAAATCATGGCTGCACTAGAAGAACCTATAAATCTTCATCACACAATGGTGGAGAGTAGACAGCCTCCAAAATCAATCCAATAAGCTCCATAAATGATTCAGCCAGTAGCAGAGATGCTTTTCCACATCCAAACTAGACATGTCCATTTTAGTTTTCCTTTTCCTTTCCTTTTGCTTTTGTGTCTGCATTGTCCCATGAACCACTGTTGGTATTTCCAGGATGTGTGAAGCATCAAAGTAAAAGTCTGTTTGACCGTTTTGTTCAAGTCCTTTTGTTAGACATTGTAGTCCGGAGCTTTTCCCAGCGGTTGCCTCAGCCTTATTTGCAGCGTCATGAAGGCCCCCACGGCCACATGGAAGAGGATCTGCCAAATGTTCCTTAGTTCATACAGATACATGTTGGACAGACAGATGAGTGCAAACGCCAGGAAGGACTTACTGTTCCTCCACACAGAGAAATAGGCAAACAGGTAGCACTGAAAAGGAAAAGAGCAAAAACAAACAACATATTGACCACGAATACGTCTTAAAAACAGAAAGCCTATTATATAACTCTCTTCTTATCTGTCTACTACTTTGTGGCGTTCCGTTTAGCACCAGGAGCTGCACAATGGGAGCTGATGGAAATATTTTATAAAGGAGGTTCTGGCCTGAAAGGCACTGAGCTTCGGCGAATGTTTGTCTAACTGACAAGCTGCTGAGCTGTAAAGTGCAGGGCTGTTAGTCAGCCGGTGATGGGCCGGCCTTACCGCAGACTATCACTTACCTGATACAGACAGGCTGCTGTGCCGAGGAAGAAGGCAATCACATAATTAAAGTCTTCGTCATCATTCTAGACAGAAGAAAGAAAGGGTGAATATATCCATTTCTTATATATAACAAATGGGAGAAATGACTCTGTTTGCTTCAGTGATTTGTAGTGATTACTTTTTAGAAATGTAGATTTGTTTTTTTAATTAATGAATATGGAGGAAGAGTGTGGAAACAAATGTTTCTTTCTTATCTAGACCTGAGAAGCACCATGAACAAATTCTAGCATTTTCCAAACTTTTCAAGACTAATTTCCTCCGTCGTACGTGACACCAGTGACCAGTGTTTAAATGCGACCCTCATCATGTGCCGACCTGTAGGATGCTCTCTATCGCATGGACCCCCCGCAGCAGGTTCAGCCCTCCACAGAGGACGGTGAGCACAAAGGAAACAACGCCCGGCAGTGTCGCTGGTTCCAACATCTGCGTGGGAGCTGAAAAAAATCAGTGCAATATTATTATTTATAAAAGCTTTGTTATACAAGGTTTTTCACTTGATAGGAAGTAATTTGTCATATTAAAAACCACTTATAGGCAGACTAAATGCCTGTACCCTTAAAGAAAAATAAATAAAAGAGGCTAAGTATAAGATTTTTTTTTTTCATTTAATCATTTAAATTCTGAGACATCCTGGCACCATATAGGAGTAATGTGTCACCGTTATCAGATTAGATAACTTCATCCCTCAGGACAACATGATTTATGTTCTTAAAAAGTAGAGACTGGAAAGGTCCACAGAGGAGGAGCAAAGCATGGAGAGAGATGCTCTGAATGATGTTGGGAGGAACACAACAGCTCAAAGTGACCTGAGGTGGAGCAGCTTAAGTGTGACGATGCATAAAGAAGGAGAGTGGATTTGATTAGACTAAGAATTACAAAAGTTGCTGCTGATATAGAAATGAACATGCAGCTAAGAAATCATCTGAACATTTCCACAACTATGGACCGCTCTAGTTGTGAATACAGACACAAGCAACAGTCTTCCAGTGCTTTTTGGGGACATGTTACAAGAGATTTACCATTGTTCCTTCTATGTTTTCTCATTAAAAAAAACACCAAAACGGACCCATTTTTTAGTGCAAACAAATGAGAGAAAAAAACAGTTAGATTAAATAAGTAGTAATTAAAGATTTTTATTGGGAAGTCATTGATTCTGCAGGTTTTACATATATGTGTGTGTGTGTGTGTGTGTGTGTGTGAGAGAGAGAGGGAGTGGTGAAACAAGGAGGTGCTTTGGCGCCTGACTCACCTACACTGGCTGTGACTAAAATTAGCTAATGACAGAACAATCAATAGAGTCTTTGGAGATAAAGTGCTTGTTTTAAGTAATAAAAACCCTATTATTTTTTTAAAACAATTCTACACTAATGAGAATGTACATCAATCAGCCAAAACATAATGACAACTTACCTAACAAAGAGAAGATGGCCTGTTTGCAACCAAAAGATCTATGACCTGTCAAGGCTCAATTAAACCTGTGAGCATCAGTAGGAACCTCCAGGCACCAACCCATCATGTATCAGATCCTTTGAGGGTGTTTTTCTGATGCCATACCACTGCCCAGCTTTTTTATTATTCATTATAAACCTTTATTTAACCAGGCAAATCCCACTGAGATCACAGATCTCCTTTTCAAGGGAGGCCTGGGCTTGAAGACAGCCTCACATGCAGGTTTTTAGACTGAGGGAGGAAACTGGAGTACTCTGAGAGAAACCCCATGAGCAGCTTAGGTTTATACAACCTACTGAACATGATGTGCATGTATCCTGTTCACAGCACTATTCAAAAATTCAACGTTTTTAATACTGATCCTCCATGGATCAAAGTTGTTTGTCCAGGATATCCCACAGATGCTCGACTGGATTTAGATTTGGTGAGTTTGTAAACCATGTTGTGTATCTCAAATTATTCTCAAACATTTTTTTGCAATGTGGCCTTCTTCGAGCAGATAATCCTGCCATCAGGGAAAACAGCTTCCACAAAAGGATGTGTTCAGTCAGCAACACTGTTTAGGTGAGTAGCGTGTGTCATGTCCTAAGTGGTAGGACATTAGATTTGCAAATTATTGCCCAAAGCATCACACTGCCATTTCTTTCAGTCCCATAGTGAATCCTGGTGCTTTGTTTTCAGGTAAGCAATACGTAGACCCAACCATCCAAACGCTGTAAAAGAAAAGATGATTCATCTGACAGAGACACCAATGCAGCTAAAACTTTCCATTAATGCTTGAGGCAGCATTTGATGTGTGCCATGTGTGTTTTTGATGTATTGTATTCCACCCACTGCCAGGGGCCACTGCAATGACATCATGTTTATCCCATCACCTGTCAGTGACTGAAATAGTAAAAGACCAACATCTACGGTCGCCATTACTCATGAATATTGGAGAGTTCCTGGAGAATGTGGTCTGTACTTCTGTTCACACACAAACCTCAGTAGATTTTAAGTTGGAGATCTGTTTAATGATACACCTAACCCAAATTTGGATGCATTCACATGACAAGCAAGCAGCAAAAAAAGCATGAGTCAGAAACTCTTATACACACTCAAATCATCCAGGCATTTGCATTTTTATAGCCAACCTTTTCAGAACATGCATGGAAACTTTTAGAGCCAAAAAAAAACAATGAAAATGGCTTCGGTGTGCAGTAGCAGCTTGAGTCCTACCTATGCCCTTGTATTTAGAGGATGTGTGCACTGGGAATCCATTGATAGCCTGCAGGTCCTCTGGGGAAAGCTGATAGGGCGGTCGCAGTT
Organism: Kryptolebias marmoratus; assembly: GCF_001649575.2. Taxonomy (NCBI): domain Eukaryota; kingdom Metazoa; phylum Chordata; class Actinopteri; order Cyprinodontiformes; family Rivulidae; genus Kryptolebias; species Kryptolebias marmoratus. The sequence continues at coordinate 22,541,328 of NC_051435.1, read as the reverse complement.
TGATCTCTGTCTGCATGTCGGCCAGGTTGATCTTTGTGGACAGGGAGCGAGGGCTGTTGTAGCGCTGTTTGGTTTTCTGGATAAAAGTGTCTGGGGGATGACAGCCAGCACAACAACAAGCTGGTTAATACTGCAGGGAGTAAAACAAGGGAGATAAACAGATTCTCTGCATTAGAGATAACAACACTGTCAGGGTTAACGGAAGATTGGGCAAAATGTCTTTTGAGTACTGGTTTAACGCTAATATGACTTGCTGGTGAGAAGGAAAAACAGTTTCCTCGAATGATGTGATAGATTATTTTGAATAAAAACTTTATAAACACTGTTTTAAGTCATGTTGTCACAGTTACAGCTTTTCGTGCATGCCTTCATACAAACAATGTCTTTTACATAACAAAACATTTAAAAACACAAGACATAATGCCATAAACGTTCATAATCGAATCAGTTTGTGCAGCTATAACAGAAGTTTTAGCCTGCAAGTTAAACCTGGACATTTTATTATGCGACACACTCTGACACAAACTTTACAGTAGCAAAAACTTACCAAATTCAATGAAGGAGTAGGGCCGCACAGCGCCGCTGATACGTTTGGCATCATACGTGACAATAAACTCCTTTTGCAGTTCATCGAGGAAGCAGAAGGCCAGGACGTTGGGGTAGTTTGCCGTGCACACCATCAGGTATCCGACACCCAGTGAGTAGGTGAAACTGAAACAAGCATTACTGCTTTTAATGCAACGCACTTTCCTCTGTTTCTAGTTAAAAACCCTGAGAAACTAATTGGAATGACGAGCTCCAAACCCCAACATACCTGCAGTTCGGATTCGGCCTGTTATCGCTCCGATCACAGTCTAAACAAACCCCATTTAAAACGCATCACTGGTTTGACAAAATCTTACACTTTCACAGATCATTAAGCTCAGCAACCATATTTACATTCACTGACACCTGCACATACAATGCTAGCATTGCAGTGCTAATTGATACAATGAACACTAAATTTCCCAGATAAAAATATTTTGCATTGTTTTAACAGCTGAACACATAATTAAAAGGTAAAAACAGTTATCACAACCAAAGGGTGTGAAACACTGATGTCAGAAGATGCTGCTGTGGTGATTATCATAGAGTGAAATACATATATTCCAGATCAAAAGAATCTCCATCTATTAGCATGTCACAGTGTGGCTGCAGGACCTCAGAAATTCAAGCTACTTACATACAAATAAACTTATGCTGCTGGACTTTGGGAGGCTATTATTGTACATGGTTCCAATATATGAATGGTAATGTGAGTTTAACGTGAATATGATATTTATAGTAAGTTAAGTACAGCAGATTTTATTAAGAGGGTATTTAAAGAAAAGTTGGACTTCAGCCCACAGAGTCTCTGCTTGCAAGTTCCTGACCATGCAACTAATAGAAATGGTTGCAAAAATATCGAATTTGATTATAATTTGCTTGGGAATAGCGAAATTTCATTTTTTTGGCTGCTCCCTTTAGGAGTCACCTCAGCGGATCGTTTGCCACCACCTCACTCTATCCAAGCACCCTACATCACTACATCTAGGAACCTTCTCTGTGGTCTTCTATCCCTGTTCTGCACATCTCCAAAACACCACCGCCTTGCCTCCAAACACCTCAAACCACACATCACAGCAGGTCTCACCATCATCTCGTAAACCTTCTCTTACATTCTTGCAGCTATCTTTCTGTCACAAATCACCTCTGCCACTCGTCTCCATCCACTCCACCCTGTCTGCACTTTCTTCTTCACCTCTCTTGTGTTCTGCTCGTTGCCTTAAGTGGTTGACCCCAGGGACTCAACTCATCCACCTTTACTATCTCTACTTCTTGAAGCGTCACTGACATTTGTCTCCCTTTCATTCACACACGTATTCTGTCTTGCTTCAACTGACTTTCACTCCTAAATAACAAAATCTACAACTGTAGAGCTGTGTGCAGAATTCAAACCCGACAACCACCCCACTCTTAATCACATACAGAAAGACTAATAAATCAGCTTCTCTTCACATGAGATCAATACACAATTCAAAGGAGAGACACTATTCAGACTTCTTCAGACCAACATTTACATTCAACAGCACCTACTAGCAAGCATTCAGACAAACTGTATCACAATATTACTTAAGACAGTCCCTCTTTGCTTAGAGCTGGTACATTGTGATAATTATCAAATTACAGGTGTGATTCAAATCTACAAACAGCTTTTTTTGATAGAGTAGATATGGCAGCCAAACACTAAACCACACACTAGTCAGAGGGTGGCAAACAAAAAAAGGAGGTGACAAGAATGCAAATATAAGCAAGAAAGAGATAAACTGTGACATTCTGTTGCTTCTAAAGTAATATTGATGAATCAGAATATGAGTACTGGCAATAAGTGAATGACAAAGTACCAATCCCCTTTCCAATTAACTAACCGATGAAAATTAAGCCAACTAGAAAACTGAAAATTATGTTAGAAATGATTTTCTATACAGCTAGTTTTAGGCAATCAATGTTCATGTGATTAGAGCTTTGGGGGACAGTCAATAGTTAATAATCAGTTTTGGCTCATGCATAACTTATGCATATCTAAATCTGGAAAGTCTGTGGATGGATGTCATGGAACAGCTTCACTAATAACCTCTTAGATAATAATCACATCTGACTGAGGATAGAATAACAGCTAAGTGGGTAAAATTTATAATGCATGCATATAGCACAAACCTGAATACACTAAATTATTGGAGAATTTAAAGCAGTCCATGCAGGGATACTAAAAAATCCCTAAATCCTACCACGTCCTTTAAATTATTCAAGCAATGAAATCAACTTTGAAGACTACGGGGATTCTGATAGTAATTTATTCCTACAATGAAGGCTAAAAGGAATTTTCTACTGCCTTCATGCTACAGAAATGTAACAAAGAATATCACAAAAGATTTGGCTGTGATTTGAAACACTATTCTTTATTGTGACCGTCCCGTCATTTCAGTTTCTAAGCCATCAATGTTTTAGATCAATCAATTAAAGATGTCTGTTTTTTAATCCAAATAAAAAAAAGCTCAAGGTACAGCTGATGCAGAGTTTCTTTTAAGGACACGACCTGGGTCTTAATAAGACTAATGAGCTCATAACAAACACTGCTTCAAAGTGTTTTAAAGTCTTTCCCCAGAGCCCCAGCGGAGCTTTTAGAAATGGTTTGACAGCTCAAATTTCACTAGAAACTGTTGACAGATGTCAAGAATCAAGCAGAGAAACTGTCACAAACCATGAATCAATATGAACTAGCATGATGCATCTAGCTACTTGCTGTGCTTTAGAGGTTCACTGACTCACTGTAGATTTGTTTTTTTATTTAAAACTAACATGAATTCATAATTTCAAGAGATGCACAACTGAATGACATCATACAAGCCTGTGTACATAATGTGACAGTTTTTTCAAAGTGATATTTTGAACCAAAATCACAATAAAACAGAACCTACTTAACATTGTACTGGCCAGACTTGAACGTGCAGCGGTCAGGAAACTGGCTGAGTTTCTTGGAGAGACCTTTGAGATGCCGCTTGGTCTCCTGAAGCTCTTTTTCCTGTTCATAGTCAGTGGATGCTGAGAGAGGCAGGCCGTCCGCGACCCGAACCACAGAGGCAAACAACACCATTGACATTTTACTACTGAAGTTGTCTCACGGAAGGCCTGGGAATAAATATACAGTCAGAGTAATATTTGTTATCAAATCTCTGAAACACTTATTGTTAGTACATCACAAATTTAAAGTTTAATACTTGTCATACACACTGCTCTTTGGTAACTTTTAGACAACCCAAGCAGGGTTGGACAGTTCATAAATTAGTGCTAAAACATGTTAGTCAGAGTATTTTTTTGGACCTAAAGATATCTCAAGAAAAATAAACTTTGAATACATTTATATGCTACACTAACTAAAAAGGCAATCTGAAATTTGACTTTTGTCTCTAATAAGAAAAGATGGTTCATAAGAATGTCTCATAACACTGCAATCAGAAACAATAGGACCCAATTTTTTAGAAGCATCCATGTTTTCTTTAAAATTAGATTTGTTCGGTGTTTATAGCATCCTTTGTCACCCATTCACCTTAAAATATTTATCCATCATAGACACAACACAACCTCAGCTTTCTAAAGACTTAAAAACAATCATTTTATTTTGTTCAAAGTTTATCATACACTGAGACAGAAACAGAGACACACATCTTAAATTATTTTGCTTTCGTAACAATACAACATTGGTGAAGACTGCGAAGTTAAAAACACCTGGAGGACAAAATGATGCTTCAAACAAGCTTAAGCTGTATAATGTTCATATTCATACCTGATGCTCTTCAGCAAAATATTACAACACCACAAGAAATCAAAAGTTCATTTTAATGAATTCCTCCAAACGACTGTAAACACGTGCTGATGCAGACCTAATAAAAATAGTTTACTATTTGAACATGGTCTTTGGTATCTGCGGGTTCTTTCATTTAACCCCCCCTATTAAAATGTTGGCATTCTTTCCTAATAACTAAATAAAAACAAACTCAGTGGTCGAATGTGTGTCGGAGTCAGAACCACGGAGAGCTCCACGACCGCCGACAGGAAGTGACTTTCACGGATTCTGTCACCACATCGTGCCTCCACAGGGGTCATGGCAAACGTAAAGGATCACTTCAAAGCGAACCCAGGAGTTTAACAAACAAAACAAAACGACAACGAAACAAAAACAAACAAAAAAGGGACCGGCTGATGTTTGCTAGGCTAGCTACCCAATTGCAGAACCATACGAAATGTAGTAAGGCTATAAAACTATCGAGCTACCATCTGGTTCAATAGGCTCTAAATATATTTCCTACGGTGGCAATTGTTTGTCTAGTGTAACATAAGAACAACAGCTACAATAACAACAGAGACCAAGTTAGCTAGCCACTCTCTGTTAGGCGCTAACAACATTAGCTTAGCAAAACGACGCTAATGAGCTAACAGCTAAACACTCAGCATATCAATCACTCTGAAAACACGTAAATTACGTTTAAATTGAATTACATCTCGGACCATCCGAGGTAATCACCTGACAAAGCAATACCTGGTAAAAGAGTGCAGCATCGTGTAATGCAGGGCTCTGAAAGTATGAAGGAAGCAGAGGCAGCTAGCAAGGAGCAGTCAGCCACTGGTCGCGTTTACGTGGCTGTGTCGCTGTGCATTATGGGTAACGACAACACGCGAGTAGCACGCTAAACTAAACTTTTATACCGAGTTTTAAGGAAACTTGGAAAAATAAGTTAAACTTAATTAATTCATTTCTGTTAAAGCTATCTATCTGTAACTGTCAATGTATTTCTTCAGTACATTTAAAACAACTATAGTTGATTAACGCTTCACAACAATATAATAAAATACACTAAAACAATAATATATAACATAAAATACAATAAATAGAAGTAAGAAACAAAGCAAAATAGCGTATGTTGAAGTATCATACATTGAATATACCTTTTTCACTTTTCTGCTTTAATCTGGATCATGAAACATCAAGAGATGCTGGTTGGTTGTTGACATCAGTCAGTCCATTTAAAACTTAAAACAATCAGTAAACTAAAATCCTCCTCCAAGGCTTTAAAAACTGTGCCATCCCCAGTAAACTTTTGAAATCAGTCACTTGAGAACGTGTAATTGGGAGTTTGTTTGTTTTTTTTAAAAACTGAAGTTATTCATGCTTTTTTTTGCACCTTTTGAAAGATTTGAGCACATTTCTACAGATTACCAATAGCCAATATTAAAAAGAAAACAAACAAAAAACTCCATTCCAAATGTGAATTGGCCAAGAAGCAAAGGCGTCCATTAACAAGCTGAAAGACATGATTCCTCCACCATTGCCCCGAGTCTGTCACCAGGGGGCCCCGAGGGTTGAGATGCCCTAAATATCTCACCTGGGAGACATCCAGGAAGCATTTCTAAACCACCTCTAATGACTGCTTGTTTCTTGGCTGAAATCCAGGTAGCTGTGGGTTTGTATACTTCAGACACTGGCCTTTGTGAAAAGACCTATTCCATGTAGATCTCGTTGGAATATGGGCACCCAATGTTCCTTATTTCTGTTAAGCCTTTGTGAAGCTCTTTTACAAGCACAAGTTCATTTTGTTGCGTTTTTCCGAGCAGCCAGTATACAGGTTTAACTGAAAGCCTCTTTGGTTGTCCAGGTGTTATTTTGTATTACCTCTTGTTTTTAGATAACCCTTACATTAAACATTTGACTAAGTACAAACCTCATTTCTGACAAAGTCTAAGAGTTTCCTAAAATGACTAAAAACTAATGTGTCGATTCATTTTAAGATATTGTATCACTAAATATATTAATAAATTATGAATTTATCCATTTTAAATGAGCTCATCCTTAAATTAAACCATTTCAGTTTAGTTTTTATTTCAGTTTAGTTTGATCGTCATTTACTCCAGTTACTAAATTCCCACCAGTGGAAAACTAACCCCATTCTTAAGTATTTGATGTGCAGAATTGTTTTTTTTTTCTTCTTTTTTTTCCTTCAGTTTAGGCTATAGAATGAAAAATGAATAATGAATGTGTATCCAGAGCCTTCCAAGCTTTCGAGCTCCACTTAGATCTGAAATAGGCCATTTGCTGGTGTCAGCATTTTCTTCAATTTTCATACATTTCCTGTAGAAATGGGGGGTGGGGGGAGAAAGTATACACACTACCCAGAGCACAACAGCGTGTCAGCCTGGGGGAACCTCTCCAGTACCCTCACAGCCCATTTGTGTGTGTGCTAAAGCCAGAGAGAAGCAGACGTATAAGGAAAGTGGATGATGGATGCGTGCTGCTGCTGACAGCTTGATGAATCGCCACAGGTATGTGTGAGTGTTTAATGCAGAAAGTGGCAGGTGTGAGGAAGGCAGTGTCATTCGCAGTGACACAGACTAAACACAGGTGCACAAACACACACACACACACACATTTCACACATCACTGCTAATTGTCTCTCTCCCTGGACGTCATTGGTTCACATTTCATTTCTGAGTTCAGGAATCTTCAGAATGGCATTTTCAGATCTACAAGGGATTCCTGGTGTAATTGTTCTCCTTTTAGGAAATCCAGTTTTAAGAGGCTGAAGTGTTAAACCCGGACTGTTCCAGATCTATATCCCTGACCATTGTTGCTGAATGCCTTGGTCTTATTCAAAATCCTAGATATGCAGTAAAGTCAAAAAGAATCTGTCATTTGAGATCTAACACTATAGAAAGATAATTTTCCTTCTTGCCTTCTTTAACAGCACCTGCAAACACAAGGTTTGTAGTAAAACATTTTGCAGCCTTCGATTCCTCTGAAACACTTTTAGAATGAGGTGAAGCGTCCACTTCAAGCTAAAACTTCCTTCTCTGCATTGCTGTTTAACCTTATTGAAAAATAAGGTCCTTGGATTCTTTGGGAAGCATGAGCCCCAATATTTTGTATAAATATTAAGGGGGGGGGGGTCTATCAATCTTGTGTTTTTGTGGACAGTTGCATTAAAAAGGTAAAGTTAGAATTACAGCCATTTACTAAGCAGGGTGAGCTTATTGCCTTGAAAATAAAACTTCTTGGTACATTTATCTAATGACCTGTTGAATCAGACCTAATGCTTCTTTTCTAATGTATTTCTTCAGGACTAAATTACAGTGATTGGACAGTTGTGCTGCATTTAGACCTTTTTGCTTTGTGTTAAATAACAAACTAAACAATATCACTTGGTGCACAGTGGGACCAAAAAGTTAAAATAAAAAAAGAGGTCTAGAACCACTACTTGTCTTTTTAGATGTGGCCATAAAGCTGAACTGAATAAATGACCACCTGCTCTTCCTCGGTTTAGTAGGTGTCCATGAATCCATTGTGACCAGATAATTGAAGAATAGGCTCCTGGGTGAACAATCTAAAGGTGTTAAACACAGTGACACACAAATTTAGCATTTCACAGCTTGTCTTGACAATCTGACAACACTTGACAGGGACTGTGAGGGGGAAAAATGGGATGAACTGATAAATTAAAGCTTGTAGAGACTGACAAAACATGATGGAAACTTCTAGACATCTTCCAATTTATGCTTTGAGAAACTCAGATTCAGTCTAGCAGATGGCAGTGTCACTGGTGACACAAACCACCTTAATAAAAGAGACAGAAAAAATATTCAGACTGGAGCTTGAAGTGGTGCTAAACAGATGTTTACAAACAACAATACTGCTCATGTTCAGAGCCAACTTGCTAATGGACAAAATTAAGAATTTACAGGACACAACAAACTGCTACCAAATTAAAGAAAATATCTAGGGTTTATTTATTTTTTTGTCCAACTCCTAGAAATGAACAATTAATATTACTGGTAGTACATAGCTTTTCTTTATTTGGAAAGATAGTTGAATTCTGATGGATAGTCAGAGCGGGGCCAAGCCCAAACCGGATTGCTGTTGGTTTGTAAAACCATTCAAATCTCAAAAAATACATCAGTTCAGGGACATATTATTTTAAAAGCTTATACACTGCCACCAATTTCAAATTTAAGTTATTTATAAAACACTGTGGTTATTTGCAGGCATAAATAGCAGCAACATATTGCCATAGCCCTTCCTGTGCAGCCTGGGGCATTTCCTATAGAGATGTCAATATTTCTGCAGGAATCCCAGTGTGATGCAAAACTGATGGCAGCGAAAAGGTTTATAAAGTATGGTTGACTTGATGAGCTATGATTTGTTCATCAATTCAATCAAAATTAAACCATTTCTCCAAACTGAGGACATTCAAAAAGCTATCTAAAACAGGTAAGATGTTAATTGTTCATAACCTTTCCATAGATTTGGGATAGTGCAGATTTTTTATCCAAACTCTTTTTTTTAAAGTGGTCGACATTTTTTTTCCTGAATTATTTAGACACTACTATAAAAAGTACAGTTCTCTTCACACTATTGACTGATCCAAATAAATTACCTCACTGTGGTGTCAGAGGAAAATCTTTAAACTTTCCCCATCATTTTCTGTTGGATTGATTTGTGCTGTTTGATCCAATTTGTCAGCAAATTCAAACTAATGAAGAAAAGGCATATTAAGGATGACAAAACGAGATTTAAACAAGATATATCTAAATCACAAAGATGCGATTGTGAGTTAAAGTTGAGGAATGAAAAAACTGACATCACATGGATAGAATGGCAAACGATTATTGACAAAAGGGAAAACGAGTTCCAATAAATAATCTGAGCAGGCGCTGACTTTCCTCTATCCACTCTTCAGCCTCTGGTTATTATGGTAATTTTGCATTAGTTAAAACACTGTACCCAGCCTCCAAGAAAACCCACAACTTCTTTTTAATAAATAAATAAAACAATCCTCCTCCCAGGCATTAAAAACTGTGCCATCCCTTTGAAAGTCCTCCAAAGTGAAACGGAGACTGAGGGACTCTGGGGCATTATTCAGCCTGCAAAGACTAAATTCTGCACGCATCCCAACAGCAGCGCTTCATCTGCATAGAACTGAATGATCTATAGACTGGACACACAAATCTGCAAAGTCACATCCAAGTTCTGGGGTGGACGCTGTAAGGCCTGCACAAACCGATCTGAAAAGGACCGATTTATTCTGTAAATGCAGCACCTCGGAAAAAGGAAACTGGCAAGTTTTACACTGAGATCTTATGTCATGTTTGAGTCCAGTCTCACAATAAATCAGTCAGTGTCAGATCTGCTGAGTGCTACTTGTGCTTCATTTGCTGTGCATTTTTTTTTTGAGATGTGAGAAGAAAGAAAAAAGGAAAAATCTAAACAAACAAGGACAAAGTGACACAAGAACTGTGCATTAGCCCGAAAACCCAACAAGGTCAGAATCAATTTATTTCCTGCTTTTAGTCAGGCTACGCTGCTGTATTTCCACTTTGCTTTCTCTTCAGCTTTGACATAAATTCAACAGCAATCCCTTCAGTATTTGCTGAGTCAATTCATATCAACCGAAAGGCGTCAAAGTCATGCTGACGCTTTAGAAAAATTCAGTGGGATCACCAGAAATATTTGAGTTCCATGTCTGGGAGTCAAAACTGTTTGTTTCCATCCATCTAAGAGTTATAGGCAACTCGGGAGTCGTACGTCAAACGCTGCTCTGAAACTGTTCAGGAAGAGGCTTTGTTGGAAAAACTGCCCATACAGCAGATATGTGTTTATCACATAAAAAGCAGCTGAAAAAACCTTTGTTTTTTTGGAAACGTTTGGCTTTATTTCATTTTTTTTTTTAGGGGCAAAACTGTACATATGGCTGGGCACAGAAAAATCAACAAAGGCAACAAATGACTTCTTGGCATAAAAGTGTGAAAAAAAATGCCCACACAACATGGATACCTTTGGGATAAAGGATGAAGTCTTACTAAACAAATGGAGGATGTCAGTGTGAAAGCTACGAAACAAAAAACAAAGGAATAATGAAAGGTAGTTTGTTCATGAGAGAATAATAATAAAAAAACAAACACACCAAATTACAGCAACACCCATCTTCATAAAACCCTCTTAAAGAAATCTCTTGCTCAAATGAAATTGTATTGATTACACTGAACACTTGTTACAAAAACTCATTTGGTGCCAGCCAGAACATTTGAGATACTTCCACCATAATGAGCTCCTTAAGATAACAATAAAGGGTTCAGGAACCTCTACTGGTGATACATTATGTTTGATATGTCACCGTGACAGAACAGAAAAAGGACAAATAAATTGCGTTTCTCAAATACAAATGTAAACATTTTAATTTAGTGACCAAAGGGCTCAAAATGATTCAGCTGGAATGTAAAATAATAAATGCATTCCCTTTAACGGTGTTACACTATCCCTGAGAACCTTATTCATAATGAAAGAAACCCAAGATTTGAATAATAAATCACAAGCGCAGCTACAGATAGGACTTTAAATATTAAGACAGGCCGAAGCACAGAATTTCAAAAGATGATGGCCCCCACATTGATGGCATTATGCTGGGAGAGGTGGAAGAGTGTTTGGGGGCGTGGGAGCTGGGGGAGATCGCTGTCCAAACTTTGAAAGTAGGTGAGCAGAAACCAGGTCGAGGCGTGGCAGGCGGACGCAGACTGAGGCCAGACTGTTCAGACTGCTGTCATTTTACACTCGAGTCATCAGGTTGTTGGGCAAAAAGCAGTGGAAACGCATAAAACAGACTGGGCACTCTGAAACAAAGGGTCTGAATGTCTAATCAGTGAGCCAGAGGTCTGAACTGTTCCAGCTCTGTGTGGGTGTATGAGAGGACTGAGGTGCACAGAGAACTTCAGAAGAGTTACAAGTTTGGACATTTTCTGATCAACATACGTTTAGCAGGCAAACGTGTTTTTGCACACTCCATGCTTATGTAAATGAGCCTTCCTTTTACTAAAACATTCATGAAAACCCATTCTGAACGATCATTAAAGGAGGCGAAAGAAGGGAAATCGTTCCCTTCTGTTTTTACTTGGTGTGGTTGAGGTCATGAGGGAGTTGCAAAGACACCAGGCCTCTGATTCCTTTTCACTTATATTTATTGTAGTTTTTGCAATTCAAGATATTTATTTATTTATTTTATCTTTAGGGCCACAGCTTTAAGATCATAAAAACTTTTCAAGATTCTTTTAAAAGAAAATCAAATACAGAATACTGACTCTTCAGCTACAATAATGTCCATTTCACAAAGTTAGATTGTTGCAGTACCTTAGTACCTAATCTGGAGCTTCACATTCTATTTTAAAAGCTTTAAAGAGATATTTCACATATTTGAAGTGCAGGTCTTTGAAAAGGTTATGGACAATTAATATTTTGTTGTACACATCTTCAAACAAGCTCAATTTGAAGAAACAGAAATTAGTTTTGACCAGATTGATGAGCTGGTGGTCAGCATGAGAGGGGCCAGGAACAACCTCTAATCTCAGCCTGGTGCACTTTTGACAGGAATATCATAATACTTCTAAAATAACAGTGTATAAAATACATTTGGATGAATTACAAAGAAATATTTAAGACTCAATCTATTTTGGTCTTGGCCAATCTTGGACTAGCCATTAGCTCGTCAATCGGCTCAGAACTAAACTATTTCTCCAAACTGAGGTCATTCAAGGAGAAATCCACAACAGGGAAGATACTAAGTGTTTATAACCTTTCCACAGAGCCCCACTTCTAAATATCTGAACCGTCTTTAAGATTTTACAGATGTTAATGGAAATGAAAGCTTGTAAAATGTATTCTAAATGATCTGAGACTAAGTGATGTACTGGATGGAATAAAGTCTCAGTACTTAAAATGAAACAAACAAACATCCTCTAGAGACAGAGTTAACATGACAGGATGGGATAAGAACCCTTTGGGTAGTGGGAAAGAGTGCAGCCTCCGTGTAAATGTTATTAGACCCACAACCAGCCGCCACCACCTCAGCAGGGGTCACTATTGCATAGATACAGTCAAGGGTGTAACTTTGAACACATTTAGTCACAGTGATTGGGAGGAAAAAATAAAAACAAAAACAAACAACAAAACCTTGTCTATTTTTGTGCCCATCAGAATATCCATTTAAAAAAAAGAAGTCTCAAGTGGGTGGTCAGACTGTAAATACCCCTCTGGTATCATTACAAACAAGATCACCACGGTATAAAAAAATAGCCTTTCGCTGAGGTCATCGAGTCTCCCACTTCAGTGCTGATCTGGCCTTTGCCAGGCTCAAAGGTCACAGTGCATTGCCCCCCCACCCCCCAGTTTCCTGCATGCAGCCCTCAGAGCTCCTCCTTCCTCTTGACTACCTTCTCCTGGTCACGGCCTCTTAGATTGCGCATAAATCCTATGAAGCCTGCCTCCTGCAAAGAAAAGGATAGTTAGAATCACTTGAGCACTTTTCACAACTTGAAGCAATTTACCAGTGTTGAAAGGACTTTTTTTTTTATTCAGTGCTGTTGTTGAAGATTGTGTCAAGGTGGTCTGACAGAACTGAGAAGGAGAATCCAAATACTGTCGCCAAGTTTAAGCTCACTCTGCTTGGTTCAAGATCAATATCAAGATCTGTCATGTGCTGATACCCCAGTAAAGTTTGGCTGAACTGTCCACATGACTCATCCACATATTCTTATGATTTTGCCTAAAATCATTTGTATGACTTTATGTTTCAGTTTAGCTGTGAAAGTCTATTAATGAGAAACAGTTTGGATGCGAAAAAGTAAAAAGAATAAAGCAAAGCTCTCACTTCTTTCCAAAGTACTTCTGAGATATCCAAAATAAACTGAAAGTTCCAGTGGGGGAAAAAAACAACCCAAAAGTTTTATCTTATTCACGAAAAATACAGGAGTCCTTCTGTGTGCAAAGAATTTTTATGATAACTTGAGTTTACTGCATTATTATCTTCTGTACAATTCTCTATTTTATACTATATTAGTACAGATATAAAATCTGTAGCCACTCTTAAAAAGACTTAACACTTAAATCTAGATATTAAAGCAATAGTTCAGATCTATTGAAGTGGGGTTCTGTGGAAAAGTTGTGAAGAATTAATATCTTGCCTGTTGTGGATAGCTCTTTGAATTCTGACCGAACCGATGAACTAATAAATTGAGTGGGGATGAGACCAAAGTGGATTGCTGCTATTTTAAAACTCCAATCTCAGGTTATGTGATCACTATTTTGAATACTGTTACATTGCTGCCAAATTCAAATTACATGGTTATTTACATAGATTTTAATGGTTATTTGCAAGCACCGATAGTGGCAGCAAGCTGTAACACTTTGGGCACTTCCAGCAGGAATATCCTAATATTTCTACCAAAAAAGCCATGTAATGTGAAATGGACAGAGGTGTAAAGGTTCATAAAATAGCATTTACATGAATGGAATTTTTGAGACTGGAGTTGTTTTAAGACGGCAGCAATCCACTTTGGTCATGACCCTGTGCTCAAGTAGTCATTAGCTCATCAATCCAGTTGGGATAAAACTATTTCTGCAAACTGATGATGGTAAAAAAAACAAAACTTCAAAATGGCTCAACTATTTCTTTTGAAATCAGGCCAAATACAAAATAAGATAAGTTTGAGACAACTGAATATGCTCAGCACCATTCAGTGTAAAGTACTTTTTAACAGGACACTGAACTAAATAAGTGTGAGGTCATTTGAAAGGGCAAAATCAGAGCTTTTCATAGATATATGACACATGAAAAGGTACTGATGTCAACCATCAGAAAGATCAGAAACATGGAGTTTTCACTGTCTTAGGGGCTAATGGGACAGATAGAAAATTTAAAAAAATACTTCTGGGCTTTTCTCAGAGGACTTGTTTGAAAAAGTCTAGTCATTCATCAGATTTTATATTTACTTTGTAAATGCATATTAATCCCACATTACTGCTAGAAACCATTTTTCATCAAAAATCTTTGTTTCATTATTTACACATAGGCTTGGGGATTAAAAAATTGGTGGTTAGAAGTTAGATACGGGCATTTTAGGCAAAACACTCTTTGAATTAGTCAGTAATTATTTAAATCATTTTTTTTAAATATTTGAAAAGGAAGCAAATCTAAGTGATCCAGTGCAAATTTAACAGATCACTCAACACACAAAGGACCTGATTTTCTTTTTTTTCAATTTGTGCTTTAGTTTTACCCATCTCTGTATTTTCTTAGGGCCTTACCTCAAGTCAAGGCAAGAGTGAGGATCAACATGCATAGAAAATAGAGCTTTTTGAGAAATTCCCCCCAGAAAGAGTTTTGAAAAACATCAAATTGTATATGTTCAACTCCACAGGCGCCCCAAGCCGGCAACAGGAAGTAAGATCTATCCAAAACAAGGCAGAGTGTAGTGGCTGTGTTGAGACTTTGTAGCATATCTGTCAGAATAAATTACACCAAAAACAGGAAGTTTGTTGACTTCATTAAGAAAGAACCAAATCTGGGTGCTCACAATCTGAGCTTGGCTTTGAATGTGAAAACAATATTTTCACAATTTGAACTGTGAGGGAAAAAAACAGGCAAGGGTAACAAGTGGGCAAAAAATGTGACAAAGTCTTTACTCATTGTAAAGGTTTTACATTTAGTCTTCAGTTGTATATTTTTATCATTTCAGATACAAATTCTCCACCTAGCAAATCACGACCGCACGAGTATCAGAAAATCTTTGGTAAAGCAAAGGACACTGTGCATCATGGGACATCTCCATAAGAATCAGCATTTTACTGAAGGAAAAAAAAAAAAACGACTAATTTTTGAGATTACTGTGAGGCCGTAATAACACTGAAACACTACCAGATCCTGAGAGTAATGGAGGGAATGAGAGTAAGACATGTTTCCTCCCATAAAGTATTACTTCCAGATGTTGCAGATGCATGTCCAGATTTAAAGACAGCAAGGGTAATTCGTGCTCAACTATCATCGTGTGCTTATTTGTCTCTCAGGCCGAGGACGGGATTGCAAAACTTCACCACACTGATTAATTTGTCACAGAGGTCAAAAACCACAAAATTGCCATCCATCCAGTTGCCATATCTGCTCTGACTGAGGAGGAAGTTGCAGGAAGTCGCTCTACTATGGCTTTCAGGTAGCACTGACATTCTTTTATTTCGTCACCATTTTGACTTGATATGTGCAGAATGTCTGCAGGAAGTCAACTGTGAAGCTCAGGGTCGATTTTTCATCACAAAATCTGGCACAAAACTCTGGAGTGTAACTAGTGACATCAACCATCTGAATCAATAGTGGGTGTAATAAAAAAGTAAACCTGGAAATAAAAATAAAGTAGAAGTGAATTCTGAAATTCCTTCTCTGTTCTAACTACAAGGTACCAGACATTAAAAGCCAAGATGTAAAGAGTTCCCAGGATACAGGTCACAGAGGAGCAAAAAGGTGGTGTGGCTCATTACGCGACCCACTCTAAACTGGTGTCAGATGCCCACCACCAGATGAAGATACAAGATGGAATGTGGTCATTGCCAACTTGCTTTGGCACTTTGGAGCAGTAGGTGAATTCATCGGAAACTGGCAACGTTCTCTCAAGCTTCTGCTGAGGTGTCATAAGCTAAACTGTGAAATCCCGTCCTACTTCTGCTCTTCTGGTGAAACAAATGACAGGAGGGATCAAAGACAGAAGCAACAGAGATACCAGAGAAAAAGGAAATAAGGCCTTTGCTGCATTACTTCAAAAGATTCTCAGGGACACTGGATGGAAAGCCACCCGTCAAAAAGCAAAGAGTTGAGGCTGCTTTTCTGCTGAACGGTGCTTCTATGATAAATGGAGAAAAGGTGTGTTCAAGTCCGAATAGATAAAATGATTAACAGTCCTGACAGTCTTGGGAATCTTGCTGCAGGCAAAAAGGTAGACAAACTTAAGAATCAATTCTATGCAGTCTGTTTAAAAACTCATGACAGTTCATTCTCACTTTGACAATTATTTATTCCTGTTCAGTACAGAACAGGAAAGACAGCAGTCAAAACATATGTTTTTATTTTCTTTCCTGGAGGCCCAGAATGTTCTCTGAATAGGTGGGTGGAGAAGAACCGAAACAAGCTACAATTATTTTGGGAGAATCTGTAGCCCAGCTAAGAACATCTCGCTTCGTATTTTAATATGCAGCTAATGTGATATTCTCAACACCTACTGGTGTGTTTGGGCATTTCCTCATTTGTGTTACAATGTGAGGAAGGAGGGAAAAAAAGTATTTGCTTTGCAGCCGGGGCCTTAGATGGAGGACAAAAAAAAGCCTTCAAGTTCTAAAAAAAAAAGTCCAACATGGCTTATGGCTCATAGTATTACAGGTCAAAGGTCAGGGTGTAAAACTCATACATGTTGTGTGATTAAATGTTAAATGTACTGAGACCAGAATTAAAGTGCGGAAACATTAAAAGTTTGAACAGAATATAATTAAGTGTCTACAGATGGTTTTTATTGTTCTATCTAAAGGAAACATTCTCCTACAGGTGAAATTCTATTAACTGTATGGCTTTCTTTTTGTCATAAAATGAATTCATTTTCATGCCTTCTTAAATCAAAAAATGAGCAGAAATTGCCTGGAATGACTGTGTGTGTGAGTGTAAATGTCTGCACTGAAACCAGGCCAGCTGGTTTAAATATAAAGTCTGGATACTGTTAAAGTGAGCCCAAAACAATGTTTAACAGCAGATAATTACAACTGCAGACTAAATTTGGACTTGATTCTCAGTTATCATGATCTTACAGAGATATCTGGGAACAAAGCAGTATTTTGTGCCACTTACCCCACGTTCTCCGTTGTACTTTTCCACAAACTTGCCATAGTTGTAGTAGTTGAATGTTGGGTAGCCCTCAACCCCCTCCTGCTTACAAAGCTCATGGTTCTGTCCTTTTGTGCAGTCCACAGCAGCGTACACAATCTAAACAGAAACAGTTTATTGACCATCAGTGTGGTTATTTGTAGAGAAAAAGATTTATGTAGAAATTGCATAACTAACTAGAGAGGAATGGTAAAAAATGACTCAATTACTGAAAAGTATACTTAGTGGCATAAATTGTTCAAGAGTTGAAACTGTTTAGAAATCTAGCAGTTTTTTATGTAAAAGAAATGATAATAGTGCAATCATTTCTTTTAATAATGATAGTACTAGTCATGATGATTAAAACAGACTTCACCTACACCTCTGTAAATCAAGTTTATAGGATTTGATCATGTTTTACATTTATTGCATTTAAACAACGATTATCATTTAGATTTAGTTTGTTCTAGTGTCTCTTAAGCCTCTCTTAGTATATCCTCAAGTAAAAGGAATTTTCCAATTTTTGCTTTAAAAGTTTCAACTGCATCTTAGAAAATTGCCTAAAAAGAGTCGTCAACTCTGTTCTGAAAGGCAGCCGAGACACCATTACTGTATCCAAAATTAGACCATTAGCTTCTTTTTCTGTTTGCAAAGTTGATTGTTGCTGAGATCCATTTTTCCGAGGTGTTGGACAAAACCCAGACAACAATCAGCCTGACACAAAACACAACAAGGAGGACTTATGTTGTGTAGCTGTTGCATCGATTAGTGACAAGCCATCCCAAAGAGGCATAAATGCTGCCTCACTGCTACATAGCTCACTCAGTGTGTCCTTATGGACAGCTGAAATGTCACCTCCTCTCAGGGTGCTGAGCACTGCACACTGATCTTGTCACCATCAAATAATCACTCCCTGTCTGTCTGCTCAAGCAGAATGTAGAAAGAACAGACATGATGCAGAAGGAAAATAGGTTTGACCTTCTTTGCAAATCCTCAGACGAAGTAACGAAATCTTTTCAGTTTGCCAGTAAGAAAATATATGAAAATATGTTTATTTAAACTGAGAATTTACATAAGTGTGACAATATTGTAGAACAATAACACTGTTTAGTCCTGGTTTTGTCTACATCAGGAGCTCAGACATTAGCATACAAAAAGGAAAGCCAGAGGAATTGTCCATGTTAGAAAAAAAGCCATTTTTTTCCTCTGTGACCTTTTATTTAAGAGTCTAGGCCTTACTGTGTTCCTGTAAAAACGGATTTCACAGTCATGTGACCAGCAAACTCTGCATACTCAGCCAGACTGAGCAGGTTCAGCTTGCAAAGACTGAAAATTTGCTGAGAGCACTGAATATCATTTTCCTGAGCAGTTCATCAAAACATACTTGTTACAATAGAAAGCAGTTTCCAGCCCAAACAAACTTTGAAGGAGTGCTACAAACATTCAAAATCAGGAGATATAGGAGCCCAGACTCATTCAACAGATTAGTCTATTTTCTGTTGCTTATGTTCAACAAAGATCACATCACAGCAGACAATGACAGTAGTAAAGCCTGGTTTATTCCCATTATTCTCAGCCTCATAAATGGCCTCCAGACAAAATGGACACCCCAGCACTCATCGTCCGTTGGGGGAGAGGGGGATTTGGGTTGTGTTGATTTGGTGCACATCCCAAATTTTGTTACTTGTTGAACAGTGGTAGTTAAAAACAGGAAGAACAACAAGGCAGTCTTGAGCAGATTTCTACAGCCATCCGTACGACTGAACAAAAGCCAAGAAGGTACAATCATAAACTTCAGCAACTGCTTAAATAAGATTAAACATTTTAGTTACATTTTGTAAAAAGACTTCCTGTGAATGACTCTTCTTGTTCCATTCCTACAACACGTTGGTATTTTTTCCTGTAGCAACCCGTATTGTTTAAGATCAGAACTGCTGTGAGTGCCATGTCTAAGGCATCAGTATAAATAGCAACTACTCTCTTGACGCCATAATTCACAAGAGCCATGAGTCGCACGCCAGTATAATTTGGCCTTAAGATGGCTTCTACTTTATCAACACAAATGCATTTTTAATAGTGCTAGTGTTGCTTAAAACATTCAATTACTTCAGCCAATCAACTTACGTTTATGTATAGACCAATCACATCCCTATATGTCCTTTGAGAAGCACTATTGAGCGAAGAAAGTGCCTACTCTGAAGCAGGAACTAAAAAAAACCCAATAAACAGTTATAAATACTGCAAATGGCCACAGTGCTGCCAGTGCAAAAACAAAAAAAGATGAACTACTTCAAACTGTAAAGTGTTTTTTTGTGGTCAGGAAGCACATATTGAAAGGCAGTAACATTCCCGAGAACACTGGCGTGAAGTGGGAAATGTTGGTGATCAATCCACTCACCTTTCAACTGAACAAACTCTTTGCAACAGATCATCTACTTTGTGCTACACACATTACAGTAAGAGCACACCTAAGTAGCTTCTACTTTAGCAATGCAAAAGCAGGTCTACTTGTGCAGGAGCTGGAAGACTGTTCAGTTTGCTTGGCCAAAGGCTAACTGTCTCAAATGGTTATTAGGACAGTGAACTGGTCCCCTGTGATCCAAATGTACCTATGGGACCCCTTCTGGGTTACTGCACCGAGATAAAACAAACAAACAAACAAAAAAAACCCAGCAGGAAGCAGCAACCAATAGTACAGTCAACAAGCGCTGTAAAGTAACAACAATCTTCATCCTCCTGCTCATCCCTGTGTAATCAATCAGAGCTGCAGTGAATTGACAGGAGAAAATGAAGTTGTAGAGTTGTCGTTCTTCAAGGTCTGCAGCTAATTCCGTTATTGATCCATCTTCAAGTGACAGAGGACCCAACATCAAGCCATTTACTGAATTGCTAAATTACCAGCTGGCTGGGTTTCAATCTAGCAGCATCACACCCAAGAGCAAAATGATAAGCAAACTGTTGTGATACACTGAGATAAGTGTCTTAACACAACAAGACAAATATGGTTACAAGATATGGCTGTGTAGGTGGTACCAGATGAGAGACAACATAACTTAAATATAGGGGACACTGTAACACATTTTTGCTTGATTGTATTCATTTTAAACTTGATTTCCAATTTTGATTTCAAAGGTAAATGATAAAAAAAATTATTCCTAAGCTTTTGACAATGCAGCCCATTTTGGCACATTAACAACCTTCTGGTGAGTTATATAAGTGTTACTTCTGGTCAGTCTTGCTTGAATCACATTCCCAGCATCGATGCATGTATGGTATACTCACAAAAAACAGCTCCATTCCACCTCCAGTGCTCAGAAGCCCTAAAGGTAATCTACAAGATGATTTACTGACAATGCAAAAGACTTAGAACCCTAAAATACATACATGTCCAATAACATAAGTCAGAGCAGGGTCTGGAAAAACAAGTTAAATGAAAAACAACAACAAAAAGAAAAAAATAGGAATTATTATTTCTATTGCAGCACGATTGGGAAAGGTCAGTCTGTTTAATAAAGTGATTTTAAAGCTACACTAGCAGCAAAAGGGTTAATAAAATAACTAATTAAACTGCATTCTCACTAAAACCAGGGAAAAAAGCTTTTGAAAACAGCCTGTTCCAGCCAATGTGCAGGTTTAATTAGCTACTGATTTGCATTAAGGGAAAAGATAACTCTGCAAATTGTGTATGCAGCTCGCATGTTGTTATACAGCAAAATGTGCAGTTTTAATTGTTTGTCTTCAAAGCTGCAGCTAATCTTGTGTTTGTCTTTGGTAAATCAGGCAAGGGCAGCTAATAGACTGATCAACACCAGCTCGGTGTAACACACTGGGACTTGGCTTGATTAATAATGAAGATTGCCAAGTAAACAGTCTCACTTTGAACATTTTCCTTACTCAAACAAAACTTTAAACCTCCTATGGCCTCTAAGAGGACAACAGGCAGGAAAACAGCTTAAACTTGTGCATTTAAACAAAATTGAAAGTCTCCTGGTTGAGAAGCTTGTGAGATTTTTCACTGTGGAGCTCGGATCAGGATGCTGATCCAAACTCTGCAGCTGAATACTGAAGCTATGACATAATGAAAACTTTGGACCAAACATTTTCTTTTCATTTGTAGGTGCTTAATGTTACAACAAGTGTTACAAAAAGTTGCCTCAGAAAATCTATGACTACGTTGTTGAGAATATGTCACTGTTTCAAACCATCTGACAATAATTTTGAGAAATTCCCAACAAATGAGAACAGGAACATGACACAGCCTCAGCTTAAAGAGCAATTAATGTCAAACTTCTTCATGGAGTTTTACAACCAAAATACATGATAGATAAAGCCCTTATCCCCCCTCTTTTAGATGATAAATTGTTGCCATGCAAATTGCCAGACATGCACCCATAATTTCTCAGTGAGCATGTGTGTGAGAGGGAGACCTCCAAAGTTAAAGAGGTTTGAAAATAAGCCCTGCAGTCCGAGGTTATTATCAGGGAAAAGAGGGAGAGTGAGTGTGTTGGAACACAAGCCCCAGAAGAAAACGTAATGGGGATGAAAGATGAGCACATCCTGTTGAGACTGCATGAACCTTCGATAACCTCAAAACCCCAAATGTTCAAAACAAAATATTTTATGACACAGCGTGAAGTTTAGTAAAATGAAAAAGATATGCTTAGCTGGCAAGATTTCAGTGACTTTTCTCCGATAAAGAAAACCTGTTGCTGATTAAAAGAAGAAATTTGAACATTTTCTTCAAAGTTTTTCCTATGTTGAGTTGTTAACAGAAAGCTGATAAAATCAAAAGATTGTTCACCAGACAATATATAAATCAAATATTAAAGATGGAAAATGCCAATATCCAGTCTTGTATGAGCTGCGGAATGACAAAATACATTTCATGTATCTATCTTCTTCCACCTTGACATGACAGAAAACTGAAGGAGTGAAATATCAATGCTGTCTTCTTGCATTAACAGCTGCTTGTTCCTGCTTGTACAGCTGAAGATGTGGAAAGACAAACTGACCTTGCGATCTTCCTTAAAGAGCTCCGCTGCTGTGGTGAAGTGAGGGACGGCATTTTTGCAGTGTGGACACCCTTAAAAAAAAAAAAAAAAAAAAAAAAGGTGGGCAATATTACAGCTCATTAATCCTCCTGTTTATACAATTATACAATATTATTATGTTTCAAGTTTTAAACAGAACATTAGTTAGAAATTTCAAACTTAACATTACTAACATGAATGTATTCACAGATAATTTTTTACTTCAATGTTCATATTTTTAGGAAGTTTTACAATGTCTAAAAGACAGGGCAATCATATATATTCAAAACTTACTTAAGTATAAACAAGAAAGGAGAAAATACTTTTTGAATTTGGTTAAAAATATGCAATTATGTGATATTGCTTCAGCCTGTTAGCTCTGATTACACATCTCCCCTCCAGCTTCAGGTGAAGTCTGACATTATGTAGGCAGGGCTCATTTGTTCTGTTCGTTTACTATTAATGTCAAATACCAAAGTCCTGTTCTGTTCATAAAAACCAAACAGTTGGAAATGGTAACGGTGAAAAAAAATAAAAAGCTAGAACACATTTTGTAGAGATGCTGATTTCAATTTATTCGTAAATTAGTTTGGCAGTGGGAGACTGGATAAAAACATTGATGTAAAAAGTTGGGAATAAATTACTGGTTAATCAGCTTCTGACAAACAGTCATTCAGGAACAGCTGGATGTAGATTATGGCTTTGATTATTCAAGGGAGCATGTTTTTAACTCACTAGCAGTTTTGTCGTCTGACATTTTTAAAAATAATTTTCTAACATATACTTTGATAAAGAGTTTGAGAAAGATAATGTGAGCTAAACAGTTATAGCACTGACTGATTTGTTTTGGGTAAGCTTATGAAAGCAAATCTAGTCTTTTAGCTTTGCAGGTAATAACACCTTTTAAACATTTAGTTTTGCTAAATCATTAATGAAACTGATGCTATAAAATAAATAAATAAACAAAAGCTGTTTCTCACATGAAGACAAAAAGATAATGGTGATGCAAAAATTGGAGTAAAAACTAAAAAATGAAAAATGGGTATGTGGCTTTAAAAGGTATAGGATTTGCATTATGCATTGTACCTATTCTTAACCATCTAAAATGGTCCTTTTAATGAGAATAAATCCAGCCATTTTAAATTTAGTCCTCTACTTGCACATTTACAACTATTGTATTATTCTAATAATTACTGCCACAGACAAAAAGTGACTTAGAAAGGCTCACCTTTAAAAACAAAATAACTGGCTGGTGAATGTGATGTAACAGCCTTTATTTCTCTTATTATTGCATGAAATGAGGATCTCATAATTGGTCCGTATGAGTGTGTATATGTCTCTGTTAGCAAAATATCTTAAGACCCAGTGAATAACATTTAATTAAATTTTCAAAGTAATAAAGTAATCACTGGATGGACATCTATAATTGATTGTACCTAAATAGTCCCTAATGAATATTTAGTGCTTCAACTGAAGTACTTCAACATTTTAAAGTACTGTATACTGAGGAACCTTCATCTTTATGATGAGCTGACTCAAGTCAGGAAAGACCCATTTAATTATTCAGATTTAAAATTAAATCCACAATAGCTGTCAAAATACGCAATTTTTCAGTGTTTTTGATATTAACTTTTGTATATGTGCATTATCTATGATAAAAAAAACCCCACTAAATACACATCATTCCCTACCAAAAGTCTACAGCATATTTTGTAATAAATGAGACAAATCAGCAGTCAGGTTTTGTTGCCAACAATTATGAGTCGTTTTGTTTACATTCAAACAATGATGAGTTCACGTCAGACAGTTTAGGCGCCTGATGCATATTAAGTCGGTAAAATAATCCCTGGATGTAAACAGAGTCAGAGGGAGAACAGAGGAATCGGAGACGGCAGGACAAAAAGGAAAAGGAAAAGTTCTTCTGTCTGATTCTGAAAAGGAACAATAACTACAAGCTGTGAGGACGAGAGTCGACAGAAGTCATTTTAGGGAGGAAATAGGGCGGTGGAGAAAATTCAAACATAAGTCGGAGCTAAAAACCATATGAAAATGAGCTGTGCTGAGAACTACTGATTGCTAAGCATAATTCTAAACACAAATGAGGAATGTTTGCAGTTTTTTAATGTAATTTTTATGAAAACCCTGATGAGTTTGAAATAAAATAACCTCCAAACAATGATTTAATGATGTAGTAATTGTATGAAGCATGAAATTTCAAATCAAAAACATTGAAAAACCGTGTATTTTGACAGTTATTGTGGCTTTAAGTGTAAGTGACATAAGATTTGAAGAACATTTTGTGTGAAGAGGAGCTTAATATTGACTGCAGCAAAATTCCCATTTGTGCAAGTGGAAAGTTTAGATGTCTGGAAAGGATGGTTAAAACAAATGAGAAGATTTTCTGTGTTACAAACATTTTTGTTGATATTGTTAGATGTTAAATTAATGTTCTATGATTCTTTGCATCGTGTTTGTCCACAAGGAATAAGGTTCAGGACTTGTAAGTCTGCTAAGGGTTTATTATTCTGAAAGCAGGACATTTTTAAATGTGAATCTCAATATAGCACAACAAAAAAACAAGTAACTGTGTGGATTTAGTTTTAAAATATTTGATCATACCACACCAGTTTGGCATAGGTCCTGGGAGAAAAAATGACTGGAAGTAGTATACAATCTGCTTTTAATCATCTGATTTTTTCAGTTTAGTTTGCAGTGAACCTCTGTAACAGTGATGATATCATGCAAATAAAATGAAATGTGTTTTACTTTAACAGAATTAGACAGATGTACCTAGAAAATAAATTCTCAGAGGTGGTAAATGTTTTTTGATAAATTGCCAAATGGAGCCTCATTATTTTTTAATAGTCACTAAAGCAACTTTTACAAACCGATCATGAAGTGGAAACAAAAACAAAAAAACTTGTTACTCTAACAAGTCTTAGTGTAACAAGACCTATTTTTTTATGTTCTGTAACTCTGGATTTTACAAGTGCTCAAATATGGATGAATGCATTACATTCTTCTCACACAATTCATCACAACCACAGTGTTTCAATGCTAAAACATGGCAAAATCAAAGGTTTATAAGGGTTTCTTTTCTGTTAGACCATTAATTTTTCTTAGAAAAAAGTGAATAAAACCAACTACTTGTTAGTTTTATTTTTGAACTACTTGTCCACTGGGTTGAAAATGTTTAATGCGCTGTCCTGATGAAACACTTTCTTAGAAAGCAGCTGTATCTGATCTGAAGCGAAGTTTGAAGGAGCTCTGCGGTGATCAGACAGCAGTCAGCGAAGTACAGATGGTGTGAGGGGACAGCAGCTTGTTGCTGCTTGATGTACATCTGGAGTTCCTCTTTGTAGAAGGAAACACCAAAGAGCCGACAGAGGAAGCAGCCTGACCGATGCACCCTGTTTGGCTTTGAAGCTCAAATCAGAAACAAAAGGGCAAAATCCACGGAGAGGAGTGCATGTATGTGTCTGTAAGTGTGTTTGATAAAAGCATGTTTTCCCACACTGTATTCCCTCAATGGTTGCATGAAACTGGATCTCTACCGTTCTTTTGAAAAATATTTCAACATTACTTCAGACATTGCTGTGAAAAGATTGATGAAGTTCAGTCTATGCATGCAGATTTGAAGAAAAGGATGTTTGTGTTTTGCAAATAAATCTATATTCTTGGGAGAGTAGAAGAATTGCTGTTTGTCTCGGAATAATTTTAGTGTAATTTTCAGTTTCTTACACCTCATCTAAAAAGGTTTTCTAGTAACCTAAAACCTTCAGGAGGAACTGTTATTTAACTTAAATCTATTCTCAGTAAAGTGAGTTATTTCTTTGTCTCCCAGTGGATTAGGTGGGGTTCATATATGCTCTGCAAAGAGGAGACTGGAAAAAAAGCTCTGAGTCATACATGCACATTGGCTTTAACACAGATGATCAAACCCAAACAGACTGTGATCACACTCTGTGGCAACATCATCCACACTTAAGTTTTTGAGAGAAAAAAAAAAAGCCAAGCATGTGAAATTTAACAATTTGTAACAACATTTTTTTTTTGAGGTCTTAATTCACATCTGTGTGTAAAGGCTTAATGGCACAAAGAGCAACTGTGGCTCAGTGCTTGTTTTCCAGGTAAAAACGTGGGGGAGTTCATTTCCAAACCTGCAGGGAACCAAAGTGTCCTTCAGCAAGACAGCTTACTTAACATAGGCATTGAGCACATTCAATATAAACTCTTACAGGGAGCGTAGAACATGACCAAAGCATGTTTTTTCTTCTTTAGAGCCTCTCTAAAATCTTCAGATCCAAGATGGCTGACACTGGAGGGCTTCTCTTCCCAGGATTGTTCTGGTGGTGGAGGTGCTTGGGGACTGCAGAGATTAAAAAAAAAAAAAAAAAAGAGCCAAAGAAATCATCACTACACACAAAAAAAAAACACTGCTTGAATGAACATGCAGAACAAGTGAACAAGTTAGATCCAGAAACATTAAGACACTAATGGAAAACCACTGGACATGAGATGAGAATACATTAAGAGTCAATACTTCAAGGAAATGTTTATTATTATTATTATACCTGTTGACTTGAAAGTTTTTACTAAATTTCTCTCAAGGGA
The DNA here is from genome assembly GCF_001649575.2 of Kryptolebias marmoratus. NCBI lineage: Eukaryota > Metazoa > Chordata > Actinopteri > Cyprinodontiformes > Rivulidae > Kryptolebias > Kryptolebias marmoratus. Next base: position 22,514,396 of record NC_051435.1, on the reverse strand, counting down.
TCAATGAAGTATACTTCCATTTTATTTTATTCTAAATAGAAATTGTTTTAATGAAGTTGTGTTCAGGAAGTTGAACAACTTTTCTCAAAAAGAGTTATTGGTGAACAACAAACCTCACATGAAGAATTAATTCATATCAAACCTTTTAAATTACAGTACTGTGCAAAAGTTTACAACCATCCCCTATTTTTTATTTTATGTTATCATTTTTAAGCAGCAAGACTTTCTTATCATTTTTTTAAGTGGTCTTGTTCAATAGTTTATCAAGTTTATGAAGATCTTTCAAACTTGTTCTTTGGACAGACTGCCTTTTCACTCAATTTCTGCTTCATTCTTGTACCTGACCTAAAAATTAAGAAGTGGAGGACAAAAAAACTCAACAAAACTCAGCACTAAAATCAGCAGAGAGAGGAGGTCTGAAAGTCATGTCTTTAAGAAACATCCATCCATCCATCTTCTTTTACCCACTTCTCTTTTTCGGATCACAGAGAGCTGGCGTCTATCTCCAGAAGTCCCTGTGCTAGAAGCAGGGCACACCCTGGACAGGTTTTCCAAGGACACAGAGACAAACGAGACAACCAACTATTCACACAATCACTCATACTTAGGGACAATTTAGAGTTACCAATGAACCTTACAAGCATGTTTTTAATCTGGGAGGAAAGTACCTGGAGAAAACCCACACGTGCACTGGGACAACATGCAAACTCCACCCTGAAAGGCCAGGAGGCAAACTTGCAACCTTTGTGCTGTGAAGTGACATCTCTAACCACTGTTCTACCATGCAGGGAAAAAGATAAAATAAAAGACCTTACACAGGACTTGAAAGATGCATCATTGTTCATCTGATCATCTACTGTATATCAAATTATGTGTAGACATAACACAGTTAAGTGGCAAAACGTTCTTCTGAAAAGGAACAGGTATTGGACCTAAAGGTAGTAAAGAAGCCAATGTCTAAATAAAAACTCTTTAAAGTTTAAAGAAACATTGCTTAAGACCACTTCAAAATGCTGCAAGAAAGTGTCTCCTTGGAAATAAAATGTAAATAAATGAGGGTTGACTTAAAATGTTTGCACAGCACTCTAAATCTGACATCTCAGGTGGTTTCTATATTTGAGCTGGTCTTTTAAAAGTGACCCAAGACTTGGATCTACGCAAAGATGAGAAGAAGTGATGGGTGCATGAGAAGTAGGTGACTTACTTGTGCAAGAACTCGATGATCTTCTCTTTGGTTCGGAGGTGTGGCAGGGTGTATTTCTCTTCACCATTCTCAAAATACTTAACAGTCGGGAAACCTGAGATCTTGTAGCGATCTCCTACAGCCTTGTGTACCGTGGAATCCACTGCTGCCAACACACCTGGACTCTGTAGAGGAAAAAAACCCCAGATAAAAACAATTTTCATTCATGTTACAGGGACAAAAGTAAATTATTACAATTATTACATCAACAATACAAAATAAATTTACAGTGAACATTATGACTGTTATGTGGGTTTTTATTGTAAAAACTGCTGATAATGTAATTGCCTGTTAATGCATGTTAGCTATAAATACAGTCATGCTTACGACTATTGAGCTAAAATTTAGTGGTAGTAGCAGAAAGTCATGCCCGTCACAAACTCCCAAGCACCAACAGATCATACCAGATTGTTTGTTTAAAACTCCAGCATGTAAGACGGCAGGTGATTTGCATTCCTTCAACTAAAAGGAATGCTATGTTTCATGTAAACTATAGACTAGACAGGCTTTAGTTACTTCGATTTAAAGCTAATTTAACAGCAACGTTTTTTTTGTTGAGGGAAAATTAAAAGTCTAGAGGCTCACTTTGGTCTGTGTTGTGCACCAAAGTAAAATATTGGCTCCTCAACTTTAAGACAACATATATAATTGCACTAGTTGTTGATATCCTATGAGAATAAAAGAAAAACTTGACTGTCACTGCTTTCTGTCATTCTTACTTAGCCAGTTAAATAAAAAAAGGTCTTTGGTTTCTATTCGAACAAAGGAACTCTTGATGCACCACAACCATGAAGCGCAATGGGGACAAGTCTTATCTCATCTACAGATTTGTGCACACCAACCTTTGAATGTGAACTCTAATCTGTTGGCATGTTTAATAGTCATACAGTGCTATAAGGCTCTGATTTTTCTTAATAACAATGTAAAATAATGGCATTTCACACTTTTTGGAAATATTTGCATACCTGCATATTTGTAACAATGTCCAACACATGTGAGAGATGACTCAACACCTGTGAAATGCTTGGCAAAAATCAACTGAAAGGCTACGTGGGTTCTAAGAAAACAGCTGATTAGTTTAGAAAGTACAAAAAAGCTACTACAATCTACTGAAAGAATGCAACTTTCTTTTGTATGTTGCCAAGTAAGAAAAAAAAAAAGCTTGACTTTTAAACAAGGCAATTTACACAAATCAGTAATTTGACCTCCAGTGTTTCTCTCTGCAGACATTTTCACATGTATGAAAAGTTAATACACAATGAAAAGAAAAACCCACATGTTTATATTATAATCTCTGGTTTTAAAATCACTAGCGTCAAGGCAAAGAAGTAAAAAAACTCAATGATATGCTAGATCTTAAAAGCTCAGGGTGAAAAGTAGCTCTATTCCATCTACATTAAATAATGACAAAGCTTTTCCTGTTGACCTCCAGAGCTGGGCAGAGAGCCACAAGGACAAGGTCCAAGCATTGGCCCATGGAGAGGCTCATGGATGAGATAATTGCTACAGTCAACAGGCTGGAGTTTTACATGTTTTGCTCCAGGTTGTGGAGTGTAAAATTACCACAGAAGAACACACCCAAATAATCAGAAATGCATCAAAAACTGGACAGTATGACCAATGGGTCACCTGCAACAACCAACAACCTGAGGTTAAGCAGGGGGATGGTCCCAATCTGTTGCAGCCATATTAGGTAAGGAGTGAATATTAGAGTGTGAACTATGAAGCACAAAGGTCTGCAGACATTTATGATAAACACATGTAAACAGAGTGAAAAGGTCATGAAACTTACATCTGCAGCATTGTTGAGTATTTCAGCAGCTTCATCATACTCTGGCTTCATTTTCTTGCAGTGTCCACACCCTGGAGAATTTAAAAAAGCAAAACACAGCCTGACCAATGACGTACTGTAGAGACTGATTTTAGTACTGGTGCATATGGAGTCCAAAACACACAGAGAAATGCCAGTGATTTTTTGTTTTACATTTTTAGAAATAATTCCTCAAAATCAATGCGAAAAGCTGAAAAAAAAAAAAACACACTATGAGGCATTATTTTGTAATTATACCAAAATATAAGAATTTAAATACATTTGAAAAACAGATTTTTTTGTAAAATTAACACACAACTAAGCAGAAAAATATAAAAAAAATTGTAAACATTTATTCTATGCACTTAAGTTTAGCTAACTGATTGAGGACATTGGGTAAAATCTGGACCAGCCAACTCAGTCAGCTTAATATAGTTATCAGTAAAATTACATTAGTTTTTATGGGGAAAAATCATCAAGGTTTACAAAACAGGTATAAGATTGAATCATATATTGTTGAACAATATATGATTGTGTAACAGCTTTATGAGACTGAACAATGCAATTCTGCACAGAATTACATCCTCTTGGCAGTCATGTGAAATCAGCTTGACGAAGAGTTTTAATTCTCTGATGGCTGGTTTGTCCGAGGGTTCAATGGTGACATGTAGAGGGTGAAACTTAAATGAGACAACAAGAGTCTCTCATACTTACAAGGAGAGTTAAGTCATGTCTGATTACTTACAATATGCTATAGTGTCAGGAATTGGCATATGCTTGTTTCTGAGTAAAGACGTTACTAACACACCAAATGAGACTGCTCAGATGTTCATTGCAAAATGAACAGCACCAGATGGCAATTGAGATGTGATAGTGATGTGTTCAGATATACTTGATTTATGGGAAGCGCGGATGTTGGAAAGGCGTTCATTATGTAATGGCACAAATTTAAATCTGATGGGCGTGCTGCTGCCGGGGTCCAGACATTTGAATCCAAGGCCCTGTTTAGACCTGGCATTCATTACCATGTGTTCTAGCTGATTCACAAGCGGAAAGCTTTAACTACAACTGTTCACACCTACCATTAAAATCCATCTGATCTGATCCAAGTGAGATCAGATCACCCAGGTGGATGTGGGTGCCAGGTCTGAACAAGGCCCAACATGTACCCTGAATCATCTACAAGAAACAAAAGTTTCAACTATCTGCTGCTCGGTGCCATGGTTAGGACTAACTAACAGGAAAGTCAAGGTCAGATCAACAGTGCTCACTTAGTTGGAACTTGAGGCATATCTACAGAAGGAAATAAAGAGGGACATGTTCAGCCTCACTCCTTCCTTACACTTGGGTAAAGCATATATTTGCATGGCTGTGCAGACACTGGTTTTATTGGTTAGTTCACAAAAAAAGCCCCTCAGCAACAGAACCTGGTTAGAGTGGATCCAGAGTCAGACTGAAACTGGGAACTGAGTTCAACCGGTTCCTAAGAATTTTAAAACAAACCAGCTGGACTTCTTTTTTTGTTTAAGGAAGATGCTTTGCTTCTCATCCAAGGAGTTATTTTAATTCAAACTGAAAATTGTAGAGTTACAAGCTTTTAAACTGCAGTGAGTTGCTCCCTTTTTTTGTGAGCTGAGCTCTCATGCAAAGCAGTCTCACTTCCTCGGGTCATTTTGTTGACCTGGTCCACTTGGGAGATGTTTTAGTTACATGCTTGATGACGACTCCAGTTGGTGTAAAACTGACTTAGGATCAGACTCAAAACTACATCATAAAGTTCTGGAAAGTATTAACCAGAGACCTCCTCCTCTGTTTGATGCTGGTCTTTCTCATTTGATAAAATGCTTCTTTCGTTCTTTCACACCTCTCTCAAACCATCTATCTTCTTTGTCTGAACAATGAGCATTCCTGTCTTCAAAAGAGTGTCCCTTATCCTTGAGATGTTGGTAGACAGCTGAGTCTTGATCTGAAGAGAGGGCTCTCGTGTCTTGTTCCATTCATATGTGGAGAGGTTGTTGAGTCCCGCTTGCATAAACAAAACTCATTGCAATGTAAAAAGCTTGAAAATTCATGTTGTTCAGCTTTGAACTGAAAAGGCGCTTTCAGATGAGAAGCAAAAACATCTTCAACAAACAAGAACTGAAATCATTTTGCTTTGGTTTAAAACCGTTATAATTCATACCCTGAATGGCAGATTCTACACAAACATTGTGCAACCAGTGGACAGTATGCACAAAGGAAGGTGAAAAAAGGGACTTTGCATTTGAAAGTGCTTTGATTTTAAAGTGCATTTATTTCGAGTCACAAAACAGTCAAATAGAGCATGATCAAATAAAGGTAGCGTAAAATGATTTTAAAACTAAAAATACTTTATTATTTCAGGCAAAGGTAACAGCCTGAGAACACAGGCAGTAAGAAATCAATATATTTCTATCACTTTTTAAAATCGTTTCTGCAAATATAAACTGCAAAACCACATTTAAGGGAATCTTAAACTCATATTAAGTTAAACAAATTGTGCAAGAACAACACAAGGTTTTCCATTAAAGAACAGAAATTGCCCATGTAAACCCCCTTTGGTGAGTGGCACGCAAAACATAATATTTGTGTTACTTGATAAAGATGAGCAGTGTGCGCACAGCACTGTTGTAAAGAGATGGTTGCATCAAACTTGGTGCTTTTCCAGACTTGTTAAATTGCCCTTGTCATATCAGTTCAGGAACTCCTTTCTTCAGTACACAATGCAGAGCTGGTACAGGCCATAAATCAAGGATAATATTCCTTATGGAAAAGAAAAGCTGCGTCTCTTTCAACAGTCAACAGTGTGCGATTGTGCAGACTGTGCTGAGGCTTACCAGCGAAACAAAGTGACTAAGAGGACTTTTTCTGGCCCTTCGAAGTGATGACAGAGAGAAAACCCAACGTCCGTTTTGTTCTCTGTGTCAGTCCTGTTGTGCATGTGAAACGAGTGGTGCGTGAGAAGCACGGTCAGTGCATGTGCAGAAAGAAGGGAGGCTTACAGGACGGCGATAAGATATCACTGATTCAGACTAAATATGGGGGTGAAGAGATCAGGGTAGAAAAATAACCACATGTCACCAGAGCTGCAATAATGAGTACACTAAAACAGAGAAGGTGAGATTCCTCTGCTTTACAACAAATGATGTTAGGATTTTGTAAGATAGTAACATAATAAAAATGAGGCCTAATGGTACACTATAATAAAAACAACTTAAACATCACCATCTTTAGACAAGTCTTCTGAAACAACACACTATTCTCAATATGCTGCTGTTCTTTCTTCAAACAACATGAACACAAAGGAACTTTTGTTTTTGTCCAGGACACAATCACCCGGACTCAATCTGGGAAACGGGGCATTCATTTGGAGGTTTCACCACCGCAAGGAGCTGCACGCAAAACTCCCCTGCTGTGCTGCTCAGGGGGCAGTGAGAATGTACAGAAATGCAAGCTGATAGTGTTGGTTTGGAGAACATTAATCTCAATTTGACAGCAGAGCCATTAAGAAACTGCACTGAAGCAGCAAGACTGAGCATCTATGTGTCTGTGCCCACTTGAGAGCAAGAGAGAGAAAGATACAAAGTGTAATTGTGTGCAATAAATGTTTTGTCATTGTGTGAAATATGCATTCGATGGGTCATGGGTACACAGACGTCTGTGTGATTGTGCATGAGCTGACAATATTTGATGAAGCTTGTTTCAGCCGACTGCCCGTGATCTGAGTCGTCGTTCGCCGGGTGAGTCAAGTGCAGCAGAAGCATCTGTGAAGCTGTGATGCCACAGCGGGAAACAGAGGAGCAGTTTGCTTCCAGCACAGTTAGGGTGTGTGTAAGTTATTGTTATACATGTTTGGTTTGTAGTGTGATCCAACAATTCCAGGGAAAACGCACGCCTTTTCTTTACCTGCTTAGTCCTCTTTACCATTGTTAAAGGGCCGCCATTCCAGAAGTCAGTGAGTGAAAGGTGGCGTACACCCTGGTCAGCTCACTAGACCATTTTATTTAACCTTCATTTAACCAGGAAAGTCCCATTGAGATTAAAAACTCTTTTTCAAGGAGTTCTAGCCAAGAGCCACACAATAACTACAATTGGATTACACAATTACAAAATTATGAAAAATTTAAGGAGGGCATCTCTAGTGTTTTCAATATAGACTTAAAAGCACTCAATGAAATAAATTCAGTTCATTTCCATTGTTTTTGAAACATGTTCCATGTAGACCCCTTTTCCAAATTCTGTGGGAAATGGAGCAGAGAGCAAAAAATGATCATTTGAGCGCTAAGAGAAAGAATCAACTATTTTCTGTGTGATTAAGTCACAGATATAGGAGGAGAGCAACTCAAGCATGGCCTTATGAATGAAAGTGTACCAATGTCCCAACCTCCTGGTAGACAAAGGCAGCCATCCCACTCAAGAGTACTGTTCACAATGATGGGTCAAGGCTTTGCAGTTAGTAAAGCCTTGAGGGTCTGTGTGGGTCACAACCCCTTTTTACCTATTCACCCCTAAGGTCCATTTAAAATCACTGATACATCTAAACTGCATGTTTTCAGTCGCTGGGAGGAAACTGGAGTACCCAGAAAAGCCATGTTTGAAAGACTTGTCGAAAGTGTAGAGGTGGGGATCTTCATCCAGTGTGAAAAGGGTCTTACCATCACACTACCACGCAGTCCTCAACTTGAAACATTAAACACAAAGATGACTTGAAAACATACTAAATTGGTGCAAATACATCAATTGGATTAGAGAGTATTTAAAGTAAGGAACATACTACAGTATCTGTGAAAGATGCCGAAATTACAATAAAACTCAAGACTGGTCTGTATTGTTATGTAAGAACAACATTGAGGCAGTTTGTAGTAAAAATAAATAAATAAATAAACGAGTTAAAGTGAATCTGACTCACGAAAAGTACAACATTTGAAGAGTTTTTAGTACATTTGTAATAAGTGTAATTTTATTTTTAGACAATATTTCTGTGCAATATTTTTTTTCTCCTGTTAGAGCTGAGTGACTTGAACATATGTACATATATATATATACTGCATACATTAGAGGTTCTGATTTGGCAGTTTAAATGTTTCTGAATCTAACTCATACCTATCATACCTGCCTGTATTTCTTTACTCAATCTGCTGCTGAGGTTTCTTCAGGCATGAACAGAGAGGAAAATCTTTGGGCAACAATTAAAAAATAACTACATCTGTCCAACACAGGACAGCAAAATTCAATTTCTTTCCTCCCAAATACACTAATCTTAAAGTGAAACTGAGATTTAGTCCAACCCCAGCATGATCCCCTTCTGCTTCTGGAGTTTTGTGAATGTTCCTTTGATATGCATCACCAACCTAAACAGTATTTAGGACAAAACACACCCCTATATGGGTAACAAAGTCTTAGATGGTAGCACCCTTCTGCTTCAAGACAGCCCACCACGTTCACCTGTGATCGCACCTCAAGAAACATGACAAAGAGAATCAAGTGCCGACTTGGCTTTCAAACTCCAAAACAAGCCTGATCTCAAGAGGCCGTACACTCCAACACACAGAACCCAAAGGTTCAGCAGCCCAAAACGTCTCCGATACAATCCCTGACAGCTCTGAGGGGCTTTTGTAAGATGAAAGGAAGCAACACAACATGGGACACATGGTTTTAGTGTAATTCTTTTCTGCTTTTCAAAACACACTGATCTCATATAAAGTTAATAGGGATTCCCAACTCTAGATGATCTAATTACAGCAAACTCATGCTGTGTTGTTTTCTTGCCAACTGGCTGGAGTTAGCTTAAGCAACATATTTATGAGTTTAACAATATTTTAGCTTTAAATGACATTGAATGGACAGTGGCTGTAAAATGAGTGTTAAGGATGCAAGTGAAGCACCCCAAGCTCCGAACTATGCCACATACATTAGTGGTGCAGATCAAAATGTTAAAATACTGAACTATTATTCTGGTTACAACTGATTCAGCTGTTTTTTAGTTCATTTTTACAGGGGTGGGACTGAAATGAGGACAAAAGGAAGCAGATGGTTAGGAACGTAAATAGCTGGATGAGGTGAAGTAATAAAAAAAAAGTAAAAGAAACAAAATAATCTAAAAATGATTGCAACATAAATAGGATTGTGTTGTATAACTCATGTATTGTTTAATGAATAATTTACAGCTCTATGTTACAACAAAAAAAACAGACAGATCCCTAACACGGAGGAGGCTTTGATCAAAGTGAAGCAATCTGAACATGGGGGGGAAAAAAATCTGGCAGGTTTACAAAATTCTGCGTAACAACAGTGGAAGTGTATGGTGCATGAATAAAAATGTGGTGCGTGTGTAGAAATGACAAGCAGGCTTATATGAACCATATGGCAACAAGGAGGTGTTATTTACAAGGATGGGACTGTGTGAGATCAATACTAGTGAGCTGATTGGAACTGGGTTTGTTTTTCCACTTCCAGTCCTCCTCTGGTTAGACTGTTAATACTGAGCACAACTGCAAAACAGTGATGTTATCTGAGTAACTGAATAACAGCTCAACCCAAGGGATAAAGTTTAAAAAATGTTTTTCATGGCAAGAAGGAATGAGGAGCTCCTCTGACACGCTGCTGCACATATTTTAGATTTGGAAATGTTCTCTTGATAAAACTGAGCACTTGACTTATTAAAGGCAACTGTCAGAGGAAGACAAACCCCAAAAAAAAACAATCTTTAAAACTTTCAATACATTCTAGTAAAAGAAATAAAAAAATTAATCATTTGCTGTCATTTTTTTTTAAAGGCAACAAACTACTTTGTTTTATGTGATCGATAGAAGTTGTCTTTACTTGACCGAATACTGACCTCATACATGATACTGACCTGCTACATAATTGGCTGAAAAATCTTTGAGTCGACCAATAAGTAATGTATTTCTGAATTATTATTATTCAAGTTATCTGACATAAGCATCACCAGCCTAAAGAATATTTAGGACAAAACACTCCCCTATATGGGTAACAAAGTCTTAGATGGGGTCTGACTCAGACTTAACAAGACTTTTCTAGACTGCTATTTGTCTTGGCGGGTTTATCCCACTTCAGCTTGCTTTCTTTGCATTTTTTATTAAATACTTTCCAGTTTGTGTTGATAATTGACAAAACTAGCACTTATTGCTTAGAGACTTAACTATCTGGGTGCTTTATAATTGACAGCTCTTAATAAAAACCCTAACATTCAATTTGTAGATACAGAAATACAACTTGATAGTTGATCTAACTGTAATTACAGTAATCCCAAGTGGCTCTACTCTCAGATTTCTTTGTCAAAAGAAAAAAAAAAAGATCTAAAATTGAAGATGGATGGAAAATCTAATAATGGTTAAACAACAAAATCCAAAACACTGAGCCTGCATTTATTTAACCAAATAAATCCAAGCAAACCCAAGGGTATTTCGTGAATTTAAAAAGTAAAAAAATAAATAAATAAATTCTTGTTGTTTTACCCTGAAGTCCAAAATACTACTTTGACATTTTCACAAAAATGGGCTTTGTTTTATTTATTTTGTTGTTGTTGTTTTGACATGCTCTATTACTCACAAGGGGCGTAGAACATGACCAGGGCAGCAGGATGTTTCTCCAAGAAGTCGTCAAAGGACTCATCGGTCAGGTGGAAGACCGGGGAGTCTGTCTCAGACCACGGCACCTCAGGGGTCTTTGGCTGTGGGGGCTGAGGGCTGCAATCAGTGGAAAAGACAGCAAAGGCAACAGAATTTAAATACTTTTTACAAAGCAGAAAAAATACTGCTGCCTTGAAATCTGTATGAAAAAAAGTCTGTTTTTGAAAAAAAAAAAAAGAGAGAAAATTAAATTAGATGCAGCTGTAGCCTACACTCCACCCAACATGTCACAAAAACATGCAAACGTACATGAAGGCAGAAGCAGCCCCACCTTGATGACGGCACATTGTGCTGCAACGCCAAGAACGAGCGGACAGTGACAAAAACAAGAGCACACGCCAACGTGTATGAGCACACACACACAGAGTAATTTAAAAAGACAAATGTTCTTTTCAATTTTTCATCACCATGTATGGCCTGAGACAGTGATTAAAGCCACATGAGGCTGAAAAGAATAAAACAAAATGGAATTGTGCAACTTAAAGCCTAAAACTCATCCGGTTATGTCATCAGTCTAACATTCAGCAAGGTCCAGGAATATTTGGACAGAAACACTACAGTTGTTATTTTAACAGTTTAACAAAACAATTTCAAGATACAATTACACAATGAATATGAAATTACATGCCTCTATGAAAAATGGGAAATGTAACGACCTGTGTCTGTGTGCATGTGTGTTCGTCTGTAAGCAAAATATTTCATGAGCCAGTGGATGAATTTTAATCAAACTCTCAGAAAGTAATCATTGGTAGTATATCTACTCCTAATTAACTTGTAATGTCAACCTGATTCAAGATGGTTGCCGCAGCTAATCAACCTTAGCAAAAGCAAAATGAACTATAACATTCTTTTTCTACTCAAACTCATTGGTAATTTAGCAGGTAAACACTTGACTTGATACCAAGTGTTAGATTTGCTTTTAAAAGCTGTTGCCAAAGATCACATCCAAAAGTCAACAAGCTGTCAGTGTGGGTTGAAAATCCTAAAGTTAGAATGCAGAAACAAAACAAATCCATCAGAAAATTAAGAACATTATGGCCTGAATGTCAACTTAAGAAAAATAAAAAAGAACAAAAAATAAATCCTTGATTTTCACAAAAAATAGAAAACTTCACAACAGCAAATGCAGACGATTCAGCACAAAGTGCAAACTACACATGAGCCTAAAAAAAACAAAAAAAAGAGGCAAAAAAGACTGTCAAAATCATCTTTAAAAAAGCTAAAAATATTTATGTAACAAGATTCTTTGAGGAAAATAATCAGAGATCACTGTGCACCAAAAAGAAAAACAAAAACACCAGGTTAGAAAAAAATGATAGAAAAACTTTGGAACCTTCCTGATACAAAGTGAAGAATATTATCTATAATAAAAAAAAAACAACAAAAAAAAAACTAAAGGTACTGTAGCAGCATGGACACGTTGTTTAGCCTGGAACTGGGTTGTGCTCTGAGTAAGCTAAATTAAGATGACAGGACATACACTTCACAGGACAGATAAAAAAATAAAGATAAAGACAAAACTAAAACAGAAAGACCTTCAAACAAAAACCAACGAAGACAGCTGAAGTAAAGTCCTGGTAAAGCATCGAAAAAAAAACCCCAGTCCTTGAGAAAACGTAGTCACCATCATTAGATATTAAAAACTACTATATTATTTAACCCTCCCATGGCCTTCAGGTCAAATTCACTTAAAGTTACACGGGCTTCTCTACCTCTCTCTCTTTTGAGGGCTTCAGGAGGGTTAAGGTTATATCAATTTATAAAAGGCTACTAGTCTTTGAGCCTGGATTTTCTAATAACTTTACTTATCTGCATAACAATGGCTTCAAGACAAGTAAAAAGAAGAATTTGAGATTAGTAGTACACACAACTAAATGTTGAGAGAAGTTAAGATATGCAGCCTACAAAAGCAAAAAAAAAACAAAAGCAAAAAAAAAAAAACTACCAAAAACAAAAAGTTTTAAATTCAAGCACAGCTTTTGGCTGTGAATACAAATTGCAGAAGATAACGATTTATTCTACTGAAAACAGTATAGAAAGTGAAATTGAAGTGGAACTAAAAAAAAAAACCATCTGAATCTGAACACAAGGCAAACCTAAACAAAACTTGTGAGATAAAGTTGTGGTAAAAACAGGGAAGAGGAGGTTTAAAAAAAAAAATTTGAGTGCTGCCAAAGCAGCACAAAAGATCATTCTGGAAAGCTTTGCAGCACAGTTTATATAAAACAAACTCTTTTCAGCTTTTCTCATCTGCAGAATATTCAGATTTAAGAAAAGAAAATACTGACTTGACAAACTGAAAATAGGATGAGGTTTTCTTCCTTCTTTTCAACATATTGAACACATTTCATGTGCAAACAAACTATTTAAGTTCCAACAATCCTAGAGAATAACAGACAATATAAAACTAAAATGTGTTTATTCAACTCTGGTTAAGCATTGTTCATCATAATGTTTTTAGAAAATCAAAGTTTATTTCAGGTAAAACATTCTATTAACTTGTCTGTCCAGCAGCCAGTTTCACAGCCACTATTAAATTATACTGCTGGGTCCTAAATAAACAGAACAGTAAAAGCTTAGAGTAGTTGTTTATGCCTCTGGGCTGAAAAGACTGTAGCTGGAGTAAATCTGTGATTGGAGTCAAACCCCTCTAGTTGCAGCCCTGTGGACAGAACCAGCTTTTCTGCCAGATAGAGACAGGGAGAGTCTGTGAGACAAGGTGTGAAAGAAAACTGAGAGAAGAACAAAGCAGGTGTAGATTGATGACACCGTGGCAAGGTGAGTCATAGAGAGAAGAGGCAGGAAAAGGTGTGATGGAGAGCACAGTACAGAGGGAAACAAAAAGCTGACAGAAATTTAAGATGAGAGGTACAAGCGGGTTATCTTTTTGTTTGATGGAGGAGGTAGAGTTTAGCTCTGCGGCTCCATTCTGGCTTTTCATGCAACATATTGATACTGAGGTTTTAGTAGCTTGAGAACGCCTCATGTCTGAAGTCATCATTTTAACAAATCTCACGTCACCTGCTGAAATTTGTCAGCGGGTGGTGAGGTTAGTGCCATACTTACTTCTTCAGCCAGTCTGCAATATCCTTGGCGGTACCTCCATAGTTTTCATAATGGTGAAGGAACTTCCCTTTCCTAAAAGACAAAACAATAAAAAAGGATGATGTTTAAAACATCAGTCAGCAGCTGAGAATTATGGCTTCTAGTACTCAGTTTTAAAACCTCATATCATCAGTCATTTGTTAAATGTTTGTTATAGTTCTACATTGTAAGATAGGTCTTTTTTATTGAAGGCGTTGTATGTTGCATCTAAACTGGTCTTTTCAGTTTATTTACCCAAAGCCCTATACAGCCAATACAATGATGTCATCAAGGCTGTGACTGAGTGACTGGCGCACTGCACCTCACACCAAGCCTCCGAGCGAGGCTCGTTGTCAAGTCTTGTTGAGCCCTCGAGAACAGGATGTTGGGACCTGCCTCTATCCTGCGAGGATGAACGCATTCAGGGACACGCAGAGGTGTGTTCAGTATGTAGCCTAGGCTAGAGTCTGTAGTTGGATGAGGGACTAAGAGACAAGATACTCGGGTGATATGATGGTGGGCTTCAACCAGAAGCCCTAAGAAAGATGTCAGAAACCTTTTTATTACTTAAACCTTTTTGAGATAGTCAAGTTTTATAGTTTCTTGGCATTCCAGGGTCATAGCGGTCCCTGGCGGAGCCAGTCTGAGGACCACACTAACCAATCAACCTGTAGTCACAACTACAGTCTGGGTCTATTTTTTATTTTTTTTGGAAAACAATGGCATGGCAAGTTTTTTCTGTCCCCTTGACAATTTATATAGAGTATTAGACATTGTATTTATTTTGGGGGGAGGGGGCAGCGACACAGTGTCACAATTAACTAACAAAGAAAGCTTGCCAGAAAGGATGAGGAATAAACATGGATCATGCAATTCTTTCACATAAGCTGCATGGGCTGTATAGAAATAAAACCTACATCTTAGAAATTTGGGCTCTGTAAGGAGAATAACAGCAGTATCCATTTTGAAATTATACTGTAAATTACATTAGACTACAAGAAGAGGTATAAATAAAAACAAATGTTTCCGCCCTCATTTTTGAGCCATTTTGATTTATTAAGGCCATCCATTCATCTATACATCTTACACCAGTTTAGGTCACAGTGTCAGAATATGAACTGAGATGCATAGATCTCCTCCTCCAGCCACCAACACAATCCCAACAAAGACAGGAAACCTCACTCTTTGAGTATGTCCTGTATCATCCCCCCCCTTGGGCTACTTCTAGTTAGACATTTTTGAAAGGCTAGACTAAGGAATGAGCTGTAACATGATACCATCCTTCCAAAGAGACTAATCTCAGCTGCTTGTATCAGCAACCTTTATCCTCCCATCTCTATTCTGGGGTCAAATATGATGGTTTAAGCTTCGATTGATCAACAAATAGAGACCAAGCAGAAATTAACAGGTTAGTGCTGCTAGACAATTATATGCAAACTTTGGATATTTTTCAAAATAAAACTACCTCAAGAGCACAAAACGCAGCTTTCTCATCTACTATAAACAGATTCTTTAAAGTTTAATATTTAGTATTATTTAAAAACACATTTCTCTATGAAAACCATGTTCATTAACATTATAAAATTTGTAGGTTTAAATTCAAGTCTTAAATTACAACAAATCTGATCAAACCATAAAACAGAGCACATTGTTGTTTGTTCGTCTTTGTCTCTTTTAAAGTGTCACATTTCATTTTATGAACATCAAAGGTTACAGAAGCCCTTTTTTTATTTACCAAAGAACTGTACTTCCTAGCACAGTAGGCAAATAAATCAGCCTTCACTGTCTGAAATGTCACATGTACAGTTCAGGCTTATTCTCAGTTACTTTTCCAAATGATTGTGTTCAACATTCACTGAAAGCTTGCCTAGTACCTTGTTTGACAAACCGCAAACAAAGAGTGAGTAGCAGCCTTGCACTTTGGCTGAGTGTTTTTGACAGTGACAAACAGTTGCTGAACAAATACAGTGTTCAACATCAGGAAAAATAATGTGGTTTGTGGGGCATCAAAATGAAAGGAAGCCTTTGGGACATCTGATGATTTACACTGTTTGATGGGTGATGCTTTGAATATGAATCAACTAGTTTTCAAACTCCAAAAGCAATTTTTAATCTCTTCCTGCAGAACTTGCACTGAGGAAATCTAATAATTCATCTTCCATAGGATGAACAGAAAGACACGATCTCAAATACAGTCACAGCTAAAACAATACAGCTATTTTGAAAAAGAGTAGAGTGAAGACCGTCATGAAGCCAACAGTCAAAATACTTTTTTCCAGATGCAAAAAACTCTGATTAAAGTGAATAATACAAGATCTCGTATTTAGTATGTTAAGCTTAAAATTGCATATGTTGTAATGTAATAAAATTGAGGAAGATGCATCTCCCCAGCTCCACAGATTAAAACGATTCTAAAGTTAAGTAGAGTTTCTTTACAGGAATAAGTCTCTTCCTGTCTCTATACCTCTAGATCAGTGTCAGCAGCTGCAGTTCTAACAAAACAATCCTACAAACACAGATGGTGGTGACGACTGCAATCAGAGCCCCTGAGACACAGACCGGACATGATTAAAGGTGATACATGGTTACACACACTGGATTTGGAACTTAAAGCTCGGTTTTTATGAGAACTAACATCCATGACAGACAGTGGCTGCTAGGAATGAAACCAGTAAGATATATGATCAAATTTTTGCTCCCAAGTTTTATTTCTGCAGCTGAAAATTACAACAAAAGCTTGCAAAATCATGCAAATGAAACTTAAATAAACAACTTGCTGTCAGTCTCCCTGGACTTTTTACTTTTGTTGAAGGAGAAAGCAAGAATAAAACGAGTTGAAATGGTTTCATTTATTCTGATTGTTACATTGAGCTGAACTCTTCTGTAGTATGTTTTATTAAGCTGCAGGACTAAAAATCTAAAAGACCTTGAAAAGTTGGTCTTACAGCAGGTGCAATGGGGAGATAACTGAAGGTGTTGATGCTGATTTACCCCGCAGTGATTAGCGGCTGTTTATCAGTGAGGGGTTCATTACTGCAGCCAGTGGGCTTGGATGGTCATTAGCTAGCCCTGTGCTGACACTAATGCACTTCCAGCTAACAGACTGACTCTGGCTCAGAGCACGCACGTGTACCAGCATTTGCACAATGCACATGCACATACACAAAGAGAGAAGTGCAGGTGTACAGGAAGAGGACAAGAGCCCACACTATTCTGAACCACAGAGGCACTTAATCAGTCACAGCCTAATTAAAAGGCCAGACTGGAATGAAAGAGTGTTTAATGTGAAAATGGGGATGATAAAGCAGGACTAAACAAGAAATAAGAAACAGGGCAAGCTAGCATCCCGGTAATGTAATAGTTATGTGGTATGCAACCTAAATACTTGCTAACTGCAATGTACTTAGTTTGACCCTCAGCTGTCCTTTCATTGTATACATTATCCTTTCCTCTCTTCCTTTCATGCATACTGCTTACAGCCACAGAACAAAGCTAAAGTACCAAAAAAAAGATCTATAGACGACAACAAAACAGTGCAGAAAACAGTGGAAAAGCTGTGGAGCAGCACTGTAAATCCAGAGGCAGTGCAGAGATGCTTCAGCTTGGGGTCTGCATTAACAAACAGCATCAGTCAAACTCTCAGACCCCACAGCTGTACGACCTGAGCTTGTTTACCTGTTCCAATATTTAGACACTCTGCTTGGAAGAAGCTTCAATGAACTGCAGCACAGCTCAGTTATGGTATAAATTATCATACTGATTGAAAGGGTCAGACGTCAGAAAGTTTGGGGGAGAGGTTTCACTTCTGCTAAATTTCTTGTCTTTTGGCAGGCTGTGGTTAACGACAAACATAAATAAGAACAAGTTTTAAAGAATTAATACTGCTTTTTAATCTGCTCACTAATGTGAGTCATAAAGGAATAAAGTTGAAAATGGTCTTCATTTTTACTTCAGTCTATTACAACTTAAAAGGTACCATAAAAGAAAAAGATACAAACTAAAGTGTAAAGCGTCCTACTTCTTCAGTACTTTGTAGGAACCTTTGGTAGAAGAGTTTTAATTCTTGTCTGGGAAATATTCACTAATACCTGAGCCCTCCTGCATTGCTCTTTTGAATTGAGGCCACAAATGTTTTACTGCTGTTACGGATAAAGTACATTAGTTACAGTAAAAATTTCATCTGGCACTGCTTGAGGTGGTCCATTGTGACTTTGAAAGTATTTTAAGGTTTATCCTGTTGTTAAAAGCCATCCACTTTTTACTTTGAAGTATTTTTAATGTTTTGATGTTTGTGTTCAGGATTTGGTGGTGTTTAAATAAATCCATTCTTTCCGCTATCGCCACACCTCTAGTCAAAAAGTCCAAAGCACGATCAATTCCTGGCCATGATGACAGCTGGAGAGGTAGTCATTGATCTTTGCTCCCAAAATGTTCAATTTTAACTTCAATAGCTCATTGGACTTATTTCTAAACTGCAGCGGGCTTGTTTAAAAAAAATTTGAAGGGTCTATTGCAATCTTTCCTCCCTATTTTCTTTAAAATTGCACAATATAAAAAGTTAATTTTTTAACCTTTAAACACAATGCAGCATTCTTTGATCGTTGTCTATTGTCTGTAAGACAACTACTCTCTAATTTCATAGACCCATTTCCAACTTGAAACCAACTATAACACTAGGAATAGGTAATTGTTACTTTGAAAATACCTAAACCAGTAAACTCTTCATTGTAAGTTTGATGAACTAAATTGTATTTATTCCCCACTTTACTTTTTTACTGAAATCAAACTGGGAAATCCTCACACTAGGAAACTGGAACCTGTTTGGTTCATTTGTTGAATTTGTTGTAAAAAAAAAATAGATGATTTTTTTGTATTTATAAACGAGTCAGTCTTCTTCATTGCTAATCATACAGTCCAGTCAAAGTGTTTTTTCTTTTTTCCAACAGTGGCTCACAGCTACACCCACCTCAACCCCCTTCTGTGAGTTTATATTTCTCAAAGAGGATCCTGAAGTTCCTGCAAAACTTTAACTACAAATAACACTACTCAGTGTGAGTCACATTTGTATTCTGTAAGTCTCTTACCTTCCTGTCAGTTGGTGTTTAGGAGATCTGTGCTAGATCTTCTATTTGAAGAAGCTTTTCTCTGATATTCTCAACCTTGGAAATGAGAGCGAAGCCTAAAATGAGACTAATAAGATGACTCGACTCACTCAAAGTAGCAGAAGGTTGGGTAGCCTTTGACATTGAACTCCTGCTTGAGGATGTCGAACTCGGCTGGGTGCACATTCATCCCTGCCAATATCTAAGAAAAAAAGAAACAGGAAAAACAGAAAATATGGCATAGGTTGTCAGAGAGGTGATGAAAAATGACAGGAGAAAGAAATGACTTCAAAGATCAAAACAGCTAGGTCACCATCAGAGGGCTCCAAAACAAAAAGTATAAAGTGAAACTGCACTGTAAAGCAACACTGTCAAAGACTTTTTATTGATATTTTCAATTCAAATAACAGAAAACAGCAATGACTTTGTAGTTGTTCATAAGCTGGAGGGTCGGTGGTTCAATCCCAGACTTTCTCAGTCCACTAGTCAAACTGTTATTGGACATGATGCTAAACCTCAAGCAGCTCCTGACGCTTTCATCTCTGTGTGTTAGTCTGTGCAGGATAAAGACAAGCACTGCATGCAGAAACTGGAAAATGCTGTATGTGTGCTTATGTGAATACAAAGCTGTTATAGGCACAGTGAGAGGTCAACAAGATCTTATAAAAGAAACCTATTTACCATTTATAGAACTAAAAAAAATGAGAGAATGTTTTCACTTTTAGCAGTAAAACCTACATGAGAAAACATGTAACTGAATGCAAAATAAGATCTGGTGACATAAATTTACCACAAGCATATGCTGCAGAACTGTCGTGTAATAAGAGTGTCTGACCACCTCCTGAGGCCTGGTCAATCCTTCCCTCTCCTGAAACAACTGTCTCGATAAGAAGTTGTGACTGTAATAATCCTGCACTCATTATCTTTCCAGCAGAAATTTTCTGCTGTTAGGTTCTGATAATAAGAGCTTTTTCACCTCATAGGGTTTGTAAGGCTACATATACTGTTTTTGCCACAATAGTAACATACTAAAGTAAAGAAGATTTATGCTGTATAACAGTGTATTGTTATCTTGTTAAGTACAACAACAACAACCCAATAACTAGTTTGAAGGTATCTTGTTTTGTGAAGTTTTGTCTGAATCATTTCTGAATCATGTACCCGCCACCGAGGCTGCATAAGGAAATGATGTGTTTTCATCTAGCATAGTGTTGGGTTATGAAAACAAAGATATTTCAGCCTGACTACAATCAACACATCAGGCATCACTTGTACTCCTACTTTAGCCCTTTTTGTTCTTGTGTTGTAAAGCACTTTGAGTTGCCTCGTGCTGAAAAGTGCTATATAAATAAATGTACCTACCTACCTTGACACCAGGGAAAGAAATGTAGTACACAACTTGCACCAATTTGTTGTTCACTACTAAGCATCTGTAGTGGTCTCTTACAGAAACAGACACACTCCCAAGAATCCATTTCAGCCTCAAACAACCATCCCAAGATCATACGTTGTGTTTATGGAACCTATCCAGAATTCTCCTCCCAGTGGACATGTCTAAACATTCATCAATATGCTTGATGATAAATCAAATATCTAGTTAATTATTGTTTCACTCAATTCCTAATTTCTTACTTAGATTCTCCATCTAATGACTGGTGGAACGTTATGAGCACAAAGAATTTATTTCCCAAGCGAATCGTTAAGGCCTGTCTGGGCACACCGCTCCAGTGCAGCTGAAAACAAATGCAGACGGCTCTCCACCCACTCCACAACAGGAGGGTGAGGAAAGTTAGAAAGTATACAGAACAAATGAGCCAGTTAAAGTGACATTTAATCTATACAGATCTTGTAAACTTCAACTGGAGGGACTTTAGTTTTTACTGTAATTGCTCATGAAGGTACCAACTAGAAAAACAATCAATAGTATTTACCTGACGAAATTACAATATTCCCGTCCAATGATACAATGCACTGAACTTATTAAAGAGCAATGTCTGGCAAGTCTGATAAACCTGTAAGTAAACCCCTTCTTCTAGCTATAATGAGGCGATGCAAACAAAAACTCAGAATAAATATAAAGTTGGGTGCAGCAGAGACAGACTGACAAAAAGTTCAACTGGGTTAGTCTAAAAAGTCTAATCAAAACTTATGAAGCATATGTTGAGGTTTTGTGACAAATTTTGTTGGAAATGAAACATAAATCTTTCATTTAAGACAAGCTGGCAGTTTGAATGTTCTCTAACCACCCAGAAACATAATAATACAATCATATGGTATTGAAAAGAAAGAGAGAGAAAGAAGTGGCTGCAAATTCTAGACAATTTCTGCAACAACCTGGTAAACATATAAACTTACATATCTTCCTTTTGTTTCTGTGGCTGCTTGCTGAAAAACTGGCTGCATTCTCTTGCAAACTCCACACCCTGCAATAACAATGAATATAGAAAATCACAAATAATTTAACACTATGCCGGTGAAGGGTCTCAATCACCCAGGGAATGGTAATCCTAGTAAATCCAATTAATGGCAACAGGACTTTAGTTTTTGAAGACTTCCTTTCTTATCTATAGAACATTCTCAGTGCTTGAGAAAACTTTGAGACACTGAGAAAGCTGGATGAGAAGCAAAACATCTTCAAAAAAATCTAACAAAAATTCAGTTGCCTTTGATAAAACTTGTTAGAACTGTTAGAGTTGCAGTTCTTACAATCTTGTCAAAAGATTTATAATTCACTGCCAGGATTTTGCTATGAAACATACATCTATGGACAACTGCTGGTAATAAGAAAAGGAGAAATCCATGTCAAGTATTAACCATTAGGCATTCATAGATAACTTAATGTTCACTGACTAGACGTTTGGTTTAAAATAAATAAATTTTAAAAGACTGATACAATGACAGAAAGGAAAGTAAAAATTAATTCTTGCCAAATATGATGAATGTGGAAAACCTCATTTCAGAATTAGCAAAGAACCTCCCCTTTATTGACTTGGTCCAGGTTTTGTTTTCTGTTCTATAGTGGAGGACTTTATTAGGGGGATTTAATTTATTTAACATCATATAATCCCTGTTTTCTAATCGTAATCTATACATGACGTCTTTCAAAGCTATCACCACTAGTTCCAGTTACAATGATCAACTAACAATACCAATAAAAGGACTCACAGGGAGCGTAGAACATCATGAGGACAGGCCTTTCCTCTTTCTTCAACAGCTTCCTGAAGTCCTTCAAGTGCGAGAAAAAGGATGAAGATGAAGAACTTTTGTTAAATGCAAAATGGATGTCAATGTGGGGTTTACTGTTAAATAAAGAGCTTTATTATTCATGACAAAAGCTGGATGTCAAAAATAATAAATAAAGGCTTAGCAGTCAAATGATTAATCAGCAAAGAAAATGAGGACTTTCTATATCAGCCCTCATAACCGCTTCTTCTCCTTTTTATTACTTTCATGACCTCAGCAGTTTCAGAACACATTCAGCACAATCTTCTGTCGACATCTTAAAAGAAGCCCCAAGGCAAAGAGTACAGTGCAAAGTGTCATGTTTGCTGCTCATTAAGCTAAAAGGCTTTCGCATCGCTGTATATATTGTAGCTGTGAGTGTCCTGAGTTTTCAAGTTGTGAGTGTTGGAAATTTTCATACCAGGGCCATCTGACTTAGATGGATAAAAGCTACCTGAAAATGTTTCCATGTTGTAAAAACAGGCTGTGCGTGTAGAACTTTACGGAGCAGCTCTTAGATGATAAAGCCCTGGCATGTAGCGTTTATGTGTTGAGCTTCGGGTTGAATAGATGGAAACAATGATCTTCCAGTAGAAACTAATCAAGCAGCAGAAGTGAGACAAACCCTGAATGGCATTAAACCAACAGATTCTAGTAACTGTAGAACAATATTTGTGTTCTCAATTTATTAACAGCACAGACGGTGCTTCTTTTGTAATTTTATTCAAAGCTCAAAAAGGTTTGTTAAGGTCACCACTTACTTTTTCTGTTTCGATGTGGATGACATCTTTGGCTTCTGGGTTGTCCTCCCACAGTGGGGGCCCCGAGGGGTCTTTCAAAAATGCTACCATAGACTGAATGAAGGGGGGGTCAGAATGAGTTTAACACAGTATTTCCAAACAAAAGCTTCATTTGGCACTTAATGCTGTGGACAACAGACAGTAAAGCGGTGAGTGATGATTAATGTGAACATTGCAAAAGTTGGTCCTAAATTAAATTCCTGGCAATGGAGGCTCATGTAGATTAACATGTTAATGTGTCCAAGAGTTATTTCAGCACCTTTAAGTGTCTTGTAATGGGCTTGCTGTAAATATAATGAGCCATATGTCTTTGGAGGCAACAGCAGGAGATATTTCATGCAGCAGTGCAATAACAATGACGCATGAACACGGCAGAATATTTAATGATCTTGAATTTATTATCAGGACCATTTTGTAATGGTTTAAACTGAGAGTTGGGGAGTTATATTATTTCAGATGTCATTAAATATGGTAACAAAGTTAATTTTAGATCTAGCAAAATATTTCAGTGGTGCAATCTTTTCTCTTTTGAGCCAACACAAAGACATTACTCCATGATTTTATCTCATGAACATTGGATTGCTGTAATGCACCTCTTGTTGGTCTTCTTCAAAAAAAATTACACACACACACAAACACCTGCTTGTTAAAACCACAAAGAGAGCACATTTTATACCCATTTAGTGTTTGCACTGGCTACTTGTTGCCCTAAATTAATTTTAGGCTCCTTCTATCCGCTTGTGAAAATTCTCAGTGGCCTTTGTTAAGGTGTACTTTTTATTTTCTGTAAGAGTTGCTTTATTCTATAAATGGTCTAGTATCCTCTGGACTTCTGATGATAGGGTTTTAATTATTTGCAAAATGAGACCTGAAATACAGTGAGGCTTTCACTGACTGCTATGGCCCACATGTGGAAGGATCTAAAGGAGAAGCTGGAAACAGATTATTGTTTGGAAGTTTTGTAAAGTAAACTCAAAACTCATTTTTAAATTTAGCTATTTAACTAGGCTTTTGTGGTAAAACAATTTAATCTTTTCACTCTTCTAAAATTCTAGTTCTGTTGCTACATTTCATACCGTATAATAGTTCCTTTTAATACTTTCCTAGCATTCATTTGTTTACTTATTTTTTAACCTTGTATCTATTTGTGTAGTTTTCTTTTCAATGTTAAATAACTAAGAATTTCTGTACAAACTAAAGACGACAAAGAACAACTTGTCCTTAAGATGTCTTCTGTTAATATTCTTATTTTTGTCCTTGGTGTGTGTTTGGTCTGCTGGGCTTTTTCTTAATTTGTTACAAAAAAAAATACAAGGGATGACAAAATTCCAAGCTTCAGAATTTGTCCCATCTAAGATTGTCAGAGTTTGTCCATTTGAACAAAGCATATCATTAAGTCATAGAGAAGGCTAGCAGTCTCAAAACTGGCCGTATCACTTAGGTTACATTCACACTGCAGGTAAAAATGGCCCAAATCCAACTTTTTTGCCCATATGTGACTAATATTAAGATTTTTTTTTAAACACAGTTAAAGTTTGAACATTGCAACTCCAATTTCTTCATATCAGACCGAGGCCACTTTCATATGCGGTATTAAATTGGATATTTCTGTTTTTCAAAGCAACCTCAGTCTGAATGGCCATGGCACATTTTCATCTGACTTTTACCTCATTAAGTAGGGGTGTGCAGATCGATGCAAAGATTTATATTATCAATACCAACATTGATATCTGATTGCATCAATACTAATGTGATGGGATTGATACTTGAGTTTGTTTCTCTCCTCTACTTTCAGTACATTGCCTGTACATCCTGTTAAAGAAGTGTGATTCTGTACCAAAGCAGGAAGCTGCAAGATCAAAAGTAAGCACTGGAAGAAACAAGCATGGCAGATAATAATTTTGTCAGCTCCAATTGCACAGGAGCTTCAAAATCGATACATACACGCTAACATGTGTGGCATCCATGTTTACTTTAGCAAACACAGAGTGTGCATGTGACGTCACATCTTCTGTGTAGACTGTTTGCACTGGAGTCTGATGGTGGTTGCATTTATATTATGTGAGCAACCACACACACACCCCCCAAAATCAGATCTCAGCCAAAAAAAAAAATGGAGCTTCATGATCTGAAGTGCGAATGTAGCCTTAGAGGGCAGCATGACCTAACATCAAACCATGAACAAAAATGTACCACACATAACAACTCTGTTGCCTCCTAATGAGGACATGTCAGAACATCTATCAGTAAATCTTATTTTTCCACAACACGTGGCAGAACATTGTGCAGTGTGTGTTTAAAACAACAACAACAACAACAAACAAACAAAAAAAACAAGGAAAAAGGACAAGTTTAGGACAAAAGGGGGGTCAGGGTTAAAAAGAAACTACAGATGAGCAGTATCTGAAAGTCATGTCTTTAAGAAACAGAAACAAATCCATCAAAGACTTGACACAGAACCTGAGACATGCACCATCCTTTAGTTGATCATCGATTGCATGCTAAGTTTTCAGCCCTTTAAGAATCCCTTTGTTGATGCTGAAATATTATTTTCTGTGTCAAACTGTGTTATCACTGGTATTTTTCAAAGAGTCAACTGCAAAAACAGGAACAAATTGCGTCTTTGTGAAACGCTGCTGGAAACAAAAGTGCCTGAAGATCTAATTTAAAACAGGTTCTTTGCTAAGTTGTTTGTTGTGTGTAACCATAACACTGATTCATCCCTTACGTTTAGGAGCCTTTTCATGTCTGAATGACTTATAGGTCAAAAGTTAAGTGGCTTAAACAAAAATATGTCTTAAAATGTTCACATAGTGGACTGCAAACTTGTTCATAAAAATAAATAATAATAATAACAGCCTAAAAAACAAACTCTTAAAAAAAACCTTCACAATGCCTCAATAAATATTGACCAACACCACCTTAAAAAAATTACAAGGAAAATGAAAAGTGTTGTTAAAATAAAGAATGACTGACTGAGTAATCTCTTTGATTAAGTGTTTAAAGTATTCTCTTTTATAACTTATTTTGAAGTGTTCCCTTCAAAATAACTGCTTTGACAAGAACGAAAAAGAAGGTATACCAAATTGTAAACGGGAAAAAAAATTTGGACAGGTAAATCATTACTGAGACAATGAACCTACACTTAATGATAGTGTTAAAATATACAATTTGTATGGAGTAAAATAAGTCACATTTAGGTTTTCCATAAATTAACATCACATATTTTTAAATAAATAAAGTGGCGTAGCTCTCAACCAATTAAATAAAATACAGACATACCAGGTAAAATTGGAGAATTAATTGTGTAACTGAGTTATTACTTTACATCGCACAACAACAAAAATGTGCAGCCCATACAGAAATTGCAGGGAAGCAGCTAAGAATTCACCTTAAAGGTAGCAGGCCTGTTGTACTCTGTGTGGAACGTCCCATCTCTGCAGAAACAATAATGCACATTTCATACAGCAGAAATAAGTGATGAATGATGCACTTCTTTAGCTGCAAATTATATTTTCCTAAACGAACAGTGGTGTGAAAATGTATTTGAAATTCAGTTGAGTGTTTGGTTGCTCACTTGTAATGTAGCAGCTCTGCTCCTCTAGGTTTGGAGCTCGGGTCCACCTTCACTTTCTTACAGAGTTTACGACCCTCCGAGTCTCTGGGAGAAATATCAAAACACACAATCAATGTTTATGGATAAATGTTGATTACGGTCTTCGTTGTGCCAGCATGAAAACAGTTTGTTGTTGTAGAGGTTTACATCAGTAAATAAATGAAATCATCCAAAACTGTTGTTGGCATGGAAATACACGTTCATCTATCCACCCACACAAACTTCACACCTGCTGTAATGTAGCACTGTTAATTAGCTTGAAGTAATCTTCTTCCACTAAAGAGCACTGAAAATATTAATTAGAGATGAATGAGAGTATTTCCTGGAGAAAGTCCAATGTGTCCAAATTCAGATAGGCATAATTCAATTATAGCTGACAAAACCACAGCAAGATAAATACAGTATATGCTCAGTTTAATTTTTCATTGCGAAGTAAAAATCCAATTTTTGGAATAACTGGGCAAAAGCATTTCAGGTAAGAACCATGTAAATAATATCATATTAGGATGAGTCATGATGGCAGATGGCAGCAGAGAGGGCACAACAGGAGCAGATGTAACCTCGACACACACTGAACTTCGAGATGACGTGCCGTCACCTGATTCAAGATCAGTCTGCTGCCTCCAAATGCTTGTAAAGCTGCCATAAGAGAGAAAAGCTGTGGGGGAATTATCACTAAATGCATCTAATAACAGACAACCTAAATGTGTAAAAAGCAGAAAGGGCATCAAGGATAGAATGTTTTATAATTTTACTGAACACTGTTTATGCAAATAAAACTGCTTCTGAAGACAACCTTGTACACTCACAGCTATTTAAAAACATTAAAGGACCCAATGCCACACTGGGAACGCCACCATCAATATCGCAAAGGAGTACTTATACTGCAGTAAATCATAGGCCATTATATTTCACGATCTGCAGCCTAATAATATATTTGGCCAATCCAAAGAACTCTTACTGGCCTCGATGTCCACAAACTTGGTTTAGATGATGGTAATGACAGGAAAGAAAGTGAGTAAAGATGTGGGTTTATTGCAACTGTTATTGTCAATGTAATATTAAACGTGAATATTGCACAACGGATTACTTATTTCACCTGTTAAAATGGTTATATGAGGACAAAGCTTAAAGTATATATAAAAGCTAAATCATGGCCAAAAATCAACCTAAGGTTTAAACACTGTACTTCAATGCAGCAACTCCAGAAAAAAGTGTGTTAAAATCTAAAACACCTAAAAACCACAATTTATTTTTGTAAATGCCTTTTGTTGATGTTATTATTTTAAACATTTCAGTCCTTTAGTGTTTTTACATGCACATGATGTGGCACTGATAGTTGAAGAACACAGATGAAGAACAACAACAACAAAAAAAAAACAACTACAAATCACATAAAACTGGTACCTATATGAACACTGATCTACCAGAACACTATGACAACATGGTAGTTTCTGCCACCTGGACACTGGAAACAGAACACTTGGGCTCTGTGGGCTGTGGTCTCTAAAAGGGAATGCTTTCTACAGATAAAGCCTGACTTTCTCAGAATAAAATCTATGTAGTCTGGAGGTAGGATACCTAAAATTCATTTGCTACTAGTACTTTATTATTACATGGTGCAGTATTGCTCTGTAATTTTTATTTTTGTTTACTTTTACTTATTTATTTTTAAATCATCTGTAATGCCAAGTCACTGAAACAGATACCTTTTGAAGTACTACCTCAGTGGAAGGTTTTAGACATACAAAGTCTGGAAATATACTCAGACATCTCATTTGTGTGTGCAGGTTTTGTTATGTGTAAGACAAATTAATAAATGAACATGTTTAGTAAGTTCTGAGTATCAATTATCATACTATTATCCTCCCCCATCCAACCTGGTTATGAAAGCAAAACCCTGAAATGCTCAGTCATTAAGAGGAGACCAAAGATATATTCAAACTCTTCTGTACAAAAAGCCAGTTGCAAACTCATGCAGTGTAATGAATACTCCAACTTATCCATACTTGTAGTTCAAATAAAACCGCCTCCTAAATCAACTTAATGTAGCCTAATAAACACATGCACACTCAGGGAAGTTGTGCTTGTGTGTAACTGCAGCATCAAACTGCAATGATAAACAGCAGACACCACCCACATCCAGAGGCTACTGTCTGCTATGGAAAATGGAGCCACTACGACTCACACCAAGTAGAACTGTAAGAGAGAGACCATACAATGATAATAATAATAGAAAACAAACATTTGCCCTGTCCTTTAAATCATTACTAAGCAATTTTTGCAGGTGCCACAGTTGTCCTGCTGAGAGCCTTCTGCTACAGTAGAGGTGTGGGGGTGTAACTGGGATTTAAAAAAGGTAGGTTGTAGGCATCAAAACAGCATTCATGTGGATCAGCTTGTAGTTTTTTTCCCCACCACAGCAGAACATTTCAGCTGTCAGTCTTATTACCTTGAACTTGTCATAATGTTATGGTTGACTGGCCTGGATTGGTGCAGTTCATTTATAACAACATCATGTCGGACACTGTGTATATTTTTTTCTTCAGCATTAGTTTTGCTTTTATTACTCTAAAACTTAAGCCACATTTACTGTGAAAGTGTTTGTTTTCTGTTAGACAGCTATGCCAACATCTGGCCCAGAACTCCCTGAAAGATAAAATGCTAACGTGTGCTTCCTGGTTAAATAAAAGCCTAATGAAATGAATTAAAACTTTTGAACTAAAAACAATTAAACATTCACATCACTATTTTTTTGGAGCATTGCAAAATAATTAAAAATTTAGGAGAGATTAAAGAATGAATTAGCAAGAATTCAACCATGTTCTGAGCTACAGTGTTTGATTAAAACACCAGAAGACACCTAAAAATGTGTAGAAAGAAAGAAAGAAAGAAAGAAAGAAAGAAAGAAAGAAAGAAAGAAAGAAAGAAAGAAAGAAAGAAAGAAAGAAAGAAAGAAAGAAAGAAAGAAAGAAAGAAAGAAAGAAAGAAAGAAAGAAAGAAAGAAAGAAAGAAAGAAAGAAAGAAAGAAAGATAAATTCTTCCTTTTAGTAAAGGACTTAAAATAGATTCATCATACAAAATGGATAGGACCCTGTATACCATTTAGTTATCTAAGACATAAATGCTTTGTTTTGGTAATTTCCATTCTGCCCCCCTCCCTCAATCTTGTGGTTCTAACTATGTTGACTTCGATCTTTTCTAAATTTCCAGAAGAATGAATAAGGGGCAGCCCAGTTCTGTTGTTTCTTCCTGTATGAGATCATCCATCGCACTGGTGGAACCCAGTTGGCCAACAATCAGGTCGCTGTCATCTGTTCAAAGTGTGTCATCTGGCCTCGGCGGCTCTCTTTCTTGGCAGAGCTGACAGTTCTCACGCTGCGACATCCACTTCACTTTCCTTCTCCCTCTGTCCTCCATCAGCTCTCAGCTGGAGCGAGTCCATTTGAGATGGTGGAGAAATATGCCAAACAGCACAATGCTTTGCTACAGATCCTGGCACTGGACCTGTGTGTCCTACAGCGATAAACCCGGTTCACTCGAGCTCCCCTTGTGGGTATCTGGGCAAGCCTAAATTTCTGTTTTGCATTAGCACACACTCTAAAATTGTGAAGTTGTTGGATAGAAAAGTGTCCCACATGAATAAGAATGAGTGAGGCAGAAAGTGTGTACGAAAAAAAAGGGACATGCATCACGGACTGCCTTTGTATAGAAACATGGACACCAACACCTTTGACAATTTCTTCAGACTGTTTTGATTTTAGGTTTTTTCTTCCCCCCTTTCTGTCTGCTTGGTCGTCTATCCAGGATAAGCTTGAGAGAGATTGTGAATGCGGAATGAGCAATAGGTGTCAAAGGGGAGTTACTTCCTTCCCTCATCGTTTCCTGTGTTATGATACAATTGTTCCTCTCTGGTGAGGAAGAGGGTTGATCCAGCTGATGGGCTGACAGTTAGGAAAAAAAGAAAGTGGAACTGAACATCAGAAGGGCGAAAAGAATAAAAAGCCAAAGTCAGATCAGCGAGTAGCTCAGGAAGTTCTGCTTGAAAAAAAAAAAAAAAAACTACTCTTTTTAGTGTCTCAAGAGAATGTGGAGCTTAGCCTTGAGTAAGTCCACAGTGGCTGGAAACTGATGTTTTCTTGAAACATGTACAGTTTTGTGTTTACAAAACAGGCCTTGTGCACCCTGGTAATAAATATTTTGCATATACAGTCCCTAAAGTTTGAAGAATTGGTTGCTGTTCAATGATCTAATTAGAGAAATAACTTATTAGAACATACTGACGACATAAAAACGATTATTAGCAGCTTAGAAAAAAAAATGTAGTGATGGTATCTGGCTGATAAGATCTTTGTCCAGTCAAGGGAGACAGCAAGAATTTATGGAATGGAACCCAGAGTCAATGTTTCTTTCAGAGTACAACAAAAAGCTTTACATATCATTAGGAAAATAAAATGTACAACCTTTACTAACTCGAATGAAAATGATGTTTTTGTGGTGCTGCCTTTCGGAACCTCCAATTGGTTTGCTAATTTAATTCCCTTGTATGAGGTAAGGATGTGAAGCTCAACCAGTTTTTGACTTGATTCAGATGTGCATGTCCATGACAGGACTGAATCAGAAGAACCGCAATGAATAGATGCAGTTTGGGGAGGAAATCTAAATGCATTGGTTTTACACATCTTTGCACAAATAAAATTGGAGTAATTTAACGATTAAATGAAGAGCCGGCAAACAGGTTAGTTTCTACAGGAATCAGCTTAAATAAAAAGCAGAAAAGTTAAAAATGCGTATAAAAATGTATCTCCTGTAGATTCTTATTTTAACCTATAATCGGGCTGTTTATTTTTAGCACAAGGTGAATCACATTTTTTTTGGTGTGAATTAAGATCACAGTTCTCTTCATTCTTCCTCTCTCACTTTTAAAACGTGCATTCAAGTAAAAAGTATTATCTTAATTAGACATAATTAATGTTTAAATGACACATCAGCGCTCTGTCACAACGAGGCAACAGTATTAATGTTGAGAATAGAGAAATCATCAGTTCTGAATAATTTGCTAATATTTGGCCTGATTAACAAATCACTGTTTTTCTCTGTGTCATTACATGTGTTAAAGCATCTTAGATTGTTGTAAAGTAAATAAAAGTGTAGATGAACCATTAGCCATGAAATACACATGCATGTAAATCACCATTTATCAAAACTGAGATTGCATGTATGCAATGTTTAACATTATGATTTTCAATCGATTTTTGCTGAGCCCTAGTATAGTACTTCTTTCTGCCCTGCAGCTGTAATTTCTCATTAGTGACACGTACCATTCAGAAAAAAACAAAATAAAAAAACCTGCAGTATGCCTGAATAAACAATAACAAAACAGTGAATGTATGTTAAGCCTTTCTGTTGGCATAGTTACAACAACGCTCAATTTGTAAGAAGGTAAATATGTTGCTCAACTTGTGAACTTGTATTTAAATATATGAGCACCTGTAGGAAAAATGTGCACTTGTATTTAAAGATTTCACCTGCAAAAAAGTTTTACACAAATCATTTCTGATGGCAAAGTCACAGATTATCAGTTTCTGGTTGTTAAAGGGCTATTACATTAAATTTCTGGTATCTGAACTTGGCTCTACTTTACAGTTGAACATATTCATAATAGTGAAACCTGGTCAACTAATAATCTAAAAGAAAAACAAAGTGGGGCATGAGAGTTTAATGCAATGCGAACTGAAAGGGGACAAACCAATGTTCACTATTCAGATTAGCCACAATGTGTTCTGACATTTATTTTTTAATTGTTTAAATCTTTCTGGTATAAACATTTCACCACATCTTAGCTATATTATCTCGACTGTTATAACTGTGAGACTGCTGTTTGTTTACAGCAACATAAGAATGTCACGAAGAGGTTATATACAGTATTTCCCCATTTGTAAGCAGTTATAAAAGACCACTTTGTAAAAGGTTATGTTTTATTGTTCATAATGTAAAAAATATATTTTCCTGCTCACTGCTGAGTTACTGAAAGAGTGTACGTACACATCTGTTGCCTGGCATTTTTTTAGTTTTGCATTCAGCCTTACTTTTGTGTAATGTTTCTGCAGAGTTTACACCTTCTCCCTGCGCATGTGTGGGTTTTCTCCAGGTGCTCCGCTTTCCTCCCACAAACCAAAAACAAGCACGTTGGGTTAATAAGTTACTCTAAGTTGTCCCTAGGTGTGAGTGAGCGTGTGAATGGTTGTTTGTCTTGTTTGTCTTTATGAGGCCATGTGATGGACTAGCAGCCTGTCCAGGGAGTACCCCGCCTCCCACACAGTGACAAGACAGCAGCTCCCCAGCGATCCGGAAATGAAAAAGGATGGATGGATGTTTGTTAATTGTGTGTCAGGTTACATGAAAGCGTATTGTGATTTTAAAACAAGACCTGTTCGTGGGCAATCATTTTATTTACTAGGTCGTAAAAATGAGCCTTGATAAATGCCATACATTTATTCATTTGTTCCTTTGACTTGTTGTATCAAATTGAATCTTAATGTGTTTAAACAAAACTGTTATTGAGGTATATTGTGATTGGGGGCTGGATCACATCATGCCGTATTGGTTTTTGTATGTTGCAAGGGTATCAAGTTACACATTGCATCAAACACAAACCAGAGATGCACAACCCTAATACCAATCTATTTTCAAACAACACTCAGCAGCGAAAGCGAAAGAAGAGCATGCATAAACAATAATAGTAGTATTTTGGAAGCATGCAAGATATTTTACCAAAACAGATTAAGGTCAGTTGTGTTTAAGATGATGTTAAAATATCACAATTTTAAAAACTTACTTTGCAATTACAACAATCCCCCCCAACATACAAACACACACACACAAAACGTAAAAAACGTCCCTGGAAGTGGACAACTGAAATGATATAAAGACATGTGCGGCATTAGACCCAGAGCTTCAATAGCTCTAATAAGTGAAAAATGTCTTCTAAATTGTGTCTGTACAATAGAACCAGTGGAACGAGGCCATTTACACCTCAGTGAAGGAGACATAAATTGAACAGATGGACGAAAGCAGAGACAATTTTAGGAGTAAATTGCTCAGTCTTTCTAAAGGCTGTTTGAAAACTCCCTTGACAAAAGAGGTTGAAAAGGGCAGGAACTATAGGAAAGATGGAAAGAAGATTTATTTTTAATTATCCCATTACTTACCCACAGTTGACCCAGGCAATAGTCCCTTGGCCCTTTACAGTTTGGGCAACATCAGACAGCAGTTTCAGGTGGGAGTCCCCTGATGTTGCTGTGGACAGAATAAAATGATCAGCCTCATTACTAAAATTGCTCAGCTGGCTTAGGATAATCTAGAAGTGTGACACACAAAAGACACGTGGCCATTTCCTACACAGAGAAGAGGAATTGAGTTACAGTTGAGCTCGGAGTGTCATGAAAGCACCAAAAGTGACAAAAAAGAGATCAGTTTGGCTTAGAGGGATGATGGAAGAGCATTCTCTAAAACCTTTCAGAAGGCAGGTTCAGAAAAGTGGCTTATGTTACATCATCTTTCATCATTTTACAATAGTGTCCATGAGACGGAACGATTATTTTGTGACACAAAGGCGGCAACTACTGAAGCAGATCAACATTTTGAGATATGAGGAAGGAAAGCATGCAGGTTTAAGGAAACTGTAGTTGGAACCATTTGCTACCATCTGTAGACCCATTCTAGGCAACATTAAGGGTCCATGATCATTAGAGACCATTATAGACCTTCACAATCCCCTGTGTCTGAGATAAAATACAACTGTGGTGAACATTTTGCTTTCTGTGTTAGCAAAAAGAAAATGTGTAGCAGCTGTAGCCACACTGGGTATTCTTTCAGATTTTCATCAAATATGGCAAGCAAAGTGGAGTCCCTTGAGTGAAGTAAGCAAAGTAATATTCCATTCCCTATGTAACACAATTCATTTTTACACTCGCCTGAAAAGTGTTTTATTTACTGTATAAAGCGAAACATTTCTCTCAGTGCTCCAGGTCAAGACTATTTTTAGACGTGAAGGCATTGCAATGACTCCCGAGGGCAACACATCAAAAAGGATTGGCAACATAAACATCTGGGAATTGAGTTTCAGTTTATGACTGTACACAGAGCAGGAAATAAGCAGATACTGACTGGTTATTGGTCTCTTTCATTACCTTGCATCTCGGGCAATCCAATCGTAAGGTGGTTGATTTAAGTACATCAGTTTAAACCAGGGTGCAAACTTTACAGTGACAATCAAAGAGGGTCGACTTTTTTCCAATCCCATTCCATACAGCAGGGGTAGGCAACCCTGGTTCTCCAGTGCCACTATCCTGCACGTCTTACTTGTTTCTCTGCTGCAACACACCTGATTTGAATCAATGGGTGATTAACAGGCTTCTGCAGAACATGAAGAGGTAATTTAACCACTGGATCAAGTGTGTTGGAGCAGGGAAACACGTGAAACATGCAGGAGAGTGGCACTCGAGGACCAGGATTGCCTACTCCTGCCATACTGGCATGTAAAACTAGCTGGTCTTACAATTATTCCAGTGTTTCCTCCATTTTAACATAATGTTTACATCAATAGAGATATAGATTACAATATACCATATTCAGTCTACCAGCTCACATAAAACACAATAAAAGTCTGTAATAAAATGTCACAAACAAAACTTTTGGGAGCAAAACTACCAACAAAACAGACCTTCAACATCCAAGAGCAGAACTCCACAATGTTCCAAATATCAACAGGACAGACAGAAAGATCTCTACCATACCGCAGTTACAGCTGGTCTGTTCCTCGTGGTCATTAAAGGCAGAGGACACAGAAATAATTCAGAATATAATAAAAAATATATATATATATATGTCAGCTATTGTTTTGACAATAGCCTAACCAAAATACCTCAATACAACATTTTGTTTACCTGATCAAATCTAACTTTTATTTATAAAACATATTTCATGCTCAAAGCAACCTAATGTGCTTCCATCAATAACTTAAAACAAAAATATTTTTATGCACATGCTTATAGAGAAATATATACAGAAAATATATACAGACAGACCGTCTCACACATATGGAATCCTAAAATTGTAATACAAAAATCACAAGCGATAAAACCTACAATATGCTTTAGCAAAAAGGAAAGTTTTTAATTTTATAAAAATATTAAAAAGTGAGGGCCTCTGTCAGAACTAGAAGAATGCATTCCGTCTCATAAGAGTGCAAACACAGAAGGCAGCTTCCATGGACTTGGACAATGTCTGAGGTATAGCCAAGTCACCATGATCTGCTGACCTGAGTGCTCTGACAGGACAGACAGGATACAAGAACACTGATTTTTATACAACATGTGGACAGACCAAGGTTTTGATCAGAGCTCAAAATTTCTAATGCTTAATCCAAATTTCTTTTCAATAATTTAAAACTGATTTTGTTTCTTCTAAAGCACGACAGGTTTTAAATGGAGGGGGTCTTTTCTTAATGTCATTGTTTCTTTTTTTCTGCACTGAACACAGAAGTCAGTAAGTATTTCCAAGTTAATTTTGAATTACGCCACTGTGATCACCCCTTGAAAGCAATCTGCTGCCAGAAGCTTCACCAAAGATTAATTTTAAAGACATTTTAAGATTCTGTGACAGAATGTTTTAATTAAATATGCAGAATTAGATGGAGGGAATGGACCACTGCACAATGGCACTTTTTATTATATAGTGTAATCAAAGGAAATGGTTTTACTTTAGAGCTCTGATTTAAAAAACAGACATTATCCAGATGTAAAAGCAATAACTTAAGACATACCAACTTCAACACACTATAGTTACTAGAAACATCAATTAGGAATATGACATGAATTTCAAATATGCTAATACTCATTACAGAATGCAAATTTGAATAGTTTATGCAACTATTGTTTTGAAAAGTGACTTTTAAGCAACAACTGGCACCTCCTGTTGATTCCTTACCCACTCTACCACAAGGTGACCAGATTATTTGCCAACAACCACAATTCAGGTCTTCTCCTCGGTACACCTGCCTAAAAAAACTAGTCTGTTTTATTTGTTGAATTTTATTTAGACAGAATTACAAAGTGGAAATTAGAACCACACATGAGCGACACCTTTACTTTCAAAACGTGCTGAATTCTCCTGACTGATCCCATGGCCTTGTGAAAAATAATTAACACAAATATTGCAGGCTAGCAAAATTACCAAATGCGTATGTGTGCACTCATAACCTGTGTTTCATCAAATTTTTTTGAAAATAATTTTTGCTTAAAATGCCAATTTTCTCATGTGAAAGCGATCACTCTTTACCATCGTTAGAAATTCTGAGGTACAGTGTCCTCTAAAGCAGTGGTCACCAATCCTGGTCCTCGAGGGCGACTATCCTGCATGTGTTACTTGTTTCCCTGCTCCAACACACCTGATTCAGTGGTTAAATTACCTCTTCATGTTATGCAGAAGCCTGTTAATCACTCATAGCTTCAAATTAGGAGTGTTAAACACATTAAGATGTTTCAGCCAAGATGGTTAAAACACTGAAGTTTTAAAAACTCACCACAACGGCTTAATTTGGTGTCTTTTATAAGAACATATTTAAGCAGTGACCACTGCCAACTAACTTAAAAATTTAAGTATCTGCGCTTCTTTCAGTACATCATTATAAGACTGTAGACAAACTCCAGAGCATATTGAACTTGTGGCAAAAAAAAAACCTTGAAATATATCATTTATAAGTCTATTTTCTAGTTAGATATGTAAATTAAAATGTAGTACGTCAATTAAATATGTATATAAGATAAAACAAATGAATGTTATTTGATCTTCCTGCACTTCAAAATCCTCTAAAATGTCAAACTGTTTGAGATATTTAAGAGTTCAACAAGGACAAAACATTATCCATGAGTCATTCCTAACACTGCTGTTTCTTTCTCCTTCTGATGCTCAGCTCCAAATGTTGGCTGGCATGTATTCAGTAGAAGAACATAATCTTTTTTTAATACATTTCCCTTTAATCAGATATACTGTAGGCTAGGGGTAAATGTAAAAATGCAACAAATTATGACAGATTACGACATGTCTGTCTGTCTTGTCTAACCTGTCTTCGTGTAGAGCACCAGAACGTTGGTCCTCGTTCTGAGCAGCTTCTTGAAGTCTTTGTGGTCACTGACTTTCTCTATGAGAGGAGACACCTTCGCAGCTTCCAGCAACGACAGCATCCACACCTAGAGAAACAAACAAACAACAAAACCAGAGGGGGACGACACAAACACACAGAAATGGGACTGGTTATTACATTTCATTACTTGTTTGTTTACGAACTTAATGTGTCTGTAACATAAAACTACAGCACTAGAAACCATCATATTGAGTTACTGATGTATTTTTTTCAACATTTTAATCACTAGACATTTTATTCAAAGTTACAAAAGTTTGACTGTAGAAAATTCCTGAAATATTACCAATTCATAACCAAGGTTAGATTATGATTTATACTGTAAATTTAGTCTCCATAAAGAAAACTTTTAGTGACTACCAAAAGTTTCATTATACAATACATGAAGATTAAATAAAATATGTTCATTTCAATCATTATATTGCAAATGTAATTGAAATCTTCAACAGCATAATCACAAGTCCAACTTACAACACATTTGAATTCTGTGTAAAATATAAATGAAAACGGAATGAAATAAATAAATTGAGACAGGGGCAACACATGGTTGGAAAAGACAGGACAACTAAAAAGAAGCAGCTGAAGAAACATGTTGCAGCAAATTAGGTTCATTGGCAACAGGTCAGTAACATGACTGGTTACAGAGAAAACAGAAGAAGATCCCAAATACAGATGGACAGAGGTTCAGCAGTAAAAAAAAGAAAAGGTCTGAAAATTATAGAACTTTTTATAGACTTTAAATGTTATATTTTCAATAAATCTCATTCAAAGATTCAGAGAATTTGGAGGAGTTTGGTCACGCAAATGAGATAGCTGAAAATCAATACTGGATGCCCATGATTTTCCCAGGCTCTCTGGTGGGCCTGCCTTAAGAACAGCTATGATCCCATCCAGAAATTAACAGCTTGGGCTCAAAAGCACAATTATTGTCCATGAACACATTTTACTACTCTAAGCACTATCAAGCCAAAAAAAACCTAAACTACATCGGACTAAGGTCCAGAAACACAGCGATTTTCTCATTCACAAATTAACAGAGGCAATGTAAAAAACTGTTCTGTGGTTAGACAAATCAAACTTTATAAACAGCACAGCCTCTAAACTAAAAAGTCCAAATCTAACTAAAGGTTCACCTGACTTGGTATAAACACTTCATTTGAAAACTTGCATCACAGATAGTAAGGGGGTTGTAGACCAAAATATGTACTCCCAATCAGTTGTCTTTTTCAGGGAAGGCCTTGCATGTTTCAGCAAGATAACACTAGACAAAATACTGTACCTACTACAGAGGCATAGGTTCACAGCCAAGAAGTTGAGTTGCTGAACTGGCCTGCCTGCCTTGTAGACCTGTGGTTCCCAAACTGGGTGGCCCATTCCCCCTGGGGCGTTTAAAGTGCTCAAGAAGACACTGAGAGCTACGTTTTACATGTGACTGAGCGTTTATGGAATTTAATAATAAAGACAGCTTTTAATGAATGGTAGACTGATGATTTGTTTTAACATGACTCTCCAGATGTGGTAAAAGAGTCTGATAGCTCTGTGTGTCCACGTTTTCACACAAATGTAAATGAAAAAAAAAATGAAATAAATACGTTTACAGAGAGGGTAGCTTTTCTGTCACTGCAAGGTGGGGGCTCTGAGGGAAAAAGGTCAGGAACCAATAATGTATATCGTTCATAATATGTAAAACGTTGGCACATTATGAAACTTAAAACATAAAGATGACCCTGAACTGTTAAGCAGCTTGAATCTAAAGAATCCATTATCAGGAATGTTCAACAACTTGTGTCCTTTGTTCCCAGATATTTAAAGACTGTAATTAAAATAATCACCAGCATATCACTGCTTTCAGTTTTTCATTTGCCTTAAACACAGCATACAAACTTCAGTGGAAATGAGGTCTTTTAATATGAAATGATTTCTTTTCAAACACTAAAGTGCAAACAAGACAGGACGCAGCGTTAATGACAACCTAAACCAAAAGCAGCTTCAAAGCCAGCAACCAGCAGGTACATGTGCATCATTAGGCTGAATAGCTCCTTTGCCTTAGCAAACACTGCTGGTTGAGCTAATAGTGTGAAACTTTTAATAGATAAAACAAAGCACAGAGTGTGTGGCTTGCACTTTAATCAAAGATGACTAAAGAAAAAAAAAAAAAGACTGATTACACTCCAGCCATTTACAGCTATTTCTTTGCATTCTAATCGTCTCTGCGCCATCAGCATTCATTAGAAAGCCCCTCATTTCTGTCCACAGGGAACTAAATTAGACACCAAACATTGTCTGCTCGCTCAGCGGATCCAGTCTGATGAGTGATATCACCCAGAATAAAAACAAGCACCTGTCAGGCTCATTTTCTATTTTAATTTCCAACTAGATGCTTCTCTGAGGTGTTAGTCCTGTGAATCTTAAGATGCTGGAATTTGCATATCAGAAAACTCTGAAATGAACGCAAAAAAGCTGAAGGGCTTAGAAAGAGCAAAAAAGTAAAGAACTACATCTACAGTTTACATATAAACTAAATCCAGTAGCTGTGTTGCAGCTGAGCTGGGTAAAAAGTGACTGAAGACAACTCCAAATAATACTGAATGATAGGTTCATCACAAACAAACAGAACATGGTGCATTCTTACACACAGACAATCATTCAAAAATATATTATTACTGAGAGAAACCCCATGAAGGCACATATTCAAAACAAACAAAGATCATAAAAAACAACAAAAGAACCAATAGGCTTCGAGACAAAATTATTAGTGCCCTTCCATATTGTCCAAAACAAGGCAAGTTGGGAGACAAACCATCTTACAAAAGTCCAAATGATTTAGCAATTTAGCTTACTTGATAAACATACAGGTATTCATACCATGCAAAGTGAGCAAGAATTTGACTTAGATATGCATTTGTTCTCTAGTATAAAGCTAAACATTTTATGTAATTTTATTTCTGGTACAATTGAAAAAAGCTGTCAAGCTAAAAACAGCTATTCAGATATAATATAGAGTAATAAGATCAAAAATGAAAATGTGTTTTAACAAAAAGGCCAGTCCCCTCTAAGGATGGGAGGCTAAATCTATTTTTAGTCAATTTAAAAATGTCAAAAATTGATTTTGTTATTGGTAATTTGTGCTGATACTTTAAGAGAGTCAGCAGATTGGTTGCAGACTTACTGTAGCAACCCGTAGTAGAAACATGTTGCATAAAAAATGTGTTTTAAACTTTTTATTCCACTTTTTCTTCTCTAAATCCTGAAGTATATCTGTAATAGTTCAAGTTATCATAACATGGCTGTCTTCAGGAAAGACTTGTTCAATTTATGTTTAAATTTCCAGTGAAAAACATGATGCTAATTGTGTTTGTATTTACATTTAAAGATAACTGAAATGCATTGATAAACACTTTATAATCAAAGCGCAGCCCTCTGGATCTGAACTGAATTGTGTCACAGAGTGCCTAAAGATTCCCACCCTTAGTTCCCGCACACCAAACACAATTAAAGAAAAATAGTAAAAGGTTCATAAATATTAAAGGGCAAAACTTGTGACATAATTAATCAAAGTAAAATCAATGGCCTTAACAAAACTGAAGGAAATCAGAGAACTGCAACAAATCTCAGCACTGACAAACCAGTTCAATCATGTCAGATAAAAGCCTCTAGTTGCATAATGTAGAAAAAACAGGTAGGGTGTAACAATTTTACAAGGCTGACAACTGTCACACACTGAGTGTGAGACTCACAAAAACAAAACCATTAGTTGTAATGTTGCAGAGAAAATAAACCAAATGAATAAACCAGGCAGCCCTGGGACATACTATGAATGTTCCTTTAATACATTCAGGTTTGTGGGCCTTCAATTATGCATAACTCTGGTATTGTTGCACAAAAACATTTTTAATCAGGATTTTAGACTTTAATTGGACCACTGAAATACCTTGAGTCTGTTTTTCCCCCTATTCTGTTTGTTGTGTACTGTTCAATCATTTAGTTAGAAAGCTTCAGCTATTGGATGTATGGCCTCATATTTGACGCTAGAATACTTTAGTATACAGGGGAGTTCACAGTTGACTGCAAGGTGCCCAAATCATAAGCTGATAAAATGTCTTAATTTTGGTCTCATCTGACCAAAGGACATCCTTTTAAAAAGTCCAGTGGTAGAATAACACACACACCTGAATGCTCCACTCTTGCTGATGATCAGTTTATCAAGTGCAGTTAATCTGCAACACCTGGTTACTCTCACCTCCAATTAGCAAGGCCACCTGATTTTTATAACCTCATCAAACACAACATATTTTGATACCATTAAATAGATCTTTAAAAAAAAATCCAACACTATTTAATTTTTTTAAATCAGTCTAATGGTTACCAATTAATTATCAAGAAATGATCATCAGAATCAGCCAAAATAATACAATTCTTAAATAGGCAGTTTTCCTGGAACTTCTGTTCGCACGCCAGGCTGAAGCTGAGGAATCGCTCCGATTGGCTGTAAGTTTTTAGATTATTACTTCATGGATAACACCATAGCAGTCGAAAGTGTCAGCTCCCACTTGCAGATTTTTTTAATGCAGGTTATAAAATGTTTTATTTCATCATTGCCTGACCCAGTTAGCTATAGTGCTACCGTGCTTTTTTTCTTTAACGGATTAAGAACATATAAAGGATGAATGGGTTGTGAATGTATAGGTGGCCTTGCTAATAGGATTCCTATGGAAGAACCTGATCGTTCTTAATTGGAAATGAGAGTGTTTATACTGTGATGCTACATTACTTTTATATAAACTTATATAAAAATTGACAGCATCATTAAGGACAGCTATCTTTTTTTCTTTTTTTTTTTTAAGTCAACCACAAATCTCCAACGATCTTGAGAATCTCTAAAAAGTTAGCAAATGCTAATTTATGTTTTAGGTTAGGAGAAACCAATGATCACATGCAGAATGAACACACACACAGTGAAAGCAAAAAGAAAGTCTACAACTACATACAAATTTTGTGCTTCCTTCAAGATAGTTTGTGCTGTAAAGATGCATTGAAAAGGTTTTTATAGATGCATTTTTAGCTCATTGGGATCAGTTATAAAGTATGAAAATCCATCTTACAAACAGCTGCAATCTTAGAAGAAAGTTACAAACTTACAGAACCAACTTTTAACCTTTTAGGATTATAGGTTGAATTTCAAGAGACATATTTGAGATGGATCTCTGCTAAGCTGGGACTTATAAGCAATAAAGGCATTGCAAAATGTTAACTTGAGCAAGTATTTATTGAAGGCATATTCATCACGAATTACTTAGTTCAACACAGACATAGATCTGTGGGTAAAGACTTTTTCCTCCCATAAATTATGGCTGTTAAAGTATCTTGTCAGATTAATGTGAAAACAGCAACAATTCTAAACACTGCACCATAAAATATTCAGACTGGCACCTCCTCCTACATCCGAGGAAGCAAAGAACAACATTGATGCTGTCGCCAAGCCAGCACCGCTGATGGCTGTGATAAAACGTGTCTTCCAGCAGCTGAAGTGTGTGTCATCTTCCACTGACAGGTGTACAATAATAGATATA
This sequence comes from Kryptolebias marmoratus, assembly GCF_001649575.2. Classification (NCBI taxonomy): domain Eukaryota; kingdom Metazoa; phylum Chordata; class Actinopteri; order Cyprinodontiformes; family Rivulidae; genus Kryptolebias; species Kryptolebias marmoratus. Next base: position 22,471,076 of record NC_051435.1, on the reverse strand, counting down.
ACTAGACTGTGCTGTCAGATTTTCCATTAAACACCCTAAGTGACAGGCTCATTCAGAGACAGTGTTACTGCACTGCTGATGATTTCTGCTGGGGTTTATTACAGAGCAGCGCTTGCAAAGGGAGCGAGCATAAAAACATTGCTGAAATGAATGCGTCAGAGCAGTGTATTGTATAATGTGTTCAATAATAATAAGTGTAAAAATAACAGCATAATGACAACAGTTACAGAGTACATTAGATTCAGCCTCATATGTTCTATATTATCTGTTAGGTATTGTGCCGTCTCCTTTTTCTAAACTGACCAATTTCCCTCCCCAATCTTAAACTTGAGCAAGCAGTAACTATGACTCAGTCAATTCCAATAGTCATTGATACATTTCAGTTTTCTGCTACTTTCCCTTTCCCAAGTGACCAACACTGAGCTCTGTATTCATTATTTCTTTTGTAGTTAAAAAGGTGTAAAATGTAGATTACCTTAGGCACAGTAAGGGCTATAAAGCATCTGAAATACAAAATATATTTTAATAGCTAAATTAAAAATGATCCTATGCATAAAATTTCACTAATTTCTACTGAAGCATTTTTGTTTCACGTAAAACCTGAATAGGTCTTAATAAGTGTGGATGATGACTCACAATTACTACCATGAAAAGCATGTTTAGTTTTTCAATACCACACTGTAGGTCTGTTTCTAAGTTCCAAGAAAAAGATCATCAAGTGGTGTTCAACTCTACAAATGGTGAACTGCTTATGTGAAGAATATTATACTCATGCAGGCATGCTGGTCTACTTTTCCTTAAATATCTGATAATAACTATCAGCACTTGTTGATATAATTCATGCAGTTAGTCTACCAGGATTCATTTCAGGAATCTGCATGGTGGTGGAGCTTTTAAAACAAATGTGACAGTTGTTTATAAATGCAGAAAGAAACAGTCGAAGCAGATCACTTTAGTAACACAACTTATTTGCAGGGTTTTGATGCAATCAAAACAATTTCAAGATAGACAACTGAGAAATGCCAAAGTCTGTACTGCATTAAAACCATTCACAGTCCTAGGGCATGACCCTTGGTACACATCTGAAAACTACAGTCAATAAACAACATTCCTTCACCTACAAATGCAACTAAATACTCTACCAGAAAAAAGGGATATACAGTCAATTTCTGGACATTTTTTTTCCAAGTCTAAGCGGATTTAGGAAGACCTGAGTCAGAACAGAAGTCTGTTCTGTACTGTGAAAAATACTGTAAGAAATCAGGAACGTCACTCTCCAAACTAAAGAGAGGGGCCATCTGGTCTAAAATCCAGGATGCGTTAAAAGGACATACCAACCGTCTAGACCCCTCAGATCTTCTGGTTCTGGACTGCTCTGCATCCCCAGAACCAGAACCAAACGAGGAGAAGCAGCATTCAGTTTCTATGCACCACAAATTTGGAACAAACTTCCAGAAAACTGTAAAACAGCTGAAACACTGGGTGCCTTTAAATCTTAACTTAAAACCCACCTGTTTAGAGTTGCTTATGGCTAAATTAGGGTTAGAGTGCGGGTTTTTGATGTTTGTCTCTTTCTTACTGTTTATTCATTGTCACATGCTGTTTTTATTTTGTTTTTTAATTATGTAAAGCACCTTGAAATGCCTTGCTGCTGAAATGTGCTATACAAATAAAATTTGATTGATTGATTGATTGACATGTTTTTCAGGATCAGCTAAGCTTACATTATCTAAATTAAGGTTATTAAGAGTCGTTAAAAATTACCTTCGCCAAGGATGTTATGTATGTACGTCTGTATTGTGTATAAGATTACTCAAAGTGTTATAAACAGATTTTCATAAGATTTTCAGGAAATGCCAAACACCCTACAAGGAATGAGTGATTAAATTTTTGAGGTGATTCAAAGTTCAAGACCACAGATCAACCCGTGCTCCAACTCTGCAGCTGTATAACAGGAATGTTAAACTCCACAGTTGGACACCTTGTGGGTCGAGGGTGATCACCACTGATTTCAAGGTTCATGGGGTCAAAGATCACAGGTAACCCCTTTGTTAAAACCTTCTCTCTGCTCCTACATGTGACCCTTTTGTTACCTCCACCACAGAATTTTGTTTTTGGTTGTGTCCATTGGTTTGTTTGTCTGTCTGTTAGCAAAGATCATTTAAAAACTAATGAACAGATTTGGAGGACATTTTCAGGAAATGTTGGGGTTGTTACAAAAAAACAATGGATTAAACTTTGGTGCGGATCCAGATTATGATCCGGATCACGCTGTAGCCTTGGTGGAGGTTTGCATTCTCTGCGTGTTTCTAGTTTTGAATAAAAAAAGCTGGTAGTCAGATAATTTGATTTCATGGAGGAATCCTCTGTACTGTCTGTCTGTGAGTGACTGCACTCAGACACTGTCCCATCAGTGCACGATAATCAGCCAAAAGGTTCAGATCTTTGCTTACTGAAATTGTATAACCTGCATCTGTCCAGCCTTCTTTTAAATGTATTGTGAACATGAATATGTTGGTATTACCCTAAACAAGGCATTGAGTAACATGCAAAGACTTGCCAATGGTTTACTAAGTTTTTTGTTAATAGAGAGGCTCGTGTAAATATTGTTCAGATTAAGTGCAGGTCACGGAGTAGAGTTTTAGTTCAGAGACCTCTGGCTTGCTGACAACATATTGGCTTTATTGACCTTTGTGCCCCGTCTTAACAGGCAATTGACAGAAACCCCAAGACAAATTTCTCCTGATAAATACACAACAGAGGCTCCTTGTTCAGCCTGCAGTCATTCTGAGAGGCATTAGAGTTGTGCTGTGTTCAAACTCCTCTTAATGTCCTCCCTCCTTATCAGCATGCTTCCTAACACATGCAGCAGGTGGAAAGCCTGACTGCAGCAAAGCAGATCAATAGTAAAGAAATATAAGGACACAAAAGTCATTTTTCCACACAGTTACAGGAACAGAAGATGCATCAGGAGTTCTAAACCAGGAAGAATAACACCAACTATGGAGATAAAACTATTTTTTCCCCTAAAACTGTGTGTTAAAGATGTGAATTAGTAACTTAGAAACAATTCTTTTTTCCAGTTTAGTGATTCATTTAAAATTAAAAGTTTAGTACATACTTAGTACAACTAGACAGCATGATTAATGTTTCAAAAGCATGTGAACAAAACTTAAAGAACAGCCTTAAACTATACTTCTAGTTTTGTTTCTTTTGTCAAAATCAAAATAGACAGGAAACAAAGATTTTATATAGTTTTGAAACTATTTAAATCTTGACAAAAGCTGCAAATGAGACAAAATGACAACTTATACATCAACTGGCAAGCACTGTGATTATCTCAAAATAAATTTAGTAATACATTTGTAAGTAGATTTATTATTTTGCCTCATGACCAGATGAATCAATCCTTCTTTCCATGACCTTCTGTACATGCATTAAAAATGCACTGTTTAAGAAAAATAAAATTGGCTGTATATGAACCTACCCAGAGTCTGCCTGCAAGCCCTCACCCTCTATGTGCTGTGACAAATCGGCTGAATAAATGACATTCAGTTTAGGGCTAGTACTGAATCAGCACAAACCACACCGGTTTTTGTCAAGCAGTTGTCTTCACTTCCCTCTGACTAATGAGCCGGTCAGGTGTGTGTTGCCGTATGTGGCCAGGCTGATTTTATAGGATACTTTGTAGCCTACAAACACACTGCCAAGCTACTACTGACGAATAAAAAGTGTTATAGAACCAAAATATTTTACTGGTACGCACCAAAACCTGTTTATTATTAGATACTATCTGAACACATTATGGATGAAACACCTTTTTATTTAAAGTCTTCCTTTTGTTAAATAAAGGATTATTCCAAAATAATGCTTGATCTAGATGTCAAATGCGTAACAGTTCTGTTTTTTTTTTTAAGTACGATTTATTTTGTAAAATATCAAAGTAATCTTTTACCAAGAAATTCAATAAAGTTAAATGCCCTAACTTGTTACTGTGAAGGGTTTCCCCCAGTGTAGTATAAGCCTGGAGGGCCGTCAGGCTTTGGTGACCCTGCCGCCAGGCTAAGCTCCGCTTGTTTAATATAAATACGTCATTTGTTATACATGTTTTTCCACTCGCTTCCCTGACACTGCTACCTTTATCTACCTCACTGCGCGAGGGTGCGCATGCCAACAGTGACACAATCGCGCTGTCCCCGTCCCTGCGCAAAGGTCCCGCGCGGTGTCTCGCCATGCACCTTTTGTACTTAGTGAAAATATTATCATTGTTTAACAGTAAAATGATGCTATTAAACTCAGCATTAGATATGCACAGTACAGGACAGCATCTCTCTGTTTTTCAGAGTTCTCTGTTGTTATTCATTGGCCTGTAAGTGAGACGTGTGTTGGTGCTTTTATTTGTAAAAGTGACTTAAATTAGAATTTAAATTAGGTGCAATGAATTAGTATTTATTGTATTGTATTTTTGTTTAAAAAAGTATTTCAAAAATGTATTGTTGTAAAACTAGTTTTGTAAATATTTGGCACAAATATCTTACAATATCACATAATAAATAGCCATATTTTCAACTTTCCTGTCAACTTTAACCATTTTTTTTTACTAAATCATAGTCGGCCAGCAATCGGTCACCTACCACCAGGCTTAGCCTCTTTTCTATGGGAAACCCTGTATATTATTGACTGAGTTACAACACAACAATAAGTTGTCTGTATCTTTTCTTGTATAATTTCTATTATGCTCTTTCAGTGCATTTGTTAAGATATACATGTTAAGACCTGAATAGAACCAGAACCGCCTTCAAAACCAGCAACAGGAGGAAACTGGTATGAAGGACAGATTTCCTGAATTTATACATTCTTATTCATTTAGCTGGAGAACTAGACTCACTGCCTGCGGCTCTAACAATTCTAGGATAAACAGTGACAACGACTGATGTAAAAATACACCGGTGGACATTACGGTTTGATTTCAGCAGCATTTATGTGTAGAGTGTATGAAATACATAACCATGACTGCAAATGCTAGAAAAATCTGATTTTGTAAGAAAAAAAAAAAAACATCAATCAGAGCCCTGATAAAGAAAATGCTACTTATTCTTTCATTATGTAAATAAAATGTTTCTGAAGCAGGCAGCGCTGCACATATTGATCATTTTTGCCTGAAAAACAAAAAAAAGAAAAACATGCATCACTGACAAGGAGATATTATCAGTCATAAACAACAAAACCCAATACTTCAGTTTGTGCGACTGCTTTTGTCAGTCAGGTGTCTACCACCCAGGCAGCAGGCTTCTAAAATAATACCGCAGTGGCTTATCACCTCCCGTGTTTAATCGTCTACATACACCGCTACCGCACTGCTTACCAAAACCACAACACACACTCATGTAATCTGACAGCAATTGTAACACTGCAACTAATTTGTGAGATTTTATTTAGTTGAAACATTTTTGAATTTATGAGCACTATGTGGGATCTTTAAATTGCTCACTGGAGGAAGACAGAACCTGAAACCGTTTTTGTTGTTGTTGTTCGTTTGTTTTGTGCTTTAAACATGATCTGATGATGTTAAAAGCCAGGAGTGGGTTAGAGGCATGCCTCAGTCAGTGAATCTAAAGGATTAACCACCAAATATTAATAGAAAGGTTAATCTAAGGTTATGTTCTTTTATCCAAGTGTATTTTTGGCCTCTTCAAATCGGGTCACAATGCAAAAATTGGTTATAATTCACACAGCATCTGTAGCTGAATCAGACACTGCCAAATTACATTTGACTGTGGGCACTTAAACATCATTTAAACGGTTGACTTCAGTTCAAAAAAAACTGTACGGCTCATTGTCAAAATAACAAATAGTGTCACGCCCAGAAGTATACAAAAAGGAGTGTACAGAAACACCCACATGTCATCATTTTTTTAAACTGCTGGAGCACAACAGGAAGCAGAGCCGGATAAGGTCTTTATTAGTATTAAACAGTGCTATGAAGTGGCGAGAATGATATGGTGCATCATATTACTAGCTTTATCAAAGCTAAAAATGAAGAATTACATTTCTGTAGGACAAGTTTGGAGATGTGCATATTATGTAGCTTTGAGAACCCTTTGAGTATTTAGGTTTTATTATTTTATTTTTATTTATTTATTTTATTTATTTCTGAAACACACTGAAACTTTCAACATCCAGGAATATTATTTTTTTAATCTGAATCAGGGTTCCCTATTAATAAGCAGTGTTTAAGTTCAATATACGCATGTGTTTTAATGGTTTGACATAGTATAAGTTATAAGACATGCTGAAATGCTGTTGCACAAATCTGTGCTCCGAAAATAAGCTTAAAGTCCGTCCAATCGATTGTCTTCTGCTAATTCAAGCTCAAGTTACTTTTTTTGCTGGAATGACTGCAAAAACAATATTATTTGGATAAAGCTACAGTTCTGAAACACAAGTGTGCTTTCAACCCTTCGCCTCGAACTTGAACACAAAATTGAAATATTCTCTGAAGGCTGACAGATGAAAGCTGTGTGAATATTCAAAGATTGGGCTTGTTTACAGAATCCTTACCGCAGATTGAGTCACTTACAAAACACAAAAAGGAAGGAAAATATGTTTTAAATGGCAAGTTTTGGAGTTTAGAGCTGAAGTAAAATGAAACATTAAAAGAAAGTCAGCGTTTACTACTCCCTGTAATTTAAAAGCAAAAGTAGATCAAATTCATATGTTTTAAAACCTGACATGCTATACTGTTTTACATCATAGTGAACAAGAAACAACTACGTGCAGTCAGTGAAGACTTTGCTTATGCTACTTAAACAAAGAGTTTTACCGCCAGTAAAATCAATAAATCAAGTTAAGCCTACTGTAAACCTGTCGTTGGCTTTGTTAGGCCTGAACGTTTTCTTAACAAGCCCAGAACTCATGACACATTTAGAATCCTGATGTACTCAACCTCTGAAAGGCTCTAACAATATGTTTGCTCAAAAAACCCAAGCAGGTTGTGTTACAGTCTCTCACAATCAGCTTCGGCTCCATTAAACCCAGAACGTGTTCTCGTGCACATTGGGACAAAGCGACCACGGGGGTATCCTTCTGGTAAAAGTTGTTACAGAGTTTCAAAACTTGGAAAAAAAGATTTTTTTTTTTTTTTAACTGGAAGAAGAAATAACTGTGTAGGGGGTGGGAAGGCAAGTAATGGTTAAAGAACCACTGAAGGCCTTGCATTCCTTAAAAGAATGCCTGCCATTTTTAGACTAAAATCATCTAGTGTTGAAAGCTGTAGCCATTTTGCGCAATACTACAAGATCTCAAGCAACGTCTTAGTGCCGTGAATGACTCTCAGCTACTACCACACCACATTTTAGCTGAATATCTGCTACACTGACTGTAACAGCCATTTTTATGTTGCTAATGATGATTAGCTGTGGTAGCCATCCTGAACTGGACTGACTCCAGAATGTAATCAGTTGTGGGTTTCTATTCAATGCTTACATTTTGAAGATTTTAATAAATGCTGCCCGGTGGTTCGTGAGATATTTGCAAACGGACAGCTGGCTCCAACAGTTGGCTGCAAAGTTCTGAACACAGATTTTATCTGCACAAGCCTTGAATAAACAAGAATAGCACCCAAAAGCCAAACAAATTATTTGAATATCGTCAAAACTCACCTAGCCTAGCTGAGAAACTAATGCCCCTTTTACACGGGCTCTAAAGGTCCCGGCTCCACTCTACTCAGCTTGCTTTGCGTGCGTTTCCATCAGCATTTTTTCAAAGGCGGCCCTGCTTCTTTGGTCCCTGCTTCGGAGTAGGGCCAGCCGAGCCGGCCCTGCTTTCCTTGGTGACGCAAGCTTAGCTCCTGTTCACTAATTGGTCGTGGGTGTGACCAGATACAAGCATAAAGAGAGAATGGTAGGAATATAAACAACAGCGTTAGCTTACCCTGCGACATGTACGCCGTCTGTCCCCCAGCTGAAGACGCTGTAAAGCCTAAAATCTCCGTCGGATAACAGCTGTCCTACTCCACGCAACAATCGCGGATTCCAGAGCATTTCTTCCACTGCGCCTCTCTTCCTGAAGTCTCAGGAGAATCCCCATAAGTTTAAAAAACAGCAACAACACAGCGCCAAAGTTGTCCATTGCGCTTGCGTTGTTTACACAACTTGCACCAAGTTTTCGAATCGCCTCCCCCCCCCACAACACAAGAAGGCGTTTCTCTGCCAAACTGGCCGGTGTAGACGCGATGCATTCTTTAAAGAGCCAAGCAGAGTAGACTGGAGTAGAGCCGGACTTCTGAATTAGAGCCAGTGTAAAAGGGGCATAAATGTAGGCTGATAGTCACTACAGTATGTTTACCATCATGGTGTATTACTCATGTTTTATTTCATAGCTGTAAATGTTGAAAAAACTAGTTCATGTTCTTCTCCCAACGGCGCATAAAGTCGCGTACAAGGATCAAACCAACTCTTTATTTATTTTTACTGGACAGCTCCCATCTTCTGATTGTACCCTCCTCATGTCTTTGGATCCAAACTGTCTCTGTCCTTGACGCTAGCCTCAGAATGAGACGGTTTTATCGCCTGGTTTCTTAGTCTTTTCCAGTGCTTCCAGTGCATCCGCATACTTTGCTCTCCTGTGAACCAAGTGGTCCCAAGCTTGTAATGGCGTTAAAGCAGAGGAACAGGGGTTTAAAGGTTAGTTCACTGTGGGAACAAAGCCTCCTAAAACTGAAAGCTGCTTTTGTTTGTTCTAAAAAAACTTTAATGAACCAGGGATGGAAAAACCCCAGCAGTGTTGCAGCCATGCGCCATATTGTACCCCTAATAACTGATTTATTAGTTTAACTTTAAAATAACTCGAAAATGACGCAAGAGTTGTATGGAAATAAAATATTCCCCCCCCCCCCAGTGTTTCAAGAGCTTGACCTGCCTCTGTTTCCTGCAAAGGAGCACTTCTGTGTTTTACACTCATTTCCAGCAAGGCAAATTATGTGAAACTTAATAACTTACGCTTCCTTTTAACAAGCTGAGCCGACAGAACAAACCCCGTACTGCTTCCTTGGTGTGACATAATGCGTGCGCAAAGAAAACCCACAGTTGCAGGCTTTTTATCTCAGTCAGAGAGTTAGGTTCCTTCGACTTGACTCTGCTCTGAATGAACGTCAGCCGCCGCTCCGGACACCAGGGGAAAGGCAGCATGTAAACAGGAGACCGCCGGGTCGGAAACCCGCTCTGTGCGCGAGCCTAATTAGGGAACACCTGTGACATTTTCCGCGCCACGCAAGCCACGCAAGCCACGGCGACGGTACGCTTCTAACAGCTGGTTATCCGGGGCACCAAGTTCAGTGAAGGGCTGTCAACTTCCCTCCCGCAGCTCCCTGCACGGAGAGGCTAAGGAGACGTGTTGAAGAAGAGCGGCGTTCCCCTCCCTCCCAGAAAACAACAACACCCTCCCACTCCCACCGAGGTGTCACCGAACACCATTACAGTTCACTCGGAGCAAAAACGCGGCCCGCTCGACTCACCAGCAGCACCAGCGCGAACATTTTCGCCTCTCTCATCCTTCTCCTGTAGCGGTTCCAGGAGGCCATGATGCCGTTGCCACGTCTGGATACGCAGGCGCATTCCGGACTTTCACGGAAATGTTAGGCTCGGCGCAAAGTACGCTGGGAAATGAAGTTATCGTGACATGTCACGGGTTGGATTTTACACCTGCCACCTCAAGTCACCGAAAGAAGTTCATCTTAACCCTTTCATTATTTGTACTTTAATGTACATATAGATTGTACATTTGTTAAAAGGGAAAAGAAAAAATATAGCCTATAGAAAATCTTTTGTATAGAACTAATAAAGAGACACATTACTATTTATATTTTACTTATTTATGTATATTACTTGTTGTGTTGTGTTCAGTGTATTTTTTGTTATGTTCTGAATTTGAATTTGAAAAAACAAACTAATATTTTATGTTAGGAGCGACTGTGAAGGCTATAGGCTACATGATGTTTATTTATTTTTTTATTAGAATGTTGAAGTTTTATTATGAAATATTTAATTACACTAGAAGGTAATTAGTAAATTGCCTTGCGACTGAATGGCGCATCATTAACTCTTTATCAATTAGACTGGTTTCTTACAGAACCAGCTATGATGCTCCATGAATCAATCAATCTATCTATCTATCTATCTATCTATCTATCTATCTATCTATCTATCTATCTATCTATCTATCTATCTATCTATCTATCTATCTATCTATCTATCTATCTATCTATCTGTCTGTCTGTCTGTCTGTCTGTCTGTCTGTCTGTCTGTCTGTCTGTCTGTCTGTCTGTCTCATGTGTTTGATCTATAAAATGAGTGTTTTTGAAATTGTTAATTTCTCCTTGTTGATACTTTAAGAATAGAACAGAATAGAATACTTTTGTCATGTGAGATGCCCAACAGATGGGACTACGAGATCCTTTTCAAGACTGAATAAACTTAGTATTGTCTGGTAACTGGGAAGAGCTCCACATCTGAGAATATTATTTATTTTCACTGTTTAAAGTGACAGTTTGGATGTTTTAGCGCAAGGTTCTTTGGAAGGTTTATACATTACCTATTGGAGATCTTTGAATGATCTCAGTTTGGACAATTAGAGTTTAACTCTGACCAGATCCACGAGCAAACGGCTCGTCCAGGCAAAGCCAAGACAAAAGCAAATTGCTGCTGTCCTAAAACAAACTCCAATCTTAAAAAAAAAAACAAAAACTTCATAGTTCTTCATGCCTTTAAATTGCTGTCAGTTGTTAGTTACAGTCACAAAGCAGCAGCAGTGAGTGGTTGTAAGCTTCGGGAGCAGCTTGGTCAGTTTTAGCAGAAATCTGATAATGTTTCTGGCAGAATAGCCGTACAATGACAAAAGTACAAGTCTATAAAGTAATGTTATTGCATGACAAGAGTAATCCACTTTGGTTTTGGTCCCCGATTGAACTAGCTGTTAGTGTCTTAGTCTGGACGGAATTAAACTTCGTTTCTCCACATTCTGGGTTGTTCAGAGAGCTGTACCTACAACAGGTGAGATATTAACAATTCATAACCTTTTCCACAAAACCCGTCTTCAAAAGACCCGAACTATCTCTTTAAGGTTTTGCCGTGAACAAAACAGCAAACCAGTGAAATGCCCAGCGGGGTTATATTGCCAGGTTACCGCTGCCGCCGCGCGCGCGCAGACACACAGCAGGTATTGTGCCGGAGTCCTGGTGAACGACACAAACCTCTCCCAGAAGCCCACCCACCCCACCGTCCTCCCC
>NC_051435.1:22348707-22459769 GCF_001649575.2 Kryptolebias marmoratus | reverse complement strand
CCATCCACCCACCCGACTCTCTCTCTCTCTCTCTCAGCGCTTGTGGTCTGAACGGACGCGCCGGTGCAACACTCTATCCTCCTAGCTCTCCACGGTTGTCTTCCTACCACCCCCCTCACACACACACACACATTTTGCACTCATCTTTTACACACACACGTCCTCCCCGCAGCTCCCCCTCAGCCCGGTGGTACCGCCCGGTCGGAGCAGGAAGGAGCGCAGTTGTCGGCTGCGGGTCGCCCGGAGAGGAACGCGCAGCGGCGGCGGAGGAAAACGGACCCTTGAACCTGTGTCTGTTCCGCTTCAGCGCGCGAGACCGGTCCCATCCTGCTGTTTTTTTTTTTTTCTTTTTCTTTTTTTTTGTAGCAACTTGAGGAATACGAACACTTTCTAAAGGTAAAGGAAACCCACTTTTCTGTTGTTGTCACGCGCAAAATCCCTGAAATGACAAATACAAAGCACTTTTATTTTGGAGGAGAAGGAGGGGGGGGGGGGTGTTCTGTTCTCCAGTTTGCAGCTCTGCTCCGGTCTTGACTTTACAAGCGGAATTGATTTAATTCTACTTTGATTTAGAGGTTTTTATTATAGGACTTAGTGTTAAAGAAGGCGCTATCTAAATTAGAGAAAATACCCTCCATCACTAATGGATTGGCTACTCCAGGGCTCTACATTCAGCCATGCGGAGAGAGGGGGGTCCGCTTCTCTCGGGACCATTTTTTTTCTCTCTCTCTCTCCCTTTTTCCCCATCAGTAGAAGATTTGAGCACTGTAGCGTTTTAGATTTTAAAAGCCAGGAGGGCTTTTAGACTCCCCCCTTTTCTCGCCCACTTTCTCTCCTTGAGGTGGAATCACTGATAGGAGCTCTAACGTGTTGTTTGGAGCAGCTCTTTTATGTCTCGCCCAGCTTTACTTTCCACTCACGTTTCATCCCAGGATCAGAGGCGCATTTGTGGGCAGCAAGGAGAGGAGAGGAGAGCAGAGCCTACCACATTCAGTGCCCGATCTCAAACTTACTTTGTGCGGGCCTGAAGAGATCTGAAGTTTGGAAATAACCTTAAAGGGGAACTTATCAGATCCGGGGCCACTTCTGAAGGTGAAACTGTCCCTTTTTTGTGCACCTCAGTCGCATTTATTTATTTATTTTTATCTCTGAAACATTTACAATTTCGAGCTTAAACCTATTTTGTTGCACAGCTCATATATTTTCTTTGTCCCTTTACCCTTTTTTTATTCTCCTTTTACATTTGCTCAGTGATGACCTCATTGCATATCACTTCCAGTAAACGGATTAACAGCTTTTTACGCGCGGGGTTTTGCGCACCGCATTACACGTGTGGCACATTCTTTCTCCCCACAACAATAACAATAATAATAATGATACTGAAATTCCAGCAAGCGTTCGTGGCACTTTTTCAACGAGATAACACTCAAGCCGAGCTCAGAAAGTCGTTATTCATGAGCTTGTCATTTGGATGAATTGCTTCTCCGTTTCTCCTTGATGCGGTCCAGGTTCGTTTTTTTTTTATCTTGAATTTATAAATTCGTAAAAAAAATGTCCAGCAGAGAGCTCCCAAGACTGTGTATGATAAACAAAGGAAGGACAGGCACAATAAAATAGAAACCTCTCCTTCTTGAATGGTTCCGAGCTGATTATTATTGCTGGGAGCGTGTAGTTCCGCAGCAGTCCGATAGAGGGCAGTGTTAAGCAGCGCTGTGATTCCTACCTTGCCAGGTGATGTGAGCCTGCAGATAGGTTCTTGTCTGTGCTGGAGCTAAGCACTTTTTCAACAAGCTTTTATCTGCAGGCAGCTCACCAAGAACAGCTCTCAGACAAATTTGGTCCATTGCTGGCAATTTTTGTGCCTTCAAATATCACATTCACTCGACTAAACGAGTCAAACAACTTACTCACTCGAAAGCTATTTCCAGTAACCCTCGGCACAAGGCTTTTGGAAGCGGTTCTCCTCCACTTGGAGCATTTTATTGAGGCACAGTTATTCAGTTTGAACAAAAACCACAAATGAATGTTTTATTCATTAACACCAAAATGGCTCTCAAGTGCAACTGATGTGGTCGCTGTGTGTGTGTTGGCAAAGGGTGATTAGTTTGTGTTGCACTTTAATGCTTCTTTTTTTTTTTCAAACAGAAAATATTTGGTAAACAATGACTCAGAAATGAATCATAGGTTATTATTAGCTCCTTGTTTTCCTCCCCATACATATTCTGTCTCGTTTCATATTTAACAGCCTCATTCGTACCCCGTGGAGCTCAGAACAGCGGTTGGCTTGACTTCTGTTTTTACTTTGCTCATTCATCAACACGTGTGAAAGTGCCCCAGCTTTTGATTGATATTCATATATTCCTACAGGTTTTGTCAGGCCCACATGCTTGTCTTATGGATGATTAACGCTTTTGTGATTTGAGGAGCCGCCTTAGTATCTCCGTTCCATCCCTTTTTAAATGGAAAACAGGTTTTCATCTGTGATGAACTTATGAGGGCTCTTGACAGGTTTTGGTTGGGGAAGGTGGTGGGGGTGGATGGGGCCAGACTGGCAAACAAAACCCCAAACTGGACCCCCTTTGCCAACCTCAAAGACCATCTCTTTGTCTACTTTCACCTTCTCCCTATTTCTCTTTTCTCCCCATTGTCCTCGGAGTACAGTGTGTTGTTTCAGTGTTGTGTATGAGCCTGTATCTTCATGTCATCTCATGTCCACATGAATAATTCATTGCCATTAACAAATATGAGAAGTGTTGAGTCGATGAGGCAGCGGCCTCTTCATCAGAAATTTAATGATGCATTTTTTAAACCGCTCCTTTTGAATTGTTTTGTTGTCGGGCATCATTTGAGATGGACAAACGGATATAAAAGTTTAATGACTCAAGAAGTTGATCTGTCCTCTCGTCCATCGGATATTACCTCTCCAAACAAACGGTGGATGGCACGCTCAGTTTAGTCAGACCTGCACAAGTGCATGTGTGTGTGTGTGTGTGTGTGTCTAAAGAGATAGCAGGCGAATACAGATAAGAAGTATTATTAAATCTGCCCTACGGTGACACACTCTTTGTGCAATTTCCCCCCTCACAAACTTTATCCACAGTTCCTTAAAAGTTGAAGAAAAAGTTTGACGGAAGAATATCTCTGCAACGTTGACTGACTTGTCTTTCTCTCGCAAGGCAGAAAGTGGAAACTGGCAGCTTTTACGGCGTGTTAGTTCTCATCTCACTCAGTAACCTTTCATGTATGTCAAGCAAGCCCTCCAGAACATCTGTTGCAATTCAAACGAACCAGGTTTGACTTTATCTATGTCTCTAAGACTGTGTGTTAGCGTTTTAAGCTTAAGAGTTTGAAGGGGGGGAAAAAAGACTTTTGTCACTTTAATAGAACATTTCTGAAAGGTCTGCAGCTGCTGGAAGCACGTTGATTGAGATTTTGCTTCCTCTTCACAAGGTTTGAGGTTGGTGTGAATGTGGAGAAGAGAGATATTAGACTTTTAAAGTGGCCTTCTTGAGCAGGATTCACATGCTAATTAGGTCAGGGAGCAAAACAAGGCTGTCCACATGCAGACGGAGCAGGAAGCATTCTGTTTTTTGTGAAGATGTGTCAGGGAGAGGGAAGACATCCAGGATGATGTGCAGCCTCATTCAAGTGACTGATATGTAAATATGATGCCAGGTTTGAAATTACAGCTTTGGGCGCTGTGACTTCAGGTGGCAGCCTTCACCTCAATATTCACTGTGTTGTTTTTACAGAGAGGTACAAAGCTCTGCTGCCTCGTCACCTGATTATGCTGTCCCACAGTGCTGGCACCAGTGTTGCCATTTTCAATTCCCACACACTACGAAGCCTGATTGAGGTCCTGTGCCTGAACGCTTGTCACTTTTTCTTTTTAGTTTCCCCTCCTTTTTTTTTTATTGAAATCACCTCTCAGTTATTTGACAAGTTCTGCAGCAACATGCATATTTTGGTATGGGCTAACTTTTCTCATGGATGAATGTGAGCAGGATGCAGGAAACACACTCCAACTCAACACAACAGCAGCCCGATGGAAATCTGTTTTTTATTCAAGTTCTCTCTTCTTGTTTTTGCAATCGAGGGAGGAAGCGCAGACAATTTGAGCAGGAGGGCCGGCGGTCTGAGCCGGTTGGTTTAAATGAATAATTCCACAATGTCTGTCTGGGTCCCTTCAGCCTCCCCAGGATCTCATTGTTCCTGAATGCAGAGTGCACTTGGCGTGGCCTTCACTGGCAGGCTCCCTCTGTTTGTAACCTGGCCTTTCTCTGCCTCGACACACAACCTCGCTGTCTGTGAAATCTGATATAGAAGCAACGTTCCTGCTCTGTCTGTAACCCTGCTAATTAACGCTTGAGCTGAACCGACAGTCTCAATTTGACTTTGGAACGTTGTCAGCTTGGTTTATTCTCCACTTTGCAATGATGGCATTGCATCTTCAAATATAAGAAGGATAGAGATGGAAATAAAAAGCAGCTGTACACCAAAAAAAAGGCTGTGGAGAATGTTTTTGTCTCAAGGAAATTTTAATGCAACAGTTTAGTTCTAATGGTTCGTCAAAACAAGAAAATTGAAGATTTCAGGGTGTTGTTGGACCACCTGCCTGCTTATTTAGTTTTACTGACTAGATCAATTAAGTAATTAAGATCACCTTAGTTTGAACAAAGATGGAACTGAAACCTTTTTGGTCAACTCTTGAAATATACATCATGCAGTCTGTCAGGTCTTGGAGTATTCCCTGGAAATGACTCTGAACCACAGCAAATTTTAGCTCAGTATTGGTAAAACTGACCGCACTGTAGCCATTTCTTTTCTTTTGTAAGATTTATTACCTGTGTAGCTGTAGATGCACATCCAATGATTTTTTTAGTTTAGTTTTTTTCTGAGAGTTTGATCAAAATCCAGCCTCGGCTCCATGTGCTATTCTGCAAACAGACGAGCGGGGTCGACCAACAATTAATGCCAAAGTTCTGACCAAATGTATGACCTGATCTGTTAGAGCTTAGAGTATGTGTTGAGGAAGACTCTCAGCTACCCCCACACAAAGTTGTAACACAGTATCTGTAAATTTGAGTTTTAGCCATTTTTGTTATAGTTGATTAGCTGTGACGGCCATCTTGAATTTACTCCAAAAGTTAATCAGTTGTAGATGTGCATTCAGTGATTACTTTCTCACAGTTTCATTAAATTCCATCCTCTGGTTTATAACACATTTTACTAACGAGACAGACAAATGAACACACACACTATGACAATTACATTATCACTCACCCGCAAACAATCAGGACAAAGAATTGACTAATTAGAATTTATGAACAATGATATGCGTCAGCTTTAGCTTAGTTGTCATTCTGTTCCGACAGTCACACCACCTTTCCTATCTAAAGGGCAGGTTTGTACACCATAAAACCAATCAGTGATTCGTGTCTTTTCACACATTCCCATTGTTAACCCTCTTACAGGAGGTGTGTGAATATGTGTGCAAGCATGCGCTCATACATTCGTGTACGCATGCGTGCATGTCTGAGCAATCTGATTTTTTTTCTCTTTGTGTGCATGCGAAGCGGACGTGAAGGCATGTGCCTTTTCTCTCCCATCCCTCTTCTGTTGAACCCCGGCATGGTCTGAGCAGGAGGAGAATAAAAAGGGGAGTGAGGGGAGAAGAACGTCCTCCCACAGTTGATTTGGCCATTGTGGGAGAGGGGTGCACACTATTTCCATTGAAGCTCTGGATGCATGTCTGAGACCCCCAGAAGCTTTAGTACGGGGGCTCATTCAAGGCTTGATGTGACCCGGAGGATTGGTTCAGGAAGATGGGTGTTGTGCTCATTGTGGGGATGGTGGGAACATTGTTCTCGTTCCGCTGCTTTAATACCACTTAACTGCGAGCTTCTGTGAGCTGGATGGGCTATAAGATTGTCCATTTTTTATCCATGGATGAGAACTTTTTACATTAGAGGCCAACAAAACAATATTTAGTGTGTGTTTTGCACAGGTTCTATTAGAAAATGAACTCTAATTTAAAACAAAAATACACCCAAGATGTTTATATACTGAGAATATATTGCCTTAATATATACAAAGGGTGGCAAAATGTTTCCTTTCAAAGGAAAGGGAGATCACTCTGAACATTTTTGTTTGAAAGTATAGTGACAGGGCTCCTCAACAGGACTAATAGATCAAGACTGCAACTCTGACCTCACTTTCTCTAAATCATCTCCCTTAAAGAGTAAAGATATTAATTTTCTTGAAAGTACTGTAGTTGTAGAATTAAGTATAAGTAGTTGAATGTCTGAAATCACGGTTTTTCCCTTTACAACCTTCTCCGTGAGAAGAATGTGTCAGTGATTGTATTTGAAGGCAAAATCTCAAAACTTCTAACATAATTCAAAATCAATTATGTCCAAGCAAGTATTATAAAACTAGTTTTACAATTTTTTTTTAATTATGTTATATTTTTACATGTCACTCCTTTGGTTTATGGAATAAAAGTACTTGCTGTATTTTCCACACTATAGGGTGCACTAGATTATAAGACGCAATGTCAATGAATGGTCCATTTTTGAACTTTTGTCATATATAAGGCGCACTGGTCTATAGGGCACACCCTTGTGCGCCTCCCAGTTTTTGTAACTCGGCGCGAATCGCATGAACTGCGCTCCATTTAAAATGGACAATTTCGGTGCTCTAGCGGAGCTGGTTCACCTGTATCAGCATTTATATGATCCCTCTATGAGAGATCACAAAGATGATCAAACGGCTCAAAACTCACGGAAAAATACTGCACCGACATAAGCGTCAAATATAAACATCTACACCGCTCGCTCAGGTCTGCGGGTCCTGAGCAGAGCCCTGCGTGACTAAAACTGAGCCTTAATGCTGCAAGCAGTGCGGCTTTGTAGTTTACCAAAGTCATACTAAAACATTACGGCTTCATACATATATAA
Source organism: Kryptolebias marmoratus (assembly GCF_001649575.2). Classification (NCBI taxonomy): domain Eukaryota; kingdom Metazoa; phylum Chordata; class Actinopteri; order Cyprinodontiformes; family Rivulidae; genus Kryptolebias; species Kryptolebias marmoratus. Next base: position 22,452,810 of record NC_051435.1, on the reverse strand, counting down.
GGCGCTCCGAATTATAAGGTGTACTGTCGTTTTTTGAGAAAATTGAAGGCTTTTAAGTGTGCCTTATAGTCCGGCAAATACAGTGGCTATGTTTAGGCAGTACAGCTTCCTGGTTAGGCTCAGCAGCCCAAACTGCTTACCTATATTATAAGAGAAAAAGATTATGAAGTCTAAACTTGCTCAACCTGTAAAAAACTTCTCTCTACATTGATTTATTTATTTTTAATTCCATGGATTTCTGTTCAAATGGCAGTTTTTACCTAAATTGAATATACAATAGGCTGGTTTTAATAAACCTAAGCTATGTAAACTCAACCGACACTAAATTATAGAACTGGAAACTCAATTTAATATGCTCATACATGCGTCAAAGGTGGTAAGAGCTTACAGAGTGAACGCCTGTTTTAAAATTTTGGACAGCTGTTCAGATTAGACAGCTTTAACTGTTTGAAACTTTGTCATTTTGTAGGTTAATACTGTATTTCTGTCTGTGTCTTAGTAAAGACAACACTGAGTTGGGGGTCAGTGTTTGCCTCAAGTGGATAAATTCATGTATCTATGAGTCTTGTTCAAGACTTGTTCTAGGTAGGATGAAATCAAGAGAGTGATCAACAGATTGGAGTGTCATCTGCAGTAGAAGAAGAAGGGGTTGAGCAAAAGAATGAAACTCTTGATCCATCTTTGTTCCATCCCTCACCTATAATCATGAATCAGAACAAGATCATGGATACAAGGGGCTGAAATGAGGCCACCCTACTCAACTTTAGAGATAAGGTGAGGAGCTCTGTCATGTGGAGAGAGCTCAGAGTAGAGCTGCTGGACCTCCACATCGAAAGGAGTCATATGAGGTGGTTCAGGCATCTGATTAGGATGTCTCATGGGCACCTTTAAAGGTTTTCCAGGCACTTCCCATTGTGAGAAGACTCGGGCAGACCCAGAAAGCACTGCAGGGATTAGATATCCTCTGTAGCCTTGGAACACATTAAGATCCCCCTGGAGGAGCTGGAGAGTGTCGCCGGGAAGAGGGATGTCTGGGTTTCCATCCTGGACCTGTTGCTTCCATGACCTGACCTCAAATAAGTGGAGAAAATGGATGGAGGTCTTAGTGAACTGAAATTTTGTGGTTGTATCAGTGTAAGTTATAGAACAGGTATAATTAACATTATTTTACTTCCAGTCTCTTGTGCCCCAGTCACACAGATACTCAGGGTTTGGTGAAAGAAAAATAAAGTTTGTTACAGGTTTGTGGAAAATTGGTAGGCACAATCAAATGAACAGATTCACAGCTAGTGACATTTTTTAAAAGAACAATCAAGTCATATTGTATTTTCCTTTCATAATCTACATATGTGATTTTTTTAACAATAATGATGGTAAAATTACAGTATATAAAGTATGCTGCCATTCTGTGTTTGTGTCAAACATCTCTGGGCTGCAGCAATTCTAATTTAAAAGAGCTTTTGTGTGCTACTTTAAAAAAAAAACTCTTCGAATGGAATAAGGTTCAGTTTTACCCCCTAACTGGTTATATCCCATCCAAATGGGGTCACACACAGAGAGCTACACTCCTTTCTTGACTCGGTGCTCTGTGAAGTAATAGGTTTGCTGTAAGCCCTTCACACAGGGATGAAGATACACTTGAAACTCTGGGGGCATTTATCCAGCTATGTATTTATGGCCTGACAAGGAAAAAAGGGACTTTAAAATTTGCTTTATGCATTTACCTTTGCTATAGCTTTATAGACAAGATTGAGTTTGTTATTGTAACCCTGTCAGATGGTTTGAAAGCTGTTAGCTAAAGCAGACCAGAGTTTCTGCTGTGTTTACTTAAAGTTTTATCAGCTTTGGTTTGCTTCCAGTATTGGACTTTTGATTAACGTATAGCTAGCTCTTTTAAGAGCACAGCACGTGCATCTCCGCTGGTCAGCAATTTGGTGCCTGTTTGTTTGTTCTTTGTATATCCACGTGTTTACATCTATATATGTGTCTGCGTTGGCTTTGTATGTTGTTGTTGTTGTGGTTGTTGTTTTTCTGAACTTGGATATCAGCAGGCAGCTGGTTTCCCCATTCCTGTAGTAGACCTATATATAATTGGACAACCACATGTCAGGCTGTGATTTGCAGCATGAGTCTAATGATTTTCCAGTACTAAATATTCAGCAATATTGTTTCTCAGCCAGATTGTGGATTGAAATGTAACTCAAGAATGTGGAAAAAAAGAGACAAGGCTGAGCCCCAGAGTTCTCCTGGAAACCTGAAAGGACTGCAGAGCAGATTTTTTTTATGCCCTTCTGATTCACTTCTTTTTGCTTTTTATTTTATTTATTTATTTGTTTTTGATGCAGTTTTTTGAGCTGTCACAGCACAGCAAGAAGGTTGCAGGTTCACAACCAAGCTGATGCCTATCTGTGTGGAGTTTACATTTTCTCCCGGTACATGTAAGGGTACTCCAGTTTTCTCTCACGAACCAGAAAATGCAATGCAAACTAAAGCAGAACCCAGTTGTGGTCAGTAATTGGTCCTTAATAGATGAACCTTTTTGTATTGTACTAGTATAATGTTGAGACAAACTATTATTTAAAATCTTTGAATAGATCTTCCTTAGGTGCTAAAGAGATAAGCCTCAGAAAAAAAAAAATCTGAAGGACTAGTCAACACTACACTCACATGTCTAGGTCCATACTCACTGTTTTTATGTTTTTTGGCAGTTTTCTTTTATCAAAGTTATTGCGTTCTCCCTTTGCTTCTCATTTTTCTTGTTTGCCCTTTAGAACAAATGGCTTCTTCTATGCAGACCGTGCCAAGATTATTATGTAACCAAACTTTAATAGGTTTGCACAATTAATTATCTTAGTTAAGACATTGTTCAAAATGGATCTTTAATGACATTTTAATGGTTTGCTATGTTTACTTTAAGTATCTGTACCTAGTACTACGTAATCATAACCCTACTAATTAAGTTTTATTTTTGTTTGTTTGTTTTAAATGTGCAAAATCCACAAAACAGAAAAATTCCTAAATCATTTGATTTTATTAAATGGGACTGTTGTTCATTACTGTCAGTCATGGAGACATATTGAATACACCAGCTGCTGCATTAATGTCGTGTATGTCACTGGGGCATACACAACATATACAACAAGAGCATTCTTTGATAATCAGCAACAAAGACTGAGGTGAGAAAACTGCAGCAGCATCACTCTGGGGACCCTGGTTCAAGTCCAGCATAAAATCCTCGTTATTTCAGTTAGTTTCTTTTTGTTGACTACAGGGCTCGAAGTGTGTGGGGGGGAGGGCCGGTACCCCACCATCCCTGAAAGACCACTACCCTATAGTCTTATTTGAAGTGGTTTTCTTAGCAAACACGTGGTAAGTTCAGAGTTTTATTCACTGCCTGTCAAGGTGGAAATATTATTTTCCCCAAAAGCAGAAGAGAGAGCAGAGGCTAAGTACCCACATTTGTTGCTCCACTCTCCTGTTAACTATCTATATCTTGTTTGGCAAAAATAAATTACCGACAGATCTACTGTTTACTTACAGTAAAGATCCTTCTCTTTGTCCATAGACTGTATTTTGGTCCTCAGAACTGCTGATCAGATTCCCGGCACTTGCCCAGCTGTACCTCTGATTGGCTACTTTTGCTTAACATTTGACCTGCCATGGTTTCTCTTGAGTCATGTGTCCCCTTATCCTTCATGTTTGACCCAATCAGAATCAGTGTAGAGCGAGTCATTGCTTTCTGTTTACAACCAATGTCCTGTAGGTAATGTACTTTATAAGAATTAGCCATAGCTTATAATTGGTGACACTGACCCTTAATACCTCAAAGTTTATGAGAAGTGTCAGTACGCCATAAAACGTGATGATATGCTAAGGATGAAAATTTAAAAGTAGTGATTGTCAGGAGCCATATAAACCAGCAAGAAACATAGAAAATTTGAAAAAAAAAAAAAATACAAAATTAAAGGTCCTACTGCAACATTTGTTCATTGCTGTGAGTGGTACCAGCCCACTTTGAGCACTGTAGGGTTAGGTTAGGCATAAAAAATACTTAGGTTTTGGCACAAATTAGTCATATAATTGGGTATACTAAGGTGATTGAAAGGTAGGCACACTTGTGGGCAGAACAGTGTTGCTACACTTGACACAATTCTCCTTTGTCAATGTGCTTTCGCACAATATGGGGGGATTTTCACAGCAGGGGTGTATTTTGTTTGATTATTGCTTGTCACCGAAAAGCAAAAGGTAAACATAATAAGTTATGATAATGTTTTGCCCTTGTTTGTGTGTCTGCGCGTGTGGGTTAGTGCTCATTTGTCTGTTGTTTTAGCAAAATTCCTCATGAACTACTGAGTGAATTTTAATAAATCTTTCAGAAAGTAGTCAGTGGATGTACATCTACTACAGATCAACTTTTGGAGTCATTCTGATTTTAAGATTCACAACTGATGAACCTTAGCACACACAAAAATGGCTATAACTTAGTGAATGTTTACAGATACAAAGCTAAAACTAAGCGTGGTAGTATCTGAGAGTCATCCCCAACACATAGTTCGAACACTATCAGACCACAAAAGATTTTTGTTTCAGACTGAGGGTGGCAGAGGATATGCATGATAAATTAAATTTTGTTCTCTTCTGCATCAAAGGTTGAACAATCTAGGGCTTAGGCTGATAATGACAATTGTGTCAGGTTTTTTTCTTTTCTTTTCAGAAAACGGTTATTAGGAGGATGTTTTCAAAAATTGCACGAGCATTAAAATGCTTTTTCAAGGAGTGCTTTAGCTTTTGATGGGCTAAAGTACAGCCTTTCATATTCCTGACATAGCACCAGTATGGCAGGAGTGAGGCAGACATTGAGATTATTTAAATACAGCCACGATGTGCAGACACTTCAAATGACAACATTTTATTTAGATGACTAAAGGGAAACAATAACAGAGAATACATATTATTTTGGTTGATAGCCAAAGACATGGTTCCCGTCAAAATTTTCAACATTTCTCAGATTCTAAACCAGGCTTTGCTTTTAACCTGTGTAACAGTGAGTAACATCTAGCTGTATTCACATTTACCTGCCAGACAATCAGAGAGAACATAATTATTTGACCTTTTTTTCATTTCTTGCCAGAATTTTCTTGGTCCTAATCCAAAGGAAAAAAGAAAAAGATTTTTTTTTTTAACTCTTGGCCAAAACAGTTGATTTGTAATTCACGTATTAGGATCAGGCTCATTTCTGAACTTGAGGTTTATAGCTGACGTTGCTGCTTGATTAACCCTTATTAACAGCTGAGTCGGTGCTCAACTTGGAGAAAGTACAACAACTTGAACTAAAAATAACAGCTCGTGTGAGCGTAAAGCATTAAGAACGGTTAAGTTGTCATTTTGGTACCAGGATCAGTTTGCAAGGTAAAGCAAAGATTGCTGTTTTTCACGACTAACAAGTCCGACAAGAAGGTCTGATATGTGTCAAGACCTGTCTGCTTTAGCTTCAAGAGCTGGATCGTTAACACATTTTTGGTGCCCCACTACGTCCACAGCACTGCTCAGTTTGGTTTGCGGTTGGCTTTGGTTACTATGGCGATAAAGGTGGCTCTTGGCGGGGGCTTGAGGGTCTATTTGAGACCCGGGCAGACACAGAAAGAGAGGAGTGTGACAGTGATTAATGTCCTGGCAGAAACAGACACACTCGTAGTACTGAGAAGCACAGTGGGCCCCAACACATCATCTCAGCAGTACAGAAATGAAAATAAGTTTAATCATAATCTTGTGAATTATTTATTACACAAAAATCTATTACTTTTTGATTTAGTGGTTTGAAGTTACGGTAAATTGAAATTTTTGGATCAGGCCAAAGAGGAAATGACTCTCACCTGTGTGTCCCCTAAAATCAATCCTCTCCATCCCGCTGATTAAAAGCAAACGGTTTGCCTCAGCGTTTTAGGCTCGTAATAAACGCATCTCCCTCTACAAACATCATACAGGTCCAAGTTGCTTTTCCCAGGGGAGAAAGGAGCACGATGTAATGGTGGGAGTCATGTGACACTTCGGTTACCGTGCAGCCTGTTAACAAGGAAGTGAAGTGATGGAAGACCAGGGGCTAAACATCTGCATGACAGAGATAAGCAGCCAGCCGTGCACCCTCATTCCACCGCTCACACCCCCCCACCAAGAAACGCTTCACAAACACTGTGATCGGATATTTTAAACAGGTGGGATTAGATGACTGAAAGAATTTAGTATGCGCCTCATAAACATCACCTATTACGTTATTTTGATACTCACAAACGCAACCGCAGAATCCCAATTCTGGCTTCATATTGAAGAAACAGCCTCAAAGCTCTCCAGCTGTACCTTTTTTATGCTTTCATGTCCCCCACCTGGATCTCGCTCCATTAGACCTTCTTTTGAGAATCTTGGTCTCGTCTGGGGTTTTTGCACATCACTGCACTTTCCCTCTCTCTGTCCCTTTTTTCCTCCAACACTTTGGCTGAAAGGAGCCTCTGTTGGATTGCTGTGCTGTTCAGTGTGTGTGTGTGTGTGTGTGTGTGTGCACAGTTAACAAGGGGGAAAAAAAGCTTTTTCCTCTACCTCTTTTGTGACCTCTGCACTTGGATTCCTCTTCTACCACCTTCAAACATTGTTTTGCTCTTTAGGGACTTTTCACCCACAGAACCAGTTCCAGTGCTAAACCAGAGTCAGATCTTGCGTGGCGACTATTGTTTTTCTGTTTTGACTGCCAGAAACACTGGCTCCAGGACTAGACAGGCTGTGCTAAAGCTCTTTGCTGGGTCAGGGCAAAAAGCTGCTTTCATCAGGATTTGAGGGCGGGTTCAGGGAGACTAACAACCAATGGAAATGTTTTGAGTGCCATGTTTAAAAGCCCTGAGTTGCTTTCACCTTTTAGTCTGTTTAAAGTAAGACAACAATTAAAACGCTGAACTCCATCAGTAACCAAAACTCAACGGAGGAATTTGGAATAATATGAGCTCATTGTCTCTCATGTTCCAGCTGTCTGATATTGTCAGTAGTGTCATAGTGGTAAATGCAGTAGTTTGAGTTGTTTGAGTTTTTATCAATTTATTTGTTTTTACCTTTGCCAAGAAGGTTATGTTTTCTGTCTGTCTGTCTGTGCACAAGACTGCTGAAAGAGTTATGAACAGATTTTCATGAAATTTTTCAGGAAACGTCAAACATGCTACATGGAACAAGTGAATACAATTTGGTGGTGATCTGGTCAAAGTTTAGGATCAAAGTTTAAGGTCACAGATCAGCCGGTGCTCTAACTGAGCAACTGTATAAAAGGAATGTCAAAATGCGCAGCTGGACACCTCATGGGTCAAAAATGATTTCTGTTAATTTCAAGGTTCATGGGGTCAAAGGTCAAGGTCACAGGTTACCCCTTTGTTAAAAGAATTGTCTCTGCTCCTACATATGACCCCTTTTTTTTCCTCCACCAAAGAAGTTGTGTTTTTTTAGTTGCATCTGTCTGTCTGTTAGCAAGATCAGGTAAAAACTAATGAACAGATTTTCAGGAAATGTTGGGGTTGTCACAAAAAACAATGGATTAAATTTTGCTGGTGATAAAGATTATGTTCTGGATTGCACACATTTTTAATCATCCCCTTGGCAGAGGTTTGCGCTCTCTGAGTGCTTCTATTGTAAATTGCTTTGCTCTGTGGTGCTATAGCAATGTTGTCCAAATAAAAGTTGGCTGTTGCATCTTTAGTTTAATAAAATAAAGTTAACATATATTGGAAATCTTCTAAATGACAAGTTAATAAGACCACATCTCAAACCTTTCTAGACAGACTGTTTAACAGTTAAAGGAGTTTAAACACAATTTGATGTAGACCTAATAATGTTAAAACACGGAACACTACTGCAGACCTATTCATTTTGTGTATTCATTCACTTACTCAAGGTTACCTCACTTTGCCCACATCTGTCTGGTGTCTTCGCTGGGTTATTTAGGCTCGGGCGTGTTTTTATTTATATGTTTTAGTATGAGTGACACTTTCAGCAAGTAGGACGTGGGTTTGTCTTTAGCTATATGTAAATTAACTGCTTGAAGTTTGATGGCAAAGTGAATGTCTGCCCCAGCTCACAACAGATTGCTAGTCTTGGCCAGGAGCCCCATTCATCACCAACCACGAGCAGCTTTAGCTCTTTTGTTAAACCATGGCTGAGGTCCCAGGAGGAGTCTCGAACATATAGAGTTTCTCCAAATGGCAAATATGTTGTTAAACTTGGTGTAAAGAAGGGTTGGACAACATTCCTCCCCACCACCACCACACACAAACACACACACACACAACACCATACTGACTTGATTAAAGCATTTGAAGAGCCACATACTGAAATGACACATTGGCAAATGCATCAAATATACAATATATCACCTTTCAACCATTCACCGTTAAATAAAGGTTTGCTGTGTTTTGCATCTACAACAGCATATGAATAGTATTTGTTATTTACTCTTGAGAGCTTTTCAATAGTTACATATAGTTTCATATCCATGTATGTTGGAAGACACCTCCTGAACGTTTTTACTGTCGTGCATTAGATGTAAAGTATTTTTTTCTTAATAAATATAACGGTGTCAACTGCAAAAGTACAGACTACACCCAGTCCCCAAGGTTGTGTTAGGTTTCTTCAGCAACATCAGCTTGAAATACTTGTATCACATAAAAAGCTTGAGGTTGAATTTTAGTTCAATAAAATGGCTACAAAAACAAGGATGAAATACATTATGAGTTCGGAAAGTAAATGTTGAATTACTGATTTCTAAATCAATAAAGTCCAAATATACAACTAAATTGTTAGACTTTATTATTGTGGGGTGTTGCTTTGCAGTGACAATGAATTGAGGAACATCTTTGGATTGTTGTGGTTTTAGTTTTATTAAACCCGTTTATCAATATTATTTTGACACTGTTATCAGAGAATAACCTAAGCAATGTCCAAAGCTGTGCTGGTCACATGGTCTTAACAATTTGCTACAACCTTTTAAAACATGATGTTCATTTTGAAAATATATGCACTGTCTCTGGTATCTCATTGGAACAGTATACTGTAAAAATTTAGTGGTTTTGACACTGACTTTTTCACACTGATAAAACTTGAAACTTAAACCAGCCCATCCCTATTCCAAACACATAATAATCCAGTAAAACAGAGTCCTTTTTGTGTACTTGTAACTCCTTATTTTCAAACTGAAGAGTGAGTTTTCTCTGTAAAAATCACACGTTTTCCCAAAATTCCCTGAAACTGTGCCTTAGAAGAGTTGGTAGCAGGCTGCACTTGGCTAAAAATGCAGAGGGAGCGTGGGAGAGCCACAGGTGGCAGCAAGGGAAGGGGTTGAGAAGAAAAATTCAAACATTCATGACTGTCAACATATTTGGCAAATATGTAAAGTTCTTGGATATGTACAATACTTTATAGGTTGAATAGGTTATATTTATGTAAAAGAAAGATCTGCAAGTGAATTTTAGAAATACAGTATGAAATATTCAGGCTTAAAAAAATAAAAAATGCAGCAAATTATGCTGTGTATGTAAAGAGTTTCATTTCTGATGTCCACAATGCTTATTTCTGCGGCAGTGCTCTATTGTATTGCTTCTTCTTTGTGAACTGTTACTGCTCACAGAGATCTGACCTTGTTTTTCTGTCTCCTCTCAGCAGCAATAAATCCAATTTCAATGTAACCCACAAGGTTTTATTGATTTGATTACATTGCATTGGTTTGGTCTCTTTATGAACACCTGCCTGGATGATCAAGATAGATACATACATAGTTTTGACACATCAGTGCACATCAATGGGCCAGCACTAGCAATTTTCAAAGGGTCAGACAGGTCTTTGTGTGTTATGTAGACGCACGCTGCTCTCATTTTCTGCAGTGTTCTTTCGTCTCTCATTTTGGTACAAATAAATTAGGATGCTCTTTGGGAACAATGACAACACAACAGGAGAGTAATGCTCTTCCTGCAGCTCATTCAAATGGTTTTCAGTCTAGAGACAACTAGTTTTGGAAGCTGAAAACTTTATTCCATTTTTTAAAAACACAAATTAGTGATGGCAAATGCAAAGCCCAGGGTTTTGACCACATTGTGTGGTGAGTACAGACTTTCTTGGTTTATTATCAGCTGAACAAAAAGCAAAATTTACTAAAATCCTTGGGCAAGACACTTTACCTGGCTTGCCTACTGGTGGTGCTCAGAAGGCTCAGTGGTGCTGGTGTGATGGCAGCCTCACTTCTGTCAGCCCGCCCCAGGGCAGCTGTGGCTACAATGTAGCTCACTACCATAAGTGAATGAATGTGTGAATGAATGGGTGAATGACTGCAGTGTGAAGCGTTTTGGGGTCCTTGGTTCTTGGAGTAGATAAAGTGCTATACAAGTGCAAGCCATTTACCATTTTACCAAAATTCACATTTACATCATAGTGGGGGTCATTATCCAGTGCGAAAGGGACCTAATCAATGTAAAGGTTTTGAACAACTCTGAGAATGGCACAGCAGTTGCAATCCTGATCCAAGTGAGTTCTTTGTATCAAGACGGTATCAGCCCAGTCCCTTCTCTATTTAGGAACTAGTCAGCCAGAGCGTGGATGGTCTTTGCAGGGTCTTGATCAGGTATTTTGCAAGCTTTTTAAGAACACAGTGGACTTACTGTCAGGTAGGTCATAGGTGTATGATGATTTTTGAGCATGCTCAAAACTTATGTAGCAAGGTTGTGGTGGTTTATCATCACGGTGGCAGTGTGTTGGGGTCCTGTATGGAAGCATGGAGGAGCATTGGGGAGAGTGGTGGGAGTGTACCCATGACATGTGGCCCACACATTCCTGCATGTTGTGGTTTGATGTAGTCGTAGATTAGAGTCATCCTCAGTAGATACTTAGAGCGCTATTCATTGTGCAGCATCTTTGCTTTAAAGTTTGGCATTGACTGTCCCAGTCAGCACAGCATGTTAAATTATCTCATTAACCATTAAACAGATTTTATTGAAACTTTCAGAAAGTAATCATTGGATGGACATCTACAACTGACTGCCATTTGTAGCCAACTCAATTCAAGGTGGTCGCCACAACTAATCAACCTTAACCAACACAAAAATGGCTTTAACTTACTCAAAATTACAAATAATGAGGCATAACACGTACTCTGAGCATTAAACCATCTCATGATATGTGGCTGTGGTGGCCATCTTGATTAAAAACTGTCATGAAAGGCATCCGGCAATATGAAATCCTTCAATAAATGCAAGGCTTTACAAATGTTCATTTCATTTTATTTATCCAATTCTGTTTTTCTTTCTATTTCCTGCATCACAGAAATTCCATGGCTTTAGAAAAAAGAAAGAAAATAAGACTAAATGTGTACATAAATTTATGAGCAGATGCAATGTTTTAAGTGTAATATGTTATGTAGATATGTTAATACATTTTTTACTAATTAAGGGAAAGAGCTTTTTTGTGAATGAGGCTTACATGGACTTTGACATTAGCAAATTGATAGGAGTGCTTCTATGGGAGGATACTTCACACAGTACAGAAAAGATCAATGTCACTTCCCATTTCAATAAAGAAACCAGTATAGACCTACTTTTAACCTCCTTTTAATCCATTTGACAGCAGCAAACAAGTTCTGTAGTTTATTTTAGCCAAGGAGAAAAAAAAAGAAGCTTCTCATTTAATTTGAGAGCACTTCTCAGTGTTTTTCCTGTTGTAATTATTTTTATATTGTGTTTAACACACCTTGCACTGCCTTAAATTTCAATGCACATTTAAATCTATGATTTTAGTTCTTAGCTCGTCAAAACTGGTCTCAGGCAGTTTCTATTTCAACATTATTTTTATAAATTAAAATTGAAGTTTCCTTGATGTTTCACTACATGTTCCATAAATTAGTAAAAAGTTACTTTGAGACAATTTACTGATAAAAATCTGAAGTTGGCAATTTAAATTTACACCTTTTATAGTTTGCTTTAAATGGTCACATCATTGCAAATAATGACTGTTTTTATACCTGCACGAGATCTAAGCTCACGTGTTTGTCATTTCACACTTAAAGAGCTAGTTCAGATTTTTTTAAATGGTATTCTGCAGAAAGGTTCTGAACAAATATCTTACCTGCAATAGATAGTTTGTTGATGGACGCAGTTTGGACAAAACAGAGTTTATTTTTGACCATATTTACAAGCTTGAAAGCAGCAGTCACAATCAAAACTGTTTCAAAATGTCCTAAAACTGTAACTGTGATTTTACACAAATGGTATTTGGCGTCCAACAGGTAAACCAATTGGTAGTGGTCCAACATCTTATGATCAGTTTGAGGTTTAAAAGTGTTTGTAATGTAAAGTATGTCTGCGCTACAGAGGATTGGGTTTTCTTACTGGTTTTCCATAATTCCATTGGTGCCTATGTGAAATTAGCTGAATAGTATGAGAGGGCTTTAATGTTAGGGTATTGGCACCCTTGAAATCTCATAATCAATTAATAATCAGTGTATTTTAACTTCTGACTGGAGGCATTTTCTATAAAAGCCATTACATTTAGTAGTTTATTCTAACAGGGACCTAGCCCTACAGCTGATGGTTCCTTTTGACTGTATACAGTGCAGATAAGATTCCTGTTGAAGAGAATTTCAGTCAACGCCGGGAGTAAAAGTAGAATCTTGTTTCTGTTAGTTTTAGTTCTACACACAGCAGCTGGCTTCAACCACTCTCAGTGCCCTCCTGCTGCTTCAACAGCATGCCACTGCTGGCGTGAAGCCCAGACACCCTTAGCAATTTACAAACCAGCAGTGATGGCGGCTGTGCCCACATGTCTTGTACTTTGCTGAGGATGTGCTCCTATTCATTAAGGCAGTGTATATGACAGAGAGCTGCTTGTGCTCTGCAGTAAGAGGGATAACCAAGACATTAAAGACCTGTTGGTTGGGGACAGCCAATTTGTGATGGTTACACATTTATTATTGTCCACAGCCAAAAGGCAGGCTATAATGTAAATGCCTGTGTCTGTGTGCATTTATGTTTGTCACTCACGAGCCAGTGGATGGATTTTAATGAAACTTTCAGAAAGTAATTACTGCATGTATCTCTACAGCTGATTTACTTATGGAGTCAACTTGATTCAAGATGGCCACCTCACCTAATTTACCTTGGAGAACATTAGAAAACAACAACTACAGCTAAAATTTGTGATCGCTTATGACATTATTTTCAAAATTTGACCAAAAAGGCTAAAACATCTGTCATTTTTTGAGTTAATATGATCTTAGTTTAAAACTCAAAATACAAAAGGAGTATATATATATAACTTCAAAAAAATGCAAGGTCATTATTTCAGTTTAAGAAATCCTTTTTCCACACTTTTCTTTTTTCACTCAACTGTGTTTCCTTCATAATGGCAGTTTTTTAAATTTATTTATCAGGAAAGTTGGTTCCACTGTATCGAGAATATGTTTTTTTTCTCACTTTCTCTGAAAAAAATGTCTGTCACTAGGCAGCCTCTGGTATGCTCTTCAGTTTTTTGTTTTACTAGAACTTGTTTGCCTTAGATTGGTCTCACTCAAAATTAATTTTACATTTTCCACCATGTAATGCATTTAGGACACTGCAAGATCTACAGGAGTTGCAATATCAATCTTTTGGTTTGGTGTGTAATTTCCATGGGCTTGCACTGCTCTGCAGGTGTTGCTGACACAATGTGACAGCTGATACAATTATGTAGTTTGTCTGCGCAGAAACTCACATGGCTCACACGGTCGTGTATATTGCCTGTGGTTTTATGAGGTTTTCAGTGAATGCATCATTGCATCAATCAGTTTTAAAATAAATCATTCTTTTGCAATATTTTTCACATCAGACTCCTTTTTAAAATACACTTGATTTTCTTATTTACAGCATCAGTCACACAATGCTCTAAAATAAAGCCTAATTAACAACAGCATTTTAAAGTGATTTGCCACCTCATTTTACTACATCTAAAAGGTGAATTCTTGGATTGAATCCATCAGTAGTAAAAGTCAAGATGATAACTTTTTGATGACAACGGCAGCAAAACATCTAATTCAGCAAAATGACCATGCTGCCATATAAAAAACCCCTGAAGTGAATCCATATGTATCCAACATAGTGACCATGTATCTGCTGACAACAGCTGTTTGATACTGAGAACAGTGGATAGTTCTCCCTGCTGCCTTGTGTGTGTTTCTCCCTGTGATCTAGTGTGGTACCACAGGTCTCCAGAGACACCCACAGACAGCTAGCTGGCACAAGTATGTGAAGAAGACTAAAAGACTCGGCCCATCGGAGTACATCCTTTTTCTCCTTTCTTGCTACTTTTCACTTCAGTTTCCTTCCAGACTCCTTGTGCCATAGGTTGACAGTGTTGAAGCAGGGATTATCAGCACAATTTGCTCAAAGGCCCAATTTCTTTTATGAAGCAATTTATATATGGCAGTTATTCTCACTGTTGTATTAATTTAAGTTTTTGATGTAAAAAGGGAAGAATTTTTTTTTTCTCTTTTCATTTTATAAGCTATCAAACAATTTTCCAAGTTTTCTTTTTTTAAAATGTTTTCACTGTGACTTTACAAAAAAAAATAGTTTCACGTGTGCAGTGGTTTCCTGTTCCACTTGTGAAACAACTTCATCTAAAACTAAGTTGACAACAGGGTTGAAACCACTGCTTATCACCGCACAGTTTGTGCATGCTAATATTTTCAGCTTTTTTCCAGTTCATTTGAACATATTAGCTATTAGAAATATTAGAACATGTTCGCCTGGCATATACTGGTGCAGAAGTTTAATATTTTCTTACAACAGTTTTTTAAATCAAGAGATCAAATCTCACTAAACAGGATTTAGAAGGCATGGGCGCTGATGCGCTGAGCGCTAGGCAGCACATTCTCTCATGGCTGTGACTGTCGGAGACTAGTTGGGGACTCAAAGCTGTGAGAAAAAAATGCAAATTTTCAGATGAAGTCTTACTGAACTCCTGAGTGTTTGCGACCAGCAAGCCATGTGGTCGATTTTTGAAAATTACAGCCTCTTTTTATGTGTACAGCTTGTATAACTCCATTTGTGGCCTTGCACATTTTTTTTGTTGTTGTCTACTACTGCCCACATCACATCCTTCTCAGTTTACTTTGGCAGCTGGCCCCACATTTATGATTTAGGCCCTGTTTACACGTGACTGATCTCCTGGAAATGTTAGAGATTTTCTGATGTTGATTGGAAAAAGGTTATACATTTACATGGTACTGCTGTGCTCGTTGAACCCGCTGTAGTTTCCATGTCACTAGCTGGTGCTGAAACGTGCATGCACGCAGACGCCAGTCTTTAGAGCATGGAAGCAGTTGCATCCAAAATGGTGAATACATGGATGTTTGTTTAGACCGACAGTAAGGTTGGGTTGCTGCTACATGTTGAAAAGGGTGGGAAACACAAACAGCACTCTGCTATTTGCTATTATTATTATTGATCTACTTGTGCATGCGCAGAACAGCTATTGGCTGCAGCCGTCTGTGGTGCGCTTGTGCGATTTCCCACATTGCAACTTCTTTTGAAAAGTTGGAAGGGACAAAAAGTTCCACTCTGAGTCCTGGGTTCAAAAAGCTTCAGTGTCAGATAATTGTTGTGTAAATGAACTGCAACAGAAATGCTATGGTTTCACAGAAAAACGGCTTTGTGTAAATGGACCCTTAATCTAGCAGCGCACGCCTTGAAATTAAAACAAGAGGCAGATTTGGACCTGTTTTTTTAAAAATAATTCTCACTTATCAGTTGTGTGGTTTTTAGACATGGACATTAGCCTAGGATGTTTTCTATCTGGTGAGATGGGTTGTGGAAAAAAAGAATCCAGGCTCAAACTGAGAATCTTCTTAAGAGTAAAAGTTCATTG
The DNA here is from genome assembly GCF_001649575.2 of Kryptolebias marmoratus. NCBI lineage: Eukaryota > Metazoa > Chordata > Actinopteri > Cyprinodontiformes > Rivulidae > Kryptolebias > Kryptolebias marmoratus. Next base: position 22,436,898 of record NC_051435.1, on the reverse strand, counting down.
CACTTCTTGACAAGGGAGAGCAAATACATTTTTCAATAGATTATGAGTGCTCTAACTAACACAATGTTTGTCTGTCTATTTGTTGCATGCTGGGACTCCCCCTTTGCGTTGGAGCAGCTGGTTCATTCAAAAATGTGGGAAACTCTACTAGACACAATACAGTCCGCTGCACCTGCACAGTCAGTCTTCTGCACATCGGAGAGGAGACGCGCAAAATTTCTTTTAATTTTTAAATCTGCACAAACACTAAAAAACAGATAAACACATTCTCAAAGGCGACATGAGTGCATTAAACATTAAACATTGTGTTTTCCATAACAGACGCCCGTAACAAAATTCAGATGGATTTGAGACACATATGAAGACTCTGTGACTATTTTCAAAAAGGTCGGTCACACAAATTGCTTCGAACATGTTAAAAACTCAAGTGACAGGATGGCACATCTCTGCGACCCGTGCGAGAAAATAGGGAACCACTGCGAATGTCATGAGACATTCTGGAAAACTCCCTTGTCAATGACATTTGCCAACTAGCTGCAGTCCAATGACAAACTACCTTAAGGCTCTGCCATCATCAATCCCTTCTGAGCTGGCCCAAAAGTGATTTCTCATCAGATTGCACATAATTTTTAATGAATACTTCATTACTGAGTAAACCAGATAGAAAGGAACTCATACAGGCTTAGGGACTGCCAGTTCATAATCACTGCTGTAAGAATATAGAATCGAACCAGTTCCCCACAACCTGAAACAGTAACAAGCTGATTAAAAAAAGGGTTAGATGGATGGATGATTGGATTAACTAGTAGGAATAAATGTAAGACTTGTTTTTGTGCAGGCTGCTGAATGTTTTGTGTTTTGGTAGTAAAACAAAGTAAAAGTTGAATGAAGGTGTTGTTAAAGTTAGAAGCAAGATCAGTTTCATTCATGTCAAATTATATTCCTGTAGGCTTTGATCTGCTTTGAGAGGGTGACATAAAACGGAGGCTTGAATGCCAACTCTGATTTCTCCACAGGTTCATGCAAGACACCGTTCTTTCTTTTCTCGGCTGATGAAACTTGACTTCATAATTTATCACTTTCCGTGTTGACTTACACCCTAACTTTTTTTAACACGTCAGAAGGAAGCTAATTAGCTTGCGTGGGCTCGAACATTTTGCCTCTGTGAACCGAAAACGAGCTGGAAGCAGACTTTCAGATTCAAAACGCACATGGTACCTAAAGCAAATACAAATTCTGACAGTGTAACACACTTCAGTTCCCCTTCTCATTCCTCCCTCAGGCCTTGCTCTCTTTGAACCCAAATTAATAGCCTCTTTTACTGCATCACATATAATTTGAACCTGACTCTCCGTTCTGCAATTCAGTCTTAATTGCCGAGTACTTCCATTTCAAGAGTTGTTAAGCAAACTGCACGCATGACGGATGAGTCTGTGGTAGTAAACACCAAATTACTTTATCAAATGCTACTTCTGTCTGCCTTTAGGAAGCCTGCTGCCTTGGAGGAAACCAGGAACTCTTCGCTGCTATCCTAGGAGAGGAATTCAATAAAAGACAGGGGCATTGGTAACCTGCCACTTTCTTTTTCTTAGTTATATCCTCACATCACAGTGATGAATGGGGGTTTCATTTCTGCACTTTAAAAGATTGATTGGGGTCTTGATTCCCAGCCCCAAATGGTTTACATCTTGCTGTCTCATGCCCTTCCTCCTGTCACTCTACCAACATTAATCTCTTTTATTCTCTCCTACTGTATTAGACATCTATGCTCTTTCTCATCAGAAGCTGAGTTTTACTTCATACAGTAACTTCCATCTCTTCTTTTAAATCTCTCCGTCGTGCCACTCTCTACACTCTCTCTTGATGTCTCTCTCTTACAAACCTTCTGCTTTTTTAAGTAAGCAACTCAATCCTTTGGCTTCTTCAGTCTCAGCTCCAGTTGGGATTTCTATTGATTAAATCCAGACATGGCCCACATTTTTGTGCTTAACTGACCAAGCCCAGTTGTCCAAGACGAATCACCTGCAGCTCTTATCTATCAGTCCACACTCTTTCCACTTGCATCCCTTACTCTCCTGGCCATCGACTCTAAAATGAAATGACCCTGACTGAATGTGTTTATGTGTAGGAGAGAATAAGAATGCTTTGTGTGTGCGTGTGTACACAGAGTTTTAAATAATGACATTTTTGGTGCTTGGGGTTCTATCGGCTTTGGTTAGTGTTTTCTGCTTAACTCCTCTAAAATAAGAAGTTATTGGAATACATAAAATCAATGTGAAGAGCATCAATTATTCACTGCATTTCAACTTGAAAGATTTGGAAAGTTGGCTGCCACAGCAAACACTGCCCTCACAGCTTCATGTGCTTAGGAAAATACAGGAGCATAGCCAATGAATGCAAGAAAACATTCTCATAGTTTGACAAGCGATTTAGATTTTATTAAAACTGACTGAATATATAAAGTCTGCTCCTCTAGAAAAATATTTAAAATGTTATTATGAGGTGGTAATTCAATAAACAGTCCGTGGAAACATTATTTCTTGTCTTCAGACTTTGTTATTGTTCAACTTTGCATGTAATATTTCCAACATCTATAATTCAACACACAGATGTATACATTTTTTGTATGATTAGCAATTTTTTTACAATATCATCAATTTTTTAATTTATTTTTTAGCAAACTTACCAAATCATGTTTCAAATACACAAAAACACTATATATATATACAAATATGTTTCCAGCACAACTGATAACAACAAAGATTAAAAAGGTGGACTAAAGACATTTTATCTAGAGGGGGATTGTTGGTATATTAAGCTCTTAAGTTTTACAAAATAAATAGCACATGGTACTTCTTGTGCATTTGTCGAAAGTAAAGTAAAATTGCTTATCGGCTCTTCACAGACTTACTTGAACCAAGAACAATGGCGGAATATCAAAGCCAAAAAAAAACTTTTATTATGGTGATAATAAATTACCAGTTTTAATCCAACACTCTCAGCAACAGCAGTATTGAAACTAAATAACACATTCGACAATAATCTGCCATCATAAACTATTCCTCGAGTCATTGCCTTACTGTAAAAAAATGGCTCATGGGAGGAAAATGGCTCAAAATAGAGGTTTTGTTTAAAAAAATGTTTTTTTATTTTTTGGATTTGCCATGGCCTGGATGGCTGAGAATCTATGCCAGGTTTAAGCTTTGTCCTCACCTTCAAAATCTCAAAAGTCAGCTGATGAGCAAGGAACTCTTTGGGAGAAATAAGAAAATGCTTTTAAATCCAACTCTGCTCACATGGCTGTGTTGTAGAAACTTACTTTCTACTCAAACTGAACACATGCTCATTCTCATGCTTGGCAATGGGGAATAATTAAAGAAAATTAGTTTTCTTAATCATTGTTTTTGCATTACACAGAGCATTTTCATATTATTAGTCTACGTGTGCCGTGTTTTACTTGATTTGCAGCATGGTGATTTTTGTAACAGCTTTTTTTGTTTCCTCAGAGAAAACGTGTTTGTGTTCTGTCCGTTTACATGTATTTTGTTAAACTGAAGTTCACTGAGTTCACCGTTGCCACAGCCTTCAACCTGGGGTCACAGCAGTTATAAATAATTTCAGCAAAGAAAGAAAATTGCATGAAAGCTGAAACAAACAAGAAGCAATTCTGATGGTCTCCACCCAGACAGCATTTTCAAGCTTAGAGTTTGCAGCTAATAACTTGTGCACTCGCAGTGAAATGGAATTGTATTGTGACTACTTTGCATTGTTTTGTTTTTCATTTTCTTGGTATTCATAACTCAGTGCTCTTTGGTAACACATTCTATTCAGTGAAGTGATTCTTGTCTTGAGTAAGGTGAATAAAAGATCAACACTGTAGAAATGAATTGTGCTGCAGGTATGGCTTGGAAATTTTCTCAGAATATTTTTTGTTATATGTTTTGACTATTTTTGGCATGACTGTAGGTTGCTTTCACTCTGACTCACTCTTCAGTCCCCAGTTGACAAAAAAAAAGAAGCTGTGAAACATGTAAGAGGCACATTTCAACCTTACGTGTAAGTTTTTGATGTATAAAGAAAAAAAAGCGATAATAATAATAGAAAAATGTACTTTGTGACCAACAGTGTTTTGTGTGGGTTGGTCAAGAATACTTAGTTCTATTGATATTTGCAGCAGCAATGTTCTTCTATTTTAAGTTTTCATTAAAAAATTTATTAAAAAGAAGACAAAATGGGTATAGATAACATTAACTGGGATGCAACATGTGAGATGACTTCATCAACAAAATCACTGCTGGATTCCCATTGGATACTGCAGCTGAAAAAAACATCTTTGTAGTTATGTTGGACTTAAAATGTCATGGATTCAAAGTTAAAACAACAGATGTTTTTAGAATGGGATTTCTTGAATACCTACCACATACCTTGAATACATAATTCCAATTATCATTAGATAAAGTCCCAAAACACCAAGAGTAAATCTCATTTCACACCTTGCCCCTAACTTACAGGGATGTTTTGACCATTTTGAATTGATGTTCTGTAGTAATCAATAGTTAGTACCTTGTCCTCCATGGCATTAGTCATAAAGTAGTATGCAGAATGAGGAAAAAGTCCTCTTGTTGGAGTCGGGCGAATGGTTAGGCAGACTAGTACCTCTTTTATTTCATTTTTTAGGCAAATAAATAACTCTAGCTCAAAAATGTCAAACTGCTGAGAAAGAATGCGTTATTAACAAAAGTAAAACATCTGCAATTTTGCATGAGAACTTTTGTTTACTTTGTCACTGTTGTTGTGTATATATTTGTAGTAGGGGTGTAACTGTATATTGTATCTATTCTTACTGAAAACGTTCTATACTTTCTGTACAGGCCTGTACCTTTTGGTTTTTCATGCCTGTGTACCAAATGAATACAATGAAGTTTAATAGGCAGTTAGTAGGGCCAAACTCATAACAAATGCCATGGGAATTTACAACTTTACTCCGTTGTCACAGGTACCAGCTTTAATAATGCTGAAAGTAACAGAGCTATAGACTGTATAGGTTAACAAACATGGTCTAAGGCTAGAACCATGGTACAAAGTTCCTTCTCATCAGCATTTTAGCCAGCAAATTATACCAGCTTTAAAACATCTATATATAAGCTATAGTCCACAACATCCAAAACATCTGCTATATATACCTATATACCTAAATGTATCTGCTATATACCCATGTGTACCTAAATGTATGCTTTGAAAGTGTGTTTGCTTTCTTCAATGTAACTGTAATAACAATGTACTGAACCATGACTTCAAAAACAATATATGACTTGGAATAAGCCCGGCAGAACCAAGATGCAGACTGTTTCAGCTCTGTCACTACCTCCCTCAGTGGCTCAGAGGCGTAACGGCAGTGAATTGACTTCAGCCCCCTCATGCCACCATGGTTCTTTCATAAATTACACCAAAACAAAATGATATCTCAGGGCCAGATTGAAAGTGTTTTCTAAAAGTGACTTTTGTTACACCAAATTGATCCAACATTATCAGTCGCTACAGATGCCTTTGCCTCCTTGTGCTTCTCCACTCAGCAGCAGAAAGATGTCCATAGTCCACGCAACAAAAATACTAAAAGCTGAGGATGACTTGTTGGAACTCAATTTGACAAAGAAAAAGTGTTGTGTCTGTTAGTGATGACCATTATATCAGCATCTCAATAGAGTGTGCCATTTCATAGAAACTGTTCCACTCACAGACCCATGTAATTTGAAAACCCAGAACCAAAGGGTCAGTTGAAATCAAGGGTTAGGAGTAACACTTGGATATGAATTGTTGCCAGGCAGTTATAGGCGTGTCTAGTCAATCTTTGGCAGAGGTAATTTTGGTAATTTTGGTAATTTTGCTTTTTCAAGCTTTTTCATTCGAAGTGTGTTCCTTCCTCACATACAAGTTCTGTTTTAGTGCTGGAAGCTGAATACTGTGTTAGCTTAATGCACATAATGCATTAGGCTGTTGGGAGCATTTTACTCAATTTTCTGCTTGCAATTTACATATTGGAGGGTATAAAAGCATTGGCGCTACAAAGCTTCAGCAGCTGAAAAGCTTGTTGATTGCCATAATGCAGACGGTTCCCTCTCTGTTTGAATCTAAGCTGAAGAAGCAGCAAATACATTAGAGAATTTAGTTTTATTTCTTACATCTAGTTTTCCCAAAAGACATGTTTTTCTTTGGATTCACATGGTACTACTTTGCTGCAATTTCCCTTTCATGCCTCGTGTTTCCACCTCTTCATCGCCCACAATTTTTATTTCTTCTTCACTTGCACCAATGCCTGCTGCTGCTCTTCTCAGGACACTTTTTCTTTTCCTTTGATGGCATTTGACCAACAGGGATAAGTCGGATTGGTATCCTTTCTTCTCTTTCCTCTTTAGATCTCTGTCATTTGGCTTCGATAATCATTTTTAATCCCCAGTACATCCACTCTTGAGCCTTAGGAGTCTGCACCCCAGAGTTGTTGGTATAAATATAAATTTAGATAGCTTTTTCTCTCAAACGCACTCGTGTACCTCTTTAAAAACTAATAACATCAGATCTGCTTTCCTGTGGTTTGGAGTGTAACTATTGTCCACCCACAAAATCAAGTTTTAAAATGGATTTTACATTTTTATGATGCAACCACTGTCAGTTTCTCTCTCTATACAGGTCTATATTACTGATCCAAACGTTGACTACCATATTTTCCGCTCTGGATTATAAGACACAGTGTAAATGAATGGTCCATTTTCAAACTTTTGTCATATAAAAAGCACACTGGACTATAAGGCGCATCGTCATGCACCTGCCAACTTTTGTAACTTGGCGTGGACCGCATGTGCCACGCTCCATTCAAAATGTACGATTTCGGTGCTCTAGCGGAGCTGGTTCGCCTTTATCAGCATTTATATGATCCCTCTAGGAGAGATCACAAAGATAATCAAATGATTCAAAACTCATGGAAGAATACTGCACTGACGTAAGCGTAAAGTATAAACGCCTCCACCACTTGCTCAGGTCCGCGTGCCGTGCGCGCAATGCTACAAAGAGCGACTATAACCGAGCCTTAATGCTGCAAGTAGTGCAGCTTTGTAGTTTACCAAAGTCAAACTAAAACATTACGACTTTTTACATATATAAGGCGCTCTGGATTATAAGGCACTGTTGTTTTTAGAGAAAACTGAAGGCTTTTAAGTGTGCCTTATAGTCCGGAAATACAGTAATGTTTCTTTGAATGTTGTTAAGTTAAAGGTTGGAAACCCAAGTCAGAAGAGATTAAAAACAACTTTTACATAAGTAAAGGGAAAAAAAAAGAAATATTTAATAAATTGATACTGAAAACAACTGCAAACAAGATAAAGTTGGAATCTCATCTAACTCTAAAAATTTGTTTTTCTGTCATGTACTTTCCTACCATTTTGAACTGGTACAAGATCATCAACAACCTTTTAAAAATAGAGAAAAGGCAGAAAAAACCGATGCCTTCCTTTAAGAAAGAAATTCTGCTTTGACGGTGGCGTGCTGTCAATTGTTGATCAAAAAAGTTGATACTTGTATGGTTTTTAAATTGCAAGGCCCCATTTCAGCTCAAAAACAAGTAAATTTGTCAAAAAAGCCCTGAATGTTTTTAAAATGCTATGTGAAGTGAGCTGAGGGATGACATTGCTGTAAGTTAAAGATATATAAAATATAAATATAAAAATATCAAAAATTATTCAAAACACAGATGTGAGATGTCTTCTCACAGTGGTGCAAATGGTGTCAAGTAAACTAGATGTTTCTCTTTGTGTTTTTAAGGCAGTTAAAAGTAAAGTATTATTTAAGTAAAAACAAAACAAGATTTAATTTAACAAAAAGCTCAGTTCTGAGTGCACTTTGAATGTGATATATTACTCTGCCTGCTGTGACTGAATGACTCTTTTCTTTTCTTTTTCTTCATTTTTGAAGATTAAAGTCTATTCAAACACATTTTAATGATGTTCAGCTTTGGGTTGTTTCTTCATGCTTCTGCAGTTTACAACAGCCTGACTTTGTAATTGTTTATTCTTAAGCTTATGCTTTGGAATCTTTAAAGCTCAATCAATGAGTGCTTTTATTCTGGCATGAAAGCAGTCGTTCATTCAAACCGCACCAGGGACTCGCTTCATATTTGCTCTCTCTGCTAATAAGGCTTAAGGCACACAAAAGCTGAATGAGCTAAAGAAATTAGTGTACACTGAAAAAGAACCATGTTTATTGTGCAACATTCTTGACTACTTTTATAATAGAATTGACCATGCAAAAACAAGATTGTAGGATCCTTATGTTCATGTCCAGACCAAACAAATAGATGCTCTTCTCTCGTTTTGCTTGTCGAGCAAAACTAAGTCAGCCATTTAGACATCTGTGGATCAATATTCAGTATGATGATTGCAAACATTTAAACAAATTACTTTTTCCCCTCCCATGGCTTTTGGGTCAAATGGACCTGAAGTTACAAAGGCTTCTCTTCCTCTCTTCAGTTACAAGGACTTCAAGAGGGTTAAAGACTTTCAGAATAAAATCAGGAAATACCAAAACAGTTGAACATGGTGCTCTGAAATTTTAGACATTGATCAGTCTCATCATTGGTCCCTCATACTGTCAGATACTTATCATGGTGTTTACTGCTTAAAATGTGTCATACAGTCTTTGTATGTAAATATAAATGTAGTCAGATTTTGATCAATTGTATGTATTTAGAAAGTATGCAAAACACAAAAATGCAAAGAGCTTATTTGCATTTATAAATAATATATTGACCAATAATCAAATTGAAGAAAAAATACTGACCATTTAATTTTTTTCAGCTTCTTTTTAAAGAGAATTGGAATAGAATGACATGTGGCAAGAGAATTAGGAGAACATGCAACAAGCCTGCTATTTCATACAAAGACAGGCTTTCATAGTGTTAAGGCATGTTCAGACTAATGGTTTTCCACCAGGCACTGCATGGTACCGTCAGAGCATCCGTGCCCCTCAGATCAGTTGTATCTTGACGGAGACTCCATCTTCACAACTTTGGATGTTTTTCAAAACAGAGATTTGCTGTGTTTGCGCCTCAAGTCAACACGTTTTTGGTGAGAAAAAAGAAAGGTTTTTAAAACTGCATTATTGGTAGATTTGTGTGGACTCCAATTATGAAGCTTTTTAAATAAATAATGTTTGTTGCGGTAATTTGAAACTAAAATAAGAATACAAATGCATAGGAACATAAATCCTGATATAATGCAAGTTCTTTTCTATTTTTGCAATTCTTTTTTTTAACACAGTACCCTTAAGTTTGTAGATCGTGGTACTGTAGCAAGAAGGTGACTGCATTTAGATGTTTTAGAACGGCTGTACCGACTTACTGGTGCATGAAGAATTTTGAGAAAAATCAATTGCTTGAAAAACGCAAGATTATATGCTGTGTATATATACAGTGATTGCTGCAATAATTTGATCTTTTTTCTGTCTAATAAAACATTCATGCAGCAACATTTTACCCTGACCCTGATGAAGATTTTTCTGAGTGTTGAATTGAGTTTGCTGTCATTTCTTTAAGCTTTTTTAATAGCTGTGCCGTTTCTAGTGTAAATGTTTAGAATAATGTATTATTTGTCTGAGGTTTATTTTAATGCAGGTATCACTTAACTACTACAGTGTCCACTTTAGCTTAGTGAGCATTCAGAAGGAAACACATGAGGATATCTCAAGACCCAAGATTTTTTTTCATTAAGATGTACAGGGAAATACTTTTACATAACAGTATATATATGAAGAAGTAAATATGTAGGTGTACAGACATAGTTACCATGTTATTGGAGGTGCTTTTGATCTCCTTGTTTTAGTTTTTGTCCATTACATTAACACTGCAACCTTTGAACAGTTTGCTGCTCTTTTCACAACACAGTTGGCCTCCCTGCTAACTTGGAGAGGTCATTTCTGAAAGTAGGGAGCGTAGGGTCAAAGGTTATGCCGTATATAAACAGGTGTCAAGTGCTATGATGGAAAGCTAAGGACACATGAGCCTGGGCTGGAAACCCATCCAGGCTGCCGCCTCCACTGCTGCTGGAGCAGAGAGGTAATGGATGATTCTACCTGTCAACGTAAAGCCGCGGTTTTAGGTGGTGCAAATGTAACCTCCTTAAATGTAAGAGTTGACCTTTTGAGAAATGGATGTGTGTGTGTGTGTGTGTGTGAGACCGTGGCCACTGGTTTTTTGGACGTAACAGATTATTGAACCAGTGTAACTGCAAATCCTTTTTTTTTAACTTTTAACCTGAATTAATAGTGTTTTCGCCAAAGTAAGTCATGCTGTTGTAATTTGAGCCCTCCTTAATTTTCTAATCAGAGCCAACTCAGCTAATATAATGTAGATGTGGGCAATGTAACATCCACATGCATACAAATCCATTCATTTCAAGTAAAGACGAAAAAAGGGATCATTAAAGGGATATTCTATCTGTTGTCCATTTGGAAGTGGGGTACCGTGGAAATGTTAAGAACAATAATAACTTGTAGAAAATTCTTTAAATGACCTCAGTTGGAAAAAAAAGCATTTCTGTCTGCAGGACTGGTGAGCTAACAGCTAATCTGGACCATATTAATGAGTTAGTAACAATTAGTTTCAAAGTACATTGCTGCCATCTTAAAACAGCTTCAATCTTCAAATTTTTATTTCACATTAAATGACACATTACATGATTAGTTTTTATAGGAATATCCACTCACCGGCCACTTTGTTAGGTACACTTGTTCAACTGCTTGTTAACACAAATAGCTAATCAGCCAATCACATGATATCAACTTAATGCCTGGTGAAGATGACTCGCTGAAGTTCAAACTGAGCATCAGAAAGAGAAAAAAAGGGGATTTAAGTTTTTTTGAATGTAGTGTGGTTGTTGGTGCCAGAAGGGCTGGTTTGAGTATTTCAGAAACTGTTGATCTGCTGAGACTTTTACACACAACCATCTCTAGGGTTTAAAGAGAATTGTCCAAGAAAGAGAAAAAAAGAAAAAGAGCTGCTTTGATAACTGCAGCTTCACACATACCGTCACTCCTCTTTGCACTCAGTGCAAATGCCAAAGGACAGTGTGTCAAATACATTTTTTACTACCCACTACCTTTTCTAGGAGGATCTCGGATTCAGATTCCATGAAAGTCCTCATTTTCCTGCATCTAGACAGCAGTTTTGATCATGCAGAGAGGAGAATCACACATGCGGGACACATTTGTATCTGTTTGCGTTATTAAATAAAGCCGCCAGGGGAGCAGTTTTATGTGCGCTCAGTTCCACATTTGTCAGGACGTACAAAGGAAACGTGCTTGGATCTGTGCATATGCACAGTTTCATAAATGTGAATATTTTTGTGTATACGCACCGTATTCCAATTTTATGTGCACTCTTATATGTGAGTCTCATCGATCACCTTTGGGATGCGGTGTAACGGGAGACTCACATCATGGATGTTTAGCTGACATATCTGCAGCAACTGTGTGACGCTATCTTGTCAATATGGAGCAACATTTCTGGCGAATGTTTCCAACACCTTGTTGAATGTATGACACAAAGAGTTAAAACAGTTCTGAAAGCAAAAGTGGGGTCCAACCTGGTACTACCAAGGTGTACCTAAAAAAGTGGCTTGTGAGTGTAAAAAGTTCCTGCCAAAAATTGTCAATCCTGTTGGATGTAACAGTCTATTTCTCAAGACTAAAACTGTTCAAAGCGCTATTTACAACAGGTAAGATATTATTTTTAGTGTTTTATCCTTTTGCCTTACAGTAAATCCTCTAAACACACTAAGCAAATATAGAAGTGGATAGACCTGTTATCCCCTTTTACTGCCTCATCTCTTTAACAGTCATGTTTTCTCTGAGCGTTTAGCCAACATCCTGCCTGTTTTCTCTCGTACCGCTCCTGGGCATGATGCTCCCAGTTTGTTTTACTTCCGTTTGGCTTATGCTGAGTTTGTCCTTAGGCTGTAAGTTCTAAAGACGGAGTTTTAGCCTCGGTTTTTAAAGAGCTTTGCTTAACTGAAGGTCATTGTTATTACATCTGTTGACAGAATGAGACTGGCCTTTTTATGTGTTCTGACAGTGAGACAAACATTCTGTGACAATTACCTAATGTGAGAGGATATTACACTTTCTCCCTTTTGAAATTTCACACAAAAATCCAATATTCACACATCCGAGGCGTGACGTGGAACACAACTGCGTCCATGCCTTAATGTGACATTTAAAGTAATAGGAATACCTCGAGCATAACAGCGTACTGTCTTACTTCCTGTAGTTTAATCCCTTCAACTTTACAGACATTTGTGAATCTCCAGAGGTAGTTTAGACACCCATACCATATGCTGACTCTTTTCCACAACTGTTTTCAGTCTAGATAAAAGTATAGCCATAATGCAACTTTGAAGAATTGTGAGTTCTTGTACACACTAGAGTTCACTGTGTCTGATTTTAGGAGGCTTTACAACCTAAGTTTGTTTAGCAGCGGAAGCCTGCTACAATATCAAGTTAACTGGAAAGCTGCAGGCACTGATTTGCTCCTAATTAGACATGTTTCCTTCACTGCGCCAAAGAAGGATTGTTCATTGTTGAAACACATGGTGTGGATGCTTGAGTATCCCTGTGCATGCATAATTAAAATGAACATCAGGAGTTGAAATCCTGATGTTTCATAACTTGCCCTCTTGCGTACTTCCTGCTAAGTCTTCAATAAAGAAGGTGATTTTGTCCCAAAAGCTAAAGCTCAATTAGGAGAAATTGATTTTCACTGCTGGATCTGGTAGTAACCACCGATAATCACTTTCTTTGGACAGAAATAGAGAAGAAGCAGTGTGATGTATTGTAAAAGTTTTGACAGACTAAAAGAAATTTTCAGAATGGTATGTTAAACTTGACTTTATTTGTTGATTTTAGCTATAGACACTGATAGAGGTGTTAAAAGACCTAAATGTTGGTATGTGCTGCTGGTCAAGATGTGAAACATTTAGGACATATAGATGTATAGATGTACCACAATGTCTTACACCAAATCTTGCTAACTTTGACTCAAACTAGCAATAATTCTTCTTCTAGCTTTCACATTTTGTGAATATTTATTGTTTAACATCTGTTTATATTTTTAGTTATTTTAATAATCTATTAACATCACACATCAATATCACAATCCTGTTTTCTGAATTTGCCCAGGGTGAAGAAACCTCACACTTGCCTATTCAGAACAAGATTTGTAATTGTGTCTGTGTGGATGCTTGTGTCTAAAGGGGTCAGCTTATGCTTCTTACAGTGGATAAAGCCTGATCTAACTCCGGCATTGCCAACTATGAGCAGTTTTTTGTTTGAGCGGTCACTTCCTGCTGCTCACCTCTAAATTCTCAGCTTAACTCCGGAGAAAATCTGCTTCTCTGCATTTGGACGCCCTGTGTCTCAGGCTGTTTAGTGTCTCAGCATCAAGCTGGAGGATTTGGTTGAGGAACTTTGAGTTGAATGTTTAATTAGATTAGAACAATTCTGATCAGCAGGTAATTGTTTTGATCCAAGAATGCATTTTAGACTCTGGTATTCCATCTGAAGTCATTCAGACAGGATTCAGTACATTTGTGCACTTCCTATTCAGACATTGAGCAATTTCATGGGTAACCATTTTGAGCCAGATGATGTAAAATTTGCTTTTATGACATAAATATAAACACTAGGGCAATAAATCAATAAAAGATGAACAATAAAGCCCTAAATTGTTTAGATTTTTTCTTATTTATTCAGTCTAAAAGTAACAATAAATATCTTACCTAATATATAGCTGTTTGAGCCACGTAAATTTGCAATATTATATTTTATTTTTGATCAGATTGATGAGTTAATGACTTGTTCAAGTGGAGTCCACCGACATATAACTAGACACAGGACCAGAGGCTGGAAGTTGAGGGTACAAAAAAATGAGCGGCCCCTCGTTGCAGGCTGCAATACAAATTTTAAGTCCATTCCCTCCATGTACACTAATGGGATAGTTTTGTAGTTAAAAAATAAAAAACACAATTCAGATCGATTTTTGTAGGTGTTGATTTGCAGAGTTCTTACCTTGATGCCCTATATTCAAATATGCATTTTTAAAACACATTTAGGTTCAATAGTTATTTGTGTTAGTTAGTTGGGAGGGTGAGACATTTGTATCAATGTTACAGACCTGTGTCTCTAGTACACAGACTTTGGCTCTAAAAATTTTATATGGCAGCACACAAAAAATTGTCATTTTGGCTCCAATTTTGGCTTTGATGGAAGTTAACGGAGTGGCTTCATCCATCTTTATTTTTGTTGAATGAGGGCTCAAAAGAAAAATGAATTCTTGCTCGCTTAAAATAACTCAGGTCGCAAAAATGTATGAGCAGTTCATGTGAACGCAACCTTTATGTTGGTCTCAATTTAGCATTTCGCAATTATTTACATATAATTCTTTGGGGGGTTTTGCAACCACAAATAGCAGCAGCAGCTAGTTAAAGCACTTCCAGTGCAGACCTTTCAGCAGAAGTATCATAAAAAGTCTGTTGGAATAACTGATGGTGAGATGGTGCTGATGATACTCTTCCACCAAAGGAGGCATGTCAAACACGTTTGGTTTAGGGCATCTAAGATACTGATACTTTTTTTTATACAGTAAATCAAATTGCCATCAAAAGCAATGATCATATTTATAACATTTTACTGCACTGAAGTTGTTGTTTTGTTCACATGTCATACAGTCAAATGTAAAGCTGTTTTTGAGAACATCTGAGCTTCGCATTGATGCTTGTCAATAGGCTAGTAGCACTGCAAGTAATACGTCTCAGCAGTCAAAATAAGCTTTATAGGAGGTGCAGGTGACAACAATCAATCCATCTTTTATTCATTTTTACTATTGCTCGTGGAGGTTAAGGAAACAGCAGCCATATCACAGCAGCTGATGGCACAAGAGGAATTGAATGTCTGAACGGCTCCTTCAGGTTGCCTTAGAAACCAACCAGGGCTATTTGTTCCAATTTGCTCTGTGGCATTGAGATCAAAAAGCTTGGAACCAATGTTAATATGCCCTCTGCATATTAGCATCTGTGTTTGTAGAAACACAGTGGGGCATCTGTTCACCTCATTTACATCTATATTGTTCACATACAGTTTGCAATTCAACACAAGGCCTCGTGGTATATGGAGTTTTGGGTTTAATGCGCCTCAACAGTTTTGAACTTTTGGGTTGGTTATTATCCTCCTCGGCCTTCAGTTGATGTAAAGGCAACTCGCTGGTCCCCATTTTTTTCTTCCAGCCCCCACGAAATCTCAGTTTAAATACCATTCCCGCTCCGCCCCCCCCAGCTCCATTGAAAAGTTAGTGGTTTGTTTACGAGAACGCCAGCTTCTTTGTGGCTTTGCTCTCTGCTTATGAGAAGGAGGCGAACAGCGTATTGAAAACTCACCCCTCCCCCTTCTTTCTCTCCCTGCCTCTCCCTTCTTCCAGAATCAATTTGAAAAGGACAGACGGCCCCCTCAGCCCTGTCCCTACACCCCAGTGATGCTTAGCTGGTGAGTACACTTTAATCTTTTGCATTCAGAACTTGTGTGCATCTCTTTTATTGGTTTCTGCGTTGTCTGCTTGGCTTTTTGCTTTGAATTTTGACAATTCAGTTGACTTTTTCATCTGTGCCCAAGTTTGCTGGTAAACACCAAACTTTTCTCTGGCTGTGTGTCTTAGCAAATATTCTATTTCCCTCATTCACACTATGAAAATGTCTTTCCTCCTCAAACCACAAAATCCCTGTGGCCTTTGTAGTGATAGTTAGTTCATTTTCTTTATGGTGAAAGCACTTCATTTCTCCAGAGTAAAGTAAGTTAAAAAGGCAGACATTGGAAGGGAGGATAAGAAGTATATGGGCAGAGGGACTTCATACAGGTTGCTAGTGGATGAGTCTACCTCTCTGTCTCTCTCTGATTGTGTGTGTGTGTGTGTGTGTGTTTGAAATTAATCAGTGGATCATTCCAGTTGCAGACAGCCTTGAGCCTATTTGACAGTGAAATCATTATTCATGGGACACAGGCGCACACTCACCTTGTGAAATCACCTCCAGCAGAACAAACCGGAGCCAGTGTCAGTGCATTTGTATCCTGCCTAATTTGCCTGTAACAGGAATAGAAAAATACACCGTAGGTTTCAAGTTAATTAAAAAAATTAAGATGGTATATTGTATTTGCGAGCATGGATAAAGTGAAATTTGGAAAAGGAAGATATTTTATTATACTAATAGCCACCAAAGCATTCCAACATTTTTTATCTTAAAATACCACGATTGATTTTTTTTAGATGAAAAAGCAAATTGTGAGATTGCTTTTAACAAATTGACAGGTTGTCCTTGTGTATTCAGATGTTGTTATGGTTCCTGTTTTACATACACCCCTACTAATATTTGGTTAAATGTCTCTTAGTGAGATGCACCTCAAGCACACACTTTTTGTAGACATCAAAAACCTTTAGGCTGGATATTTGACCACTTCTTTTGGCAAAATTAGCAGAGTTTATTTCTATTTTTTGCATAGATCCATGAAGTGTTCGTCTTTCTTCATTATTCCAACAGTTTCCAGTTCATGATAGTCTTGAGTCCTGCTGATTCCTGGGTTGTTCCTGAACCTGTTTTCAGTGTCGGTCATCTTCCAGACCTTGGTGAAGTGGGGGCACATCTGAATAGCAATAGTTTGAACTTATAATCTTGGAATTTGACGTTGTTTAGAAATGGCTCCAAAAGTCTTCCCAACTTGTGAAAACATTTGTCATCCTTAGATTTTCCCCATTGCTCTGTGAAAGGCTCAATCCAATAAGTGCTGTGAAACAAATCCTCTCTTTACTGGCAGGAAACAAGCAAACGACCAGCTGCAGTCAATCACAGTCACTAATAAGAAGTTAATAAGCCTTGTCAAGTGAAAAGACGCTCTACAACCTTCACCACAACTCATGAAACGAATCAGATGAATTTATTTATGTACCGTGTTTGAATTTTTAAGTTTGAACTTGTGTGGATTAAAGAAAATCCATAATAATTTCAATTTTTTTAAAGTCATATATTATTTGTAAAAATCAATAATGTTCTATGTTGTATATTTATTCTAATATAAAAAAAAACATGATTGAAGTCAATCATGAAAAACCCAAATTAATAAAACAGTCATGTCCATAATGACTGTATGTAAACCTCTGACAACAAATGTATCATCTGCACTTAGAGGCAGGAGTTCTGCTGAATGATGACACTAACTTACCAGCAACAGACTCAAGTATAAACAACACAAACTATCTAAAATTTGGTGTGTTGAATAATTCCTTTTAATTGAAGAGTCCAGGTTTTCCCATATTTCCAACAGTGAATGAGGAGACACATGGCATGGCAGACTTCTTCTATTGTTATTCTGAACTCATTCGTACAAATGAAGAATCTGTCATAATGTTGCTGTTGGGCAAAACCATTATATCTCCATTTTTTCACAATTTTCTTCTTCTTTTTTTTTTTTTTTGCATAAATCAACTGTGTTGTGTCTGTGGTTCTATGCTGTACATGACTATGAAACAGAAAGTATAAAGTATAGTTTGTTACGTAATGTAATCCTTTTCAGCATCAAGGACGCCACTATAAAAGAGCTGCATTAACTACAGAGCCTGTCTGCATATGTTCAGCTTTTTTTTTGAAACAGAAGAAGTTATAAATTAATAAATCATAGAGCTATAATTCCTTGAAGAAATGCATATCGCCCTCCATCTTTTTAAGTACAAATCTTTAAACAAGAACTGTCATATAATGAGAAGGAATGGAGTTATAGTCATTTTGGTTCATCCTCGTAAATCACATTATGAGTGATCTCATGCAATATTGTGAGACCTCGCAAAATGTGTTAGCTTTCAGAAAATGTGCTGGGGGTGACTTTCCGCTACTACCACGCCAGAATTAACTCAATATCTGTAAAACTGACTATATTTTAGCATTTTTGTGTTGGCTAATGCTGATTAGCTATGGCAGCCTTCTTGAATTGGTTTGTTTCTAAAGGTTAATAGATTTAGGATGGACAGGAAATCTATTGATTACTTTCTGAGAATTTAATTAAAACCCATCCAGTGGTTCATGAGATGTTTTGTTACTCTTACAAACAAACAAACAGACATACACAGACATGGGTCAAAACATTATTGCAACTTTGCCTTTGATAGCTGGCGATAAAGATAGAGACAATCAATTATCTGCTTAATTATCTGATCATAAAGATAGAGAAAATACTTTGACTGCCCAAAGTTAATTTATTTTAAAGGAAAGAAGCTGTTTTTTAATTTCCTGAAAAGCTACGTTTTTAAAAACAGAGTGTTCCTGCTGGACAGTGACGACATGTGTTCTCTTTGCAGGAACACACAGTTTCTGTACATCAGACTGAATTTAGCTCATGCTTTCGAGGGCAGTGAACACTGGCACAACTACTCATTCATTTAAATACTCTTCAAGTTTAGATTTCAAAGGGAATCTAACACAGCGTCAGGTTTATGTTAAAACTGATTTTGCGAAAAGCGCAAAAATCGTTGTCTCTTTAATTTGCCTGGTTACCAGAAGAGTACTAGACATTTTAAAATTTGAGAAGGGACTATTCTTTACTTTCTAAGTTCAACAAAAGCTCAAAAGATAAAAGCTGACAATCGCAAACCAAGCCAAGATTGATGTTTTTAAGGGTTGATGGCTAACAGTTTAATATCCACATCCTATTGCAATCACTTCAATTTACATGCTTATTTGTACTAAATTTACACAGTTAAGATTTTATCTGCATTATCAAATTTATCACATTTTGTTATCTTGCTTTAAACATAATGGGAGTCTATTTGAACAGCTGATAATGTAAGAAACTAATAATTAAAGCCTGAATCCATGACTGATGGTGTGAGTAAAAATGACCAAATGTAACTTTTTATTTTTTAACATTTTTAAATGAACTAATATGTTTTCAAGCTAATGAAAATATTGGAAGCTCTCATACTCATTGGGATACTCAGATGTTATGAGACATTTGCATTGATGTGCTTTATGTGATTAGCATCAGGCATTAGTTTTACACCACACTACATAAATACATATTATGTTAGCATTTGTTGCCAAATAATGGTCCCAAATTGTCAGGGGACTTCTTCTTCAAACTAAACATTTAAAACTTCAAAAACTGTGCTTTAAAAAACAAAGACCTGCGCTGCTGAGTTCCATTTATCGAAGCAGCTACAGATCCAATCAGCCCCAATCTCACCTACTCCTGTCTCTGAGTTTTTAATATTCCTGAAGGGCATCCCTGGTATTTGCTTATGTTCTGTTGTTGTACTCCTCTTGCTTAGCGTCACCCCCCTCCTACAAACACTGCTCACTTCAATTTGTGGCCCAAATATCTTTCCTTAATATGTGTCACTGGAGTAGAGCGGCCGAGCTCCCTCTTTAGCTGCTCCGTTAGAAGCTCCACAGTGTTTGTGTTGGTTCTCCCCACTCCTCTGGGAGGAGTTCAGGAGCTCCAGTCGAGGTTGGCTCATTGTCTCCTCCCTGCCGCATGTTGATTGCTGATATTTAGTCCGGGATGACAAGAAGCCGGAAGAAAACAAGCTCCTTTTAGGCCAATGAGAAAGAGAATTGGTAGACTGAGATGGAGAGTTATTTTGCAAAAAATGGTGGATGAGGGGGGCCAACTCATCCCTGGAAGTGGGGGTTCTCTTCAGAACATTCTGCTTGTGGCCCCTTGGGGCAAATTAAGGATGCATCATTATCCTCTGGCAAATTATCATGCTGCCTTTGTGGTCCCAGCCATGGTACATTAGGGTGCCTTAAAACGTGGCAGGGCTGCACTTATTCATTTTACAAAATAAGGGCCTGCTGGCAGATCCTTGGCCTTGCTCACAGAGGATTCATTCACACTACGTCGGCACTGGGGGTGGTGGTGGTGTTGGGGGGGGGATTGAGAGGTTCTCCTGAGATGAGTTGTACTCGCTCAGCCAAGACTCGGTGTGAGGCTCTTAAACACACACGTCACTTGGTTTCAGCACGATTCTGATCAGCTGTGGAGGTGATGAGTCTCATGGACATTTCCATGCCAGGTAGTGTAGACCTGCATCATTTCATTTAAAGTATTTCAGTGTGATAACTATTAACTAGCTCAATCTAATCAAATGTTTGACTGGTTCAAATAACAAATAAATCTTTCAGATGCATCGGCTTGTGTAGCTTTGTTTCATCATATCCAGTGACTAATCTCTTTTGATGGTGTGAAAGTCTTCTTAATTTTCTGCATTTTAATGTAAAGCATCATTCCTACAGCTACATAGGTTGCCTTCACACTGCAGGCAAATGTGAACCAATTGACTGATTGGACAGTAACTTCAAAATCAGTACACACATGCTAACGCTCACAGCGTCCATATTTACTTCAGTAAACACAATGTGCGGAGTGTGATGTCATATCTTCTTCTGCACGTGCGGGTCACTTCAGGAACTGGAGACTGTTCACACTGGAGTCTGATGGAGGTCACATTTAAAATGTAATGTGAACGACCACGCAAAAAAATTGGAATTAAGCATTAAGACCTGCATTGTGAACATAGCCATAGTCTCTCCAGCAAACACGTATCTTATATTTAAACACAGTGTACAGGAAGGCAACAAAAGCAGTCTGTGAAATGTGAAACAGTCTGACTGTATGTTTTCAAACCAGCAAGGATCTGATTTGTTCCAGTAATAACAAGTGATTTTGGGCTCCAGTTTAGTGTTGAAACAATCAGTCTGTCAGTTCTTTTATTGTTTTAATGAAACCAATTTTACTTGCTAACATAACTATGAAGCAAAAGCTTTTTTCTGTTTGAGCCCTCAGAAATGTGGAGATTGTTTACTTTGTGCAGCGTTGTGCTGAACACTTTTTGGTTCAACATTTTTGGTCCTGTAACTGTACAAAAGTCTAATAATTAAAAAACAACAGGCTGCATACCAATGGGACTTTTTTTTGTTTTAGTTTCACCGTCATGTTTGACATTGACAAACGTCTTTGTTAGAGAGACCTCAGCAGAACTGATTACCTAAGCTGCAAGAAAACAGAAGAAGATCACTAGAAAGTTTGTTCCTACTGCTCTTTTTTTTAAAAAAAAGGAATTACCATTAATTATTTTTATTTATTAAATACCTATAAACTATAAAAGGTTTCCTGCTGTTTGATTATAAAGAGAGAGCTTCTGAGCGAAGAGCACATCTTGTTCCCCAAACCTGTCACACGGTGATCTTAGGAAATCAGACTGATCAAAACCAAGTGTAACATTTTTGATGTTACATTTTAGAGACTGGTTGACAGAAAATGAACTTGTCTGAAATCAGCCCACTCTCTGGACTGAGCTTCATCATCATTCCTCATTTAGTGCAGGAATTTACAACAGTTTGGACTGCGTTTGAACAAACCATGTCTCAACAAATATCCACATTGCAGCACATTAATTAAAGAAAAACCAACGCCAATGCTGATACTGGATCTACTCCTGCTTTACTGATGTGACAGTGGTGTTGGTAAGCTCTCTCATTCTGTGTATTTGTCCATTTTAGAAGGCTTTTTGTCCAGCTTCTTTCCAGCTTCATGGCTGTGATTGCTTCTCTGATGCAGCTCTTCTTGATTCAGAGTCAAATGCAATAAATATATTATTAATTATAAATTATATTATTCACTGTTAGGGTTAAGCCAGATCTCTTCAGGAAACCATGGATATGTCGACCCTGCTTCAGACACCTCTGTTAACAGAAGAGTTTCTGAATTATCTTTATTTTATTTAACAGAAAGATGGCCACAGATTAGGGTTAAGATGGATTTGCTTGCAAAAGAAAACCTGACCACGGTTTTTGTGTTTTATTCCAAACCATGTTTTTAATCAAGAAGTTTGCGATGCCTAAAACAGTGAGGAAAATAGTACCATTTTAGATTATTGAACTACGATAAAACATCAGTAGTTGAGGTGGTCTTTAACTCTGCTATTCTGCTTAACAATCGCAGAATGTGACCAACTTTTAAAGTATTTCTGTTTGAGTACAGCAGCGCAGAACAACAACAATAAAAGGAATGAAATTCACGTCCATGAGCAGAAATCAATATATCCACTTTTTCTGCCCGTGGGAACGTTTTGCTCTAAAACTGGAGTGTTTTTTTGCTACAAAGTGATCCTGTATGAGCTGATTTTTGACAAAAGAGCAGAACTTAACTCTGCTTAAGGCTTGGCTGAAATGTAGACTTTATTTTAAAAGTCAGCATGAAGTGCCGGCTGCTATAGAGCAATAAAGAGTTGATTCCCCTGGGCATAAAACAGTTGAATTAAAGTTTTAACCAAACACCTATAAATTCAAAGAAGGTATAATGCCAAACTCTTTAGAGAAACCTAAACAGGGGGGCAGCTGAAGACACCATAAAACTCCTAGTGGGTGAAATATTTGGTCCTGGCACTTTGCCTTTATTTATCTTCTAATCAACTGGAAGCTTTACCTTCTGGGATTGATGTTGCCTTCGTTTTATTTTTCAATCTGCAGCCGGTGGGAGATTTCATTACTTTCCAGCATTGTTTCCTGTTTTTTTATGAAGTCAGTCTTTCTGCTGAAGTAGATGAAGGGAGGGAGGGGGGCTTTTGTCCAGAGGCCGTGGCAGAAACCCTGAGCCTGTAAATCCTGTACTGATCTTTGGATCATTAAGCTGTGAGCCCTGAGTCTTTTGGTTCTTTATCACCAGGCTCGGATCCCAGGCCATAATGGAGGCTAACTGGCTAATGATTAGCTGTCTGCTGCAGCTACTGCAGATCTGACTGCTGCAGAGTAAATGGAAGGAGGCTTTAAAAACATAAATCTTGGCTCGCTTTGAGATTGTCAGGCTTTATTTTTATTTTTTAATTTGTGACAGTTTTGACAGATCCGTTTTTTAAAACTGTGCTTAGATATAATTTTTCCTGTTTGTGGAAAACCATGTTGATTTATGGTATTGTGAGAAGTTTTTTTTTTTTCCCTCCCAGCTGCCTTCTTGTTTGACTACATGCTTAAAAGTAAATGTTGGAGTGGTTTGCATTAATGCACTTGTCAATTTGACAAACAGCGTACTGTCCTCAGAGAGTTGCTGCTAATCATATTTCTTTCTTTAAGCAATCTCTTGTGTGCTGCGAGGAAGCTAAACAAAGACTGAGAGGCTGTGTTTTGAAAAATTATCACCATTTATTTTGATTTTCTCTGAATATTTTTTTCGATTTCATTACATTTTCTTTCCTTTCCTCTGGAGGCTTGTTATTGTGATATGCTTTAGCCTTAAAGGCACAGGTTTTCAGTTAAAACACAGTGAAGAAAGAAGTTTTTTTTTAAATTTTTTACATTGAACATCCAGAAGACAGCGAGTTAGTGGTTCAAATCCCAACTTTTACCAGTATATGATGAAAGATCAGACACTGAACATCAGGTTGTCCAGGATCTGTGTATCAGTGTGTGTGTGTTTGTAAAAGAAAGAGAAAGAGAGAAAATGACATATAGTTTAAAAGTGCTTTGATTCATCAGTAAAACTAGAAAAGTTATGCATAAATTCAGTTTTTAATTTACTATGTACGCATAATTAAATGTAATTAAAATAAAACATCAATTAATGATATGTCTATAAAGTAAATTACAAATATTCCAATTTTCTACCTTTGGGTAAAATAAAACTACCCTTTAAAAATGAAAAAAGAAAAGACCCTAACCCTTTCCTTTTTTTATATGTAAAGAACAATAAATATGAATCCTCTTAAATCATGCACTTTTAAACACTCCTTGAATGGTTAAATATTATTTCAACTTAAAATCCAAGCATGTTGCTGGAGATGAGAGATTGTGTCACGATGTTTCTGTCAAACTAAGTTCTTACTGTAGATCCTTTTATTTTCTGCTCTCTCAGCTCAGATTTTAGTGGGCATGATTGCTAAAATAATTTTGTTTAATTTTAAAATTTTACATTGCGGATCTTAATAACCACTACAGTATCTGAAAATATGAGACAAACAGCTTTTAAACTTTCAATGAAGAAGGAACAGTGGGAGTCCATCCGATCTGAATACAAACCCCCATTTTCCCGCTCTACTTTCTTCTTTGATTGCCAACCATGCCAATTTTCTTCACTCGTAGTGTTATTTTTCTGAAGCTTGTACTTCTGAGCGGCTGGCTTCTTTCAGCTAACAGAAGCCAGGCAGAGGACTTTACCTTTAAAGCTTAAAAAGTTGCTAAAACTAATCAAATTAGTTACAGTGAGAGTGTGAAAATGTGTGCAGGTGTACATATAGAATATTAAAGTTTAACAAATGACCTGGTTCTGGATATGACTTTCATTTGGGTAAGCATCCAGATGTGCATTTCAAGTCCTCAACTCTAAAGCAAAGATATGAAATAATTCACCGTTTAATCTAAATGTGAATTTTTAAAGTGTTTTTATGTAGATTTGTTTATTCCAGCTCAGCACAAAGGAAGCAATCTGTTGTGCAAACTTCAAAATAAAAGTAGTCGTAGTAATAAAATGATAATGTGAATCTATTAGGAAATTTACATAAAAATAATGTAAATGATTGTGTTTTGGTAAAATCATAATAAATTTGATCTAACAGGACCTTATTGTTTTAAAAGCTTCCTGTACGCTGCATGGTTACTCTTTCATTTACTCGATGCTCCTTTGAGCACCAGCAAGAGTCACTAATTGCAACAGCAACTTTTTCCAACTAACATGCAATTTAAGAAGAAAATTACAGCCTTTGAATTGCTCTCCTAAAATGCACGTGGAGTGGTGTTTTTCTTTCTAGATGGTAGGACGCAATCTCTATTTGAAATGACTGAAAAAAGACAACAACGTTCAGGGGAGAGAAAGAAAAAAAAAGAAGAAGCTCTGTGAAAATAACCTAATTGATCTGCGATGGGTTGTAAATTCCAGAGTCGGAGTCTGGCATTCCGCATTCCCATCCATCTCTCTAACTGCGACACCTTTTGTCTCTTATAGGCTCATTGATTCCTTTATGGGCAATAAACATTCCCAACAAACTGGGCTGTTTTGCCTTTAAACTTGCTCACGCCCAAAAATGTATTTATTGTTAAAAAAAACATGCGCTTCAGAAGCATCTGTGTGAAAGTAAAAACGTTTTTTTATTTTTTGAAGAGATCAGTCACAGTATCTTCACTCTACATGTGTCGACTTGTGGCTTTCAGCCATCTCATATGCAACCACAAATCCAGCTTAAATGCGTTAACATCTCTGAAATCCTATTAGAAATTCTTGATTTATTTTGGGCAAATCAACACTTGAGTCAGACTACAGTTTGAGCTTAACTGTCTCGGGTTAGGTTACTAACACGGTGTTAAAGCCACTCTCAAACACAACTTTCGCTCTCCGCAAGAGTGATTCCTGGCTGCAGAGTTGCTGTTTGTGGTTAAATCGTTCAGTAAGGATTAGTGGCACTATGTGTTTCTAATTATAGGCATTGACTGTGCACTCTCCTCCTCGGTGGGGTCATTTTTAGCCCACCAGGCTCTCCACCAGCGGCTTATATTCACAGGAACTCTTCTTTTGCTGCTTTCTCCTGTTTATTTGTGTGCTCATTCCTAATTGTCATTTTTTCAAGTTTGATTTAAAAAAAACACTTAATTTACATTTTATCCCATCTGTCTGCCTCTGTCCGTTTCTTTTGCTGTTTTTCTTCACAAAGTCTTTTCAGGGGGATCAAATAGAACTCAGTGATGTTGCTGTCAAAATAAATCACTTCCTATATTAAAGTGCAAACAAGTAACTGCATGAAAGAAAAAGACAGCAATTCTTTTTTTTAACCCCCCTTCCTCAACACAATCAATCAGTTCCTTTTCACGTCTTTTCACATCTTTTCAATCTTGGCGGACAATGGGTTTGATTAACCATTCTGGGAAAGCTCATTATCCATTTCCATCACAAAGGTGTTTGGAAGACACTTGGATTTGAAACGTCTGAATTTAAAAAAAAGGGGGGGTTCAAAAGAATATATTGAGTTTGAAAAGACAAAAGTAGAAAAATGAAGGCTGCCAGTCAAAGTTGCTTCTATTACCAGATGTGTGTCTGGCTTTGTTAATGTCAGCTATCTGTTTTTCATGACTGAAACTGCTCTGCACCCACTCTGGCAACAACATTTGGAACATGATTGTGTGTCAGGGCAAAGTGTTCACACAAAGACACTGACAGATTTTAATGTGACAGTTCAGATTTTTAAAAGTGGAGTTCTAAGGAATGATTATGAACAGTCTGGTCAGATTGGAAAACTAGTCCATGCATTGTCTCTGATCAGAATTAAACTCGATTTCTCCAAACTGAGGTTGTACAAAGAAGTATCTACAACAGGTAAGATAATTGTACGCATTGTAATCATTCCTTTTATGTGTACTGTACAGACATGGAGTGAGTTGCGGCAGAAAGGCTTGAATTACATAAGTATGAGTTTAATTTTTATTATTTATTATCAGAGTCTGTTAGAGACTTCGGAAGTTTCTTTGTTGAGCCGAATTAATTTCACGTGCTCAAGAGACTCCTTAGTGATGGTTCAGTTCATTTGTAATCTATGCACCACCGTTAAGATTAGTCCCTGCTTACTCATTAGTCATTTGACGAACCTAAAGTGTAAAACCACACTATGAGTGTAATTAAACATAATATATCAGAAGAATATCTGAAATAACTGAAAGGTAATTTACGCTACTAAATCTGTAATGGTGGACGAATTTTAGTAATTACTTTTATGAAAACCTTGGATCCAGGAGGAGCACTGTGGTTTCCATTCCAGTTGTGGAACAGTGGACCAGATCTTCACCCTTGCAGGGTTGCTAAGGGGGTCGTGGGAGTTTGACTCTCCAGTCTACATGTGTTTTATCTGGAGAAGGCTTATGATCGTGTTCTCCGAGGCATTCTGTGGGAGGTGCTGTGGGAGTATGGGGTACCCATGTTGTGTTTGAGGGCTATCCGGTCCCTGTTTAACCAAAGCAGGAGCTGTGTCCGGATTCTTGGCACAAAGTCGAGCTTGTTCTCAGTGTGAGCTGGACTCAGCCAGGGCTGTCCCTTGTCTCTGATCCTGTTTGTGGTATTCATGGACAGGATCTTGAGGCACAGTCGTGGAGAGAAGGGTGTCTGGTTTGGGAATCTGAGAGTCTCTTTTCTGCTTTTTGCCAGTGATGTGGTTCTGTTGGTCTGTCTTCAAACCATCACTTTCAGAGTGCACTGGGATGGTTTGCAGCCGAGTGTGAATCAGCCGGAATGAGAGTCAGCTCCTTTAAGTCCAAGGCCATTGTTCTTAAATGGAAATGGGTGGAATGCTCCCTCCGGATCAGGAGTTTCTGCTTCATGTGAAGGAGTTCAAGTATCCGGAAGTCTTGTTCATGAGTGATGGCAAGGTGGAGCAGGAGATGGATCGGGGCCTCATCTGCAGTAATGAAGGTGTTGCTTTGATCGGTCGTGGTGAAGAAGGAAATGAGTCGAAAGGCAAAACTCTTGATTTACTGGTCCATCCAGGTTCCAACCCTCACCTATTGTCATGAGGTTTGGATAATGACCGAAAGAACGAGATCCCGAAAGAACGAGATCCCGAAAGAACGAGATCCCGAATACGAGCGGTGGAAATGAGCTTCCTTCATAGGGTGGCTGGGCTCAGCCTCAGAGATAAGGTGAGGAGCTCCGTCGTCTGAGGAGAGCTCGGAGTAGAGCCGCTGCTCCTTTGCATTGAAAGGAGTCAGTTGAGGTGATTCGGGCATCTGATTGGGATGCCTCCTGGATGCCTCCCTGTGGAGGTTTTTCAGGCATGTCCCACTGGGAGACCTCGGGGCAGACCCAGAACGTTCTGGAGAGATTATGTATCCTCTCTGGCCTTGGGATCCACCAGGAAAAGCTGGAGAGTGTCACTGGGGAGAGGGATGCCTGGGTTTCCCTCATGGACTCCCTCCTGTTGCCTCAATGACCTGATTACAAATAAGCTGTAAAAAATGGATGGATGGATGAACTTTTATGAAAACATCATCTCTTGCATCTTAACATAATTGTATTTTTAAATGGGCACATGTATCAGCTGGCAAACTCAACGAGAGAGAGCGTGAGAGTGGTATGTGTGCACATTCAAACTTGTTGGTGTCATACATTTCACACAATCTGATAACTTTTGTGATATAGATCATGCCCTCTTTACATTACATTCAATGCTTCTAGGAATGTGTACATGTGCTGAAATTACATGTCGTGAACAAAGAGGGGCAAATGTTTTTCCATCCTCATCTTTGTTACCAGGCTGAGACATCTCATGTGACAAAATTAATTATCGTCTGCCACTGAAGGCAAAAGGGCGAAGGGGAAAAAGCGGGTAAAGAAGGTGAATGGCTTTGATGAACTTAGATTTGGTGTGATGAGAGTCATCCTTGACACATACTGGGAGTGCTTCTCACTGGGAGAGCTCTTTGCCTAAAACTTTGGCATTAACTGTTGGCTCAGATATCGCATGAGATCACACAGAGGGTTATTTTCAAAACTTGGGTGATATTAATTACTTCAAGGAATTCTAGACCTTTATTCTTACATGAAATGGTCAAGGATTTTAAAAGTGCTTTTTAGTCTTTAAATCTTTGTAAAGACTAACAAAAAACATTTTTGGGGGAGGCTGAGATTGGACTGACCAGTGCTAGATATTTTGTTTTAAACTAACCAAGTATTTGTGTTGTGTGAACCTAACCAAAATGTAACTGAAAACTTATAATACTCTAAAAAAGACGATGACATAATAGTTCCAAGCTGTAATGATAAATTTCCCTCCTACATCTGGATATCATTTTCTGCTAACTTAACCGAACAATAAAATTATTGTATGCACTCTTACAAAGCTGCTGCTGCTGTCGACATATCACCTGGCACCATGTCGTGGAGTGTCATCGGTTTTGGTGTCATTTAACAAATCTCTGTGAGGTCAGGTTGCTGTTTCATTAAAGGGTCTCTTATCCCCATTTAGAATGAATAGGAAGCACATCTCGGGCAAATCAGCAGTCTGTTCCAGGGCTGAGAGGCAGAGACAGACGACTATTCAGAGAACTACAGATGAGATAAGTTTAGTATGACTTGAAAGTTTTTGGGAACTGACACAGAACCTTCAGGTGGGCTCCGGATGAGCACCAGTGGTGTTAGCACACAGCAGTTAAAACCTAATTCAATTCAGTTCAATTCAGTTTATTTATATAATGCCAAATCACAACAAAAGTCATCTCAGGGCACTGTACAAAAACAATCACATTTATTATAATATCCCATTTAGTAAAACGTATCTATCTAAGGAAGCCAGCAGATTGTGTTGAATCTTCACTTCGTCACAGTCTCCCATCCTGAGCAGCACATTGGCAACAGTGGAAAGGAAAAACTCCCTTTAACAGGAAGAAACCTCCAACAGAACCAGGCTCAGGATGAGCGGCCATCTGCTTCGATCGGCTGGAATTTGAGAGGACAGGAAAGAGATACAGATGAACACAGAAAGACTGGTCCAGATTAAGTTTCTTTAGAAAGAAAGACAAAGAAAAACATGTTAATGATAGAAATAATTACAGTAGAGTGAGTAAAGACAGCAGCAGAGTGAGGAAATGTGGTCAATTTGTCCTCCAGCAGTCTAAGCCTATAGCAGCATAACTAAAGGATAGCTCAGGAGACCCAAGCCAACCTTAACTGTAAAGGATTTATCAAAAAGGAAAGTCTTCAGTCTAGTTTTAAAAGTACAGCAGGTCAGCCTCACAGACTGAAACTGGAAGTTGGTTCCACAAGAGAGGACCCAGAGAACTGAAAGCTCTGCCTCACATTTAGAAACTCTAGGAACCACAAGTAAACCTGCAGTCTGAGAGTGAAGTGCTCTGTTAGGAAAATATGGAACAATAAGGTATTTTATATAAGCTGGTTTATGATGGTATAAGCTTGCTTGTTGAGAAGTTTGTATGTTAGAAGTAAGATTTTAAGTTCTGTTCTAAATTTGACAGGGAGCCAATGGAGAGAGACTAAAACTTGGAGAAATGTGATCTGTCCTTTTAACTCTCATTAGAACTCTGATTTAAAGCCCTATTTCTACCTTATTTTCTTCATATTTACACATTTTATACATTTGTCACTTGTGTTTTGTGGATGCATCCTCTGCTCCCTTTACAGCGATTACAGAAGGCCAGTTTTTTCCACCTACTCGTGTGTTTCAGTTAACACTGCATGCATGTACATATTGATCTTTAATGGGAATCATGATTTTAATTCAGCCCCCTTTAATATCCTGGTTGTACAAAGAAACATTCAAAGGAGGATTACATGCAGTCTTTGTTCATGAATTAGCTTTCTTTACAGGATTAGTTACTCTGAGCTTTTGATCTGAGGAGAATTAGCTGTATTTTCTGTATCTGAATCTTTTGTGTCACTGAACATTAGTATTAAGGATCCAGATTGATGCACAACACCTGTGTCATACTTTTTGATTTTTATGAAAACCTAAAGGGATATTTTGGGTTTGCTGGAGTGGTGTTTTGCGAAGTTGTTATCAGTAGCCAGCATTTTACTCACAGAACAGCGTCTTCAGTTTGGAATATCAAGAGGAGATGAGCTAATGGTGTGTCTGAGCAAGGCCAAGACCAAAGTGGATTTCAACTGTTTAAAAACAGCCCCAGTGTCAGAAATTTAATTTATGTTTATGCTAACACTGTTTTCTAAACTTTTACACTGTCGTCACTTTTGCATTAGAGGATTACTTACATAGAAGCCTTTGGTTATTTAAATTAAAGACACTCTGTTACCAGTCCATGTAAAACTTATGTTGCAAAACAGAACATGCTAAGCATAACCAGGCAGAGAAATTATCTGATGGAGAAGTAAGGCAGCATGAAAAAGCATTTACTTTAAACAACTGTAAATATTTTGGTTAATATTTGCATTTTTTTTTTTTTTGCCTCACAGACTTTCATTGTCAGGTGGTGCTTAATATGTTCCGTTTTACTAAATAAATTTCACATGTATCATTTCTGGTAACAGACTGCAGTTACCACTGTCTTCAATGTAAATTACCATAAAATTCCATAAAATGTAAATAACAGTCTAAAAAAAAAAGATAGAGGCGTACAGGTTTATGAAACAACATTTGTACGAACTACTATGAAATACTTTTAACATGGCAGCAATCCTCATCGGTCTTGGCCCAACTCGGACAAGCTGTCAGCTGGTCTGTCCATTAGAACTTTTGCCTAATAATCCAATCAGATAATGCTTTAAGACATTTCTACTGAAGGTAGAAACTGCATAGAACACCACTTTAAAAAAATTCAAACCACTCCTTCAAGTAGCCTGAGCAAACACACAAGAGTTTTGAATAAAAAGTGTGACTCAAAGTTAGCACCCGGCATAAATGGAAATTAGATCTTTAGAAATAGTGTAGCGACAGTTAATTGTTCTCTCTGTTCATGCTGTTCCCCTGATTACATCTTAGATGCATTGGCATTACAAAAACCACGTGCGTCCAGTCTTTGATAAAGATTTTCACGCTGCAGCCCACAATTTACAGCCTAGCTCGATCAAAATACCCATTTGCAGGACTAACGAGAAATGAAACCAAAGTTAACTAATAATTTGGCTGTTGTGTTACATCTGGAAAATATGCCATTCATTTTTCTGCTTTGGGTGATTAAATCACAACTGCAGCAAGATGCGGCTCCCTCGGGAGCTTGTCGAGGGTGATGGCCGCCTTTTGGAATTACATATGTAGCAATGGAGGCGTGTCACGTATCAAGGCAGTAAACAATGCTGCCAGTGATCAGTTTTGTTTCCATTTTCATCATCAAATTTCCTGGCATTATGCCTGGGTCATGCATCAAAAGGACCATAATGAGAAATTGTGTTGAGAGACCACATAGCAATTAAACCAGAATACAAGATGTTTTTTTCTAATTACATCACAATGGGTTTAATTATAGCTGCATGCATTGCAAAGCAAGATGCAAAAAGCATCAGCCAGGATCTTCTGTCTTGTGTTTTTGACCGGACGTGTTTTTGCTCCCCAGACTATAATCAGCATTTGAAAAGAAACTGATAGCGGAGCTAAACACTGGCACCAACAGGGTGATCCGAACTAAACCATCCGTCTCAAGCATTTCTGTTCATCTCCATTTGAATTCACCATGTAACAGTCTCAGAACACAAATCATTTTCTTTGAAAGGTCTTTTAGATGATAACTTAATGACTAGTAATCAGAGCTTTCCAAATGATCAATCAGAGGTTGATGGTTCAGACAGATATTTTATACTTACATACAAACGTTTGTTGTATCAAATCAACACGGGGAAGGAAACTACAAAGTTTAACATTCGACTCCTTAAAACCATCGCATTTTTCTGACTGCTCATCATGCTCTCACATGACATCATGCTCTTCCACCCCTCTCCTCGACACTCCTTCCTCTTCCTTTGCTCTTTGCAGGGTCTGACAGCCTGAAGCAGAACAGTGTGTTTGCGAAACAGAAATGGCTCTATAATTCTTCCCAACCGTCCATTCACTCAATCGCCTGACGCGACTGTCTGTACGTGGGCTCGCAAAAGACACCGTAACTTTTTGTGTCTAAAGTGCGACATAAGCTGATCTATCTGTTGTAGCAACTGGTGATCCAATTGTGTTTTCCTGCTCTGTATCCAAACAGTTTTTGTTCCCTCAGGCCAATGTAAGCTAACACTGTAGACATACTGTTTACTCTGTCAGGGGGGTTCAGAAGATTCAGGAGTAGGGGAATGGCCATCCACTGGACGAAGCCCAGTGCCAAACACAGACGGCACAAGGCAATTGACCAAGGAGGGTCTGGGGGCCCTCTCTCAGAAAAAATTGAAATTTAGAACATCAAAAATGTATTTTCCTGGCATTTGGAACAAGGCTGAGAGGGTGCTTGAAGAGTCAAAAAATTTCTGAGGACAATTGATGAGAATCTTTGGCTTTTTGGAAGGACTGGGAGAGTTTTCAGAAAATCAGATGAAGTATTAATTTAGCCAAGACAAGGAACTATCTCCCAAGGCAGAAAACCTGAAGTAAGTAATCTTGTAAAATTGATTTGAATGAAAGCACATTGACTGGAGATTTGAAACAGAAGCCTCTGCAGATCAATGAGAACTCTTGTCCAATCAGTGCCGGTGGTAAAACAACGACTCTTGCTCAAAGATGGTTGTGCCCATGAATCGACAAAAATGATCAAAAACATTCTACACTTAATTGTATGACTCGCCCGCCGCAACACATTTAACAGCTTTTTTTGCATTGGTCACTTCCTGAAGGTTTTCATATAAAAAGGAGTATATTGTGTACATGCTCTTAATCACAGTACACACTATAATGTTGTCTAATGAGGCGGTGTTCAAGTTAAGACAAACATCCAATAAACAACTCCATTAAATTAAACAAAAATATTCCTGAACATTTGTTGTGGTGTCTGTCAACAGAAATTATGAACTATTGAAATGATCCAACAAGGTCTTAAATATTATAGAAACATTACTGTTGGACATTGCTGTTTGTTGGAAAGAACCATACATGCTTTCACGTCAGTCTTCAAAAGTCTCCAAAAACATCAGAAAAAGTCGCTAGTCACGTTTTTGAACAACAGATTTAGGAGGGGTCTGAAAACTTGCTAAATATAGCAACAAAGTCTCCAAATTAGCAACACTACTTGCCAACGGACCTGCCCTGCTCTGATTGGCTTAAACTTTGACTGTGATTCACTTTATTTGTTGAAAGCACAGTTCAGTTAATCACTGTATCATTAGATTGAGTACATTTATTGTGACCACAACAAAAAACACATTTTCTTGTCCT
The DNA here is from genome assembly GCF_001649575.2 of Kryptolebias marmoratus. Classification (NCBI taxonomy): domain Eukaryota; kingdom Metazoa; phylum Chordata; class Actinopteri; order Cyprinodontiformes; family Rivulidae; genus Kryptolebias; species Kryptolebias marmoratus. Next base: position 22,402,982 of record NC_051435.1, on the reverse strand, counting down.
TTTCATTTTTACAAATGGAGGAAATTCATTGTGGCAACATAGAACTTTAATTCCCAAACATATTTTTGGTCAATCAACAAAACGTAGCTGGCAAAAATGCAGCTGAATAAAGGTTTTATACAGCGATTTTCAAAGGCTGCCAGGCTAAGTTTCCAGCCCCTGCTCAACAGTGCATAGTATGTAGAGTATCCTTAATCCTTAATCAGAAAGACAAAAATGCCAATATCAGTCTTCTTCAAAGAAGTTTATTAGCCTTTTGAAAAGTGTATCGCTCAGCCACAACAAATGACTTGTCTCACAAGTTTTGCAGAAAGCAATCCAGTTTTGGCATAAAATTTAAATCTAACATGTGTTGACAGTTATATTCTTAACTGTCTCATTGTTATTTGATCTCATGAGATGAATTTTGATCCATGTCTACAGAAACAAAAAAGTGTCTGCATCTGAGCTTCTGCTAAGCTTTCAAACAAGAAATGTCAAACTAAAAAGTAGACAAGATCCAAAGTGACATTTTAATTATAGTCTCTTTCTGGGATATATTAGAAAATTTGGCATTCTGTTGCAAGCTTTGTCACTGTGAGGATGTTTGTGTTTGTTTTGCAGTTTTCAGGGAGTAAATTTGAAGAATGGATTTAAAATTATGACCTATGTGTGTGAAATTATTTCTCAAATGAGTTCTAATGCTCTCCACTAATGCTATTTATAGAACAATAATCCCTGGATAATCACATGAACGACGCAACAACTGTACTTGTACAAACACTCATAGTACTTTGTAGACGTATCTGTCATACTGCATGTTTTAGCTCAAAACACTTCATCAAAATAGCTTGAATTCCACCGGGAGGACCACAAAACATTGTGCCTATGGTACCTGTAATAGTGACTCATGATACAGCCATTGTCCCCACATGGAAGCCGAACACACCCAGAGAAGTGTGACTGCTGGATTTGAGCAATGGAACAAGCTGGATTTGATCAGGAAAAAGTGAGACCATGGACTTAGTCTGTCCCAAAGATTTAATTGAAGGTACCAACAGGGCCATTCTGATCCTAGTACAGTAAACCTTGTAATTTTATCACTGTACTGGTAGCTTTACAGTGATAATTTTAGAACTTACAGAACTTTTCAGTGCATTTTAGGCAGCTGAGTATTGTAATTTTTACCATGACTGATCGAACTATTATTGTTTAAGTTTAGTTAAATTATGCAAAAGCAGTGGCTCTAGCAATAAATGCACAAAAAAACACACTCACACAAGACACATACACGCACACACTATATATGGCAAGCACAAGCAAGAAGACACCGGTACAAACACATCTACCTTTTCAACAATTCCGCCCACTTTCCAGTCTGTCGACGACCTCCACACTCCAACCAACGTTTCAGCTGAACGTTTGTGTATTTCCTGAAGTCAGATGTGTCTGTGCGCCGGGAACATCATTTTCTGTTAAGATAACATGACTGAATCTCTGCGTTGTAGCCTTGTTGTTTGTGCGAACATCTGAGTTACTCGTGATATACTCATGAGCGGGCAGCAGTTTATCAATGCATATAGTGATTGGGGAGCACTATTAAAATGACTGTAGTTTTTATAAATCTAAAGATGAGTCTGTGTTAGAGTATTTGTCTTTACAGATGTCAGTTCTCATTGATTTTTATCGTACGGGTTTAAGAGCTGGTAACGATCTAGTTGTAGCATGTGTGCCATGGCAATACCAAAAGTATCAACAGAAATTATAATCAATACAATTAATTTAAATACAAGACTGTTTTCCATAAGAGATCAGTCACTTTCTGATGGCAAACTCAAACCAAGTCTCTCAAGTAAGAAATATTAGTACAGAAAACAACATCAAAATAAATACCAAAGAAGTAAAACAGAGGAGATGAATGATAGGAATCCCATGCTTGGGAGTAGGATGACTATCACTTTTCTCTGAAATTGTTATTGCAGATTGGGTTGTTTGTTCACAAATGAGCACGGGAGAGTTATATTTTTAATAAGCCACATCTAATATTGACTTGTTATGATAACCTAAACAATTCTTTTACAAATATTTTTAAAAATATTTAAAAAGTGTATCACATATTTTGAGCAGCTAAAATAAATATCATATATTGCTGTAATAATGATTTTACAATCTTTTATATGTACTATATTCTATATTAATTAACATTTTATAGTTATCTTGGTTTTGATCCACACATACAGATGTGGGGTGGGGAGGTGTGTGTGTGTGTGTGTGTGTCTGTGTGTGAAAGAAAACACACACATAAGTGTGTTGGCAGTTGTGCACTCTTTAAAATCAACAGTCAACTAAAACACCAGTGACCCTGCAGGTGTTTAATAAGTTTAATACAATAACACTTTTTTACAGGCGTACTCGTAGAGTTTGACCTAAAGAAAAATATAGATTCAATACCTACTAAAAATGTTACTGAAGTAAAAGTATTGCTCAGACTATTACTGTTTTCTGCTTTTTGTAAAGTTAGAAGTCTGACAAGTTGATGTTAGGTAGTTAATTAGTCAGGAAGCAAGCCTGCAGTAGGCTGTTCCACCAAAATGCATGCTAACTTTTGTAGCTTGTTGCAAATGTTTGTTTCAAAACAGCGTTAGCTTTAAAAAAGTATTGGCACTCCTCTGCTAGCCTAACTATGGTCTTCTATCTTTTTGCAACAAGAAAGTTTTCCAAACAGACAATTTTGTCTTTTTCATTAACGAGACAGCTCAAAGGATTTCTCTTTTGTTCGCTATCACGCACAGCTGACTGACAGCTCGTGGCAACCTGTGGGGGAGGGGTGGTGCCACTCTGTAGTGCATACAAGCAAAGACACGTCTTCACTGTCTCTGTCAGACCATTAAAACAGTTAAAACTACATGAGCAGTGGAACAGAAAATGTTTGTGGTTTCTACAGGGTCGTTCACATGATAATTGTGTGTTGTTTTTTTAATATGTAAAAGTTTTATTCCAACCTTGCACCAATGTTGAAACTGCATTTTGGGAACCCAGATATCATATATATATATATATATATATATATATATATATATATATGGTAAATAAGTTCCAGAGTGAAAAAAATGTCTGAAAATGCTACCTATGTGATTTTGTGTAGACAATGATTATACAACAATTTAAAAAGAATAGTCCCAGCTCTAATCTGACCTAGGCCTAGGACCTGAGAGCGTCTTCTTCTTCTTGTGTTTACATTTCATTCCCAGCATGCAAGTTTTGTGCACATTCTCCATCCTTTTTTTGCAGTATTTGTTGTATTTTTGTGGGAGCGTGACAGCACCACATACAGGCCTGGCAGAGTCACTGTAGCATCCTAGTGCATCTGTGTGGATTTCTAGTAACGAAAATTTAAAAATATGTTTCGTGTGGGCAAGGCTTAAAACCATGATGTAGCACCATGAAATCAGAAACGAGTCTTTGTCTGTAATTGACTATTCATTGAATTTAACTGTAGAGGATTTCCCTGTGTCAAAAAATGACAATAAAGGAGTGCTATTTTGAAGGGTTCTGCACCAAGTGCCAATGTAAAATCAGTTGAAAAGTGTTGTTTTGTAACAAAAAAAGACTCTTTTTCCAACTAGATGGGTGTGAAGTGTTTTTTATTGGATTTTAAATGTTTATACAATTGATGTGTGACTATTCAGCTGAAAAACGGCATGAGTGCAATTTAAAACGTATTACTTCATCTCAAGACAAAAGAAGCGCAGAAATTGCTTTAGTTAATAAAAAGAGATGATAAACAGGAAAATGAGTAGCAGTTAAAGCCTCAGACCCACTTGTGAGATGCTGCAGATGTTTCCTTTTGAAACTCATTTGTAGTTACTTGATTTTGTTTCTCAATGTACAAATAATGAGCTGTGTCTGTGTTGGCATTGCCTTGGCTGAAAATGGGTCTGATGGTTGTTATAACCCTAGTTTAGACCAACTGACAGGAAAATGACCCAGTTTGGATTTTCCTGAGGCAGTGCTGCTGCTGACCTGTTGCCTCCGTTTTGCCTGAGCGTCTGAGGAGACTTGTTAGGAAGCAAAGAGCTGCTTCTGCAGACTGATGCATCATCAGCAATTGATTTTACTCTGGAGAGCAAAGAGACCTGAGCACACACGCTGCACTGTTCTCTTTCACAGACACTCACACACTCATCGCCCTCTCAATTTCAGTATTATTTTTGTCTTTGTATGAAAACAGTATGTGTCTGTGTAATTTGAGGCTTTCGAAATTGATTCTTCAATTGCTGCTTTATAATGTTCAACAACAAAATTAATGCTCTCGCCAAAATTCCTCATTTTGGAATCACAAAGGCACTCCTGACAGACTGTGTGTTTACGTATTGTTGGTTTGTGAGTTTTTAGTTATTGAAGTTTTGCAGCCAATCTCCAAGTAGCACAATGTTAGAAAGTGATGAATGCTCACAGCAAAAATCCAATAAGACGGCTGTGGTGGGAACAGTAGCATTCGTTTCTTCTCTTTCTGGCCTCTACCTCCCTCTATTACACATTCTCAGTCGCTCATCCAGCAGCGTGGCTCCAAATCACTCGTTTATTCATTGCAGATCAGCACTCAGTAATCAACAAGGGAGACTTATTGCTGCTCTTTAATGGAACACCACCTGTGTGGCGTGTCTCGCCAAGTCTGCTCTCCAAGTCTGAAGTGGATTCAGCACAGCGGTCGGTGATCAACAGCGACAAACGCGTCAGCTCTCTGCTGTTGTCTCCACTGAGCACGGGCCTCCGAGAGCTGAAATACTGCAGACTGGACAGATAACTTTAGGAGCTTTGAGAAACAACACGGAGAATGCAATAAGCCTGCACTTTATTACTTGCACACAAGATTTGTATGAGATTCCTGTGTTAACTGCCTGGCAGTGGCTGCACATTCAAAAGGGGCTTTATGGAGTTTAAAGATTAACCTCAAAAAACAAAAATAAATTAGTCACAACTCCGCTGCCCTCAAGGAAATTTGTGTTGCATAATAAAGGCCTTTACAACGGCCATTTAAAATTTTAGGACGCTTTATGTTGGCGACTGATTTAAGGGTGTCATAACTCAAGAAAATTCCTGATGGCACGTCAAAGAAGAGTTTGTTGAAGAGATGGATGTTGCAGCTGGTAGAGTTTTGTTGGATTTTCTGTAGAACAACTGCCATAAAATCAATAAATAACACTAATAACCCGTTTATGCACAATCTTAAAACAACCTGACGCATTGTTTTCCTTTTAAAAAGGATTGTCTTGTTTGGAAGCTTGGAGGCTAAATCCGTTATTTTAATACTAGTCTGTGAACATTTATTTATTTTTTTCATTATAAAGTTGACGAGTTATTTCTTCAGTTTAAACATGAACTCTAGCAGTTAAATTATTCCTAACATCAGTACTAATGTACAAGTATTTATAGTTTAGTGCAGGATTGGGCTGCAGTGCTGAACTCCTCTTGTGTATCCATGCTTCCTGGCTGCTTATTTGTGTTCTGAGCTTGTCTGCTGCCTCTTTCCAACCTACAGATTCATTAGATATGAGTCTCCAAGGTTGTCATAGCATTTGTTGTACCAGCTGCTCCTCTTTCGACTCCAGGTAAAGTGAAACTTTCTGGAAGGAGTTGAATAATCCATATAATCTCCAGGAAAAGTGTACACCGTAACTTTAGAGGAATCTGCCAGACACCCTACAGTTACAGTAGAGCCAGTATCTCACCGGGCTGTGACTGTCTAGCAACATTCCTGCAACAAAGTTGTGGCAGTCACTTGTGCATAGTTCTGGCAAATGTCTTGCAACAGTGGCACGATGGCGCATAACGACCTGTTAATTTTTTAATTTTTTTTTAATGCATCTGGTCTTTGTTAATCTCTGTTAACCCAGCTGTAGAGCTCTAGCAGCTAAACTGAGAAGGATTTGAGACAAGTTCCTGACACCCACAACAACTCTGCAACAATTTTGAGACATAATTTGTCTTGGAAATACCTTTGAACATGTTTAAACTTTAAGAATGAGGCCTTATGACTTGTGAGGAAATTGAGAACCCAGACAAAGGCTTTGAGACATTTCGGCAGTGCCCTTGTAAATTCTGGTTGCAATTTAGTCACCAACAGTTGCAGCTCAGCGGGATACTGGCTTAAGTCCCTACTACATACGACTCTTTCTGCTACATAGCGGTGATTTGTCAGTAGCTACACCAACTGCCTAGGAGAACTGCAGTGAGTACAGCTCACCATAAGTAGTACAAATGAAAACTCTGCAGTAAAAACACCACAACTTGCTCACACCAGGACTAGTGTTGCAGGATTATCTTTGTTTAACACGTTATTATAAACATCTTCTGCATAAAGTATACAACAAGGCTGTCAATACATTGCTGAAAGTGAATAATACTTACTTACTGAATAATTACCGTCTCTAATAACACGGTGCTCTTGCATAAATGTTCTAAAGTTATTTTTAAAATGTGAAATTCCATGTCACGTTGGAGGATATTACCAAGTGAAATTCCTGTTGTCGTCACGAGCACATTGCATTAAGTGTTCTAGAAACATTGTCACAAGGTAATAACAATTTTGTGGCCCGTTATCACTGTAATATCAAATGTGATACCTTTCAAGTATCACATTTGATACCTTTTAAATTCACAAAATGCACAAGGCAAGTCACAGAACTCAAAATTCTTGACTTAAACCATTTCTTTTATTTTCTCTATTAGTTACAGTATATGATTTTAACAATTTGTGAATCACAGTTATCTCTTTTTTATATTATACAGCTTGATAAGTCATTCTAATGTCTGGTTGTACACGCTATTGAAATTCTCTTCTGGTCAACGTAGGTGGTGGATTGTCAGTGTAGTACAGCAGTGGGTGTCGTGGAACTCCGCGGTGCAGTGGTTAGCGCTGTGGCCTCACAGTAAGAAAATCTCTAGAGTGACTCTTAGCTGTGCAGGTTTTCCTGCAGCAGTCTGTTCGGGGTGCACCTTGCACCTTGCCTGGTGACAGCTTAAAAGGCTTTGCTTCTGAACAGGACAAAGCAGGTTTGAAAAATGATTGCACAGTCATTTTTATTTTTAATCTTGTAAGGGATGATGCATGCAATATTGCCATGATAATAAGCAATGGGGCCACATCAGTGCCATGTTGTAGATACCTAGCAAAAACGTTCCGGCAATATTAAAATGCAATGTAGGATTCATTAGGGCTCATCTTGGGGTTTTTTTTTTGTTTTTTTTTTTGCTGCAGTATAACATGTAACAATAACATGTTTTTTTTAATGGATCTGTGTTACTACAATAAAGGGAAGATGGCACCAGTTTAATTGAGATGCAGTTTGAAGATCTGAGAACTCATGTGGTCCTGATGAGATTGGCCTTTAGAATAATATGATGTAGTTCGGATTTTTTATTTTTTTTATTTTGCAAGAAATGTTGATGTTTGTATTCATTGCCAGCTGTGTAACAGATCACCCTTTTGGGATGATAACAATTACCTTGACACTGACAGTTGCAGCAACATAAAAACAGGAAGACACTTGAAAATAAACACAAACAAGAAGCTTGATGAATTATCCTCAGAACACCGACACTTCTTCCAGAATATCATGAGTAAATCTCCTCTACCCTTAGGGTTGCTGCAGTGTCTGTTGTTTTCTTTAAATTTATTCAGGCTGTTTGGATGTGAGACACAAAAGGTCCACTTTCCTTCATGTAAAAATGTCTTAAAAAGCTACTCAAGAACATTACAACTTATTTGCCTAAATCTCTTGTTCAATCTTCGCTACAGACAGATTAAGGTTACAAAAAAGACATGCAAAGAGGCAGATAAGTAGTCTGGATGACCAAAGCCGTGAACTGAGAGCTGCTATCCTAACACTCAGACACAAAGAGCTCTTTAAAGATTTGGCACAAGCTTGTCATCAGCCTGCCTGCAATTGATCACTTGGGCACAGTTCACTATCATTACACTGAAAGACCTTGAAAATGAGTCTCTCTCAAATAGGCATCCACTCTTGATTAAATATGACTGAGAACAACTGTAATTCATTTGAAAATTGAAACTGGTGTTGGGAAAAGGACACAGATTCACATAGCTGCAGCTGTGCCTCAGTAGGTTTAAAGCTCACCGAGGTGTTTTTTTTTTCCTCACCTATAACTTTGTATTCTTCCTGTTGGGAGACTTATTCAAACATTTGCTCCATTCTTGCTCTAAATGAAGACTCCTGTGAGAGGGGGGCTGGCATTTGAGCTGATCAGTCATGCACTCAGATCATGCCTTCTTCAGTGTTCCCATGTGTGCTGTGGTGTCAATTAAACTTGAGGTCTGCTGTGCTTCAGCGGGCTAATGGGGGCTGCATGTGAGGAGGCTATCCATAATAGAATTAATAATGAGACATGCTTGAAAAAAGGACCCAGTCATCATCACTATCTCACCCACGGTGAATTCTTCAAGCTCTCTTGCTTTCAGAAGTAACACATCAGAAACAAAACTGGACAAAATCCAAGGTCGCTGTTAAAACTTAGGTGTTCGTGGTGCATTAATCCCATCGAGTTCCACTCCTGCTTCTAGGTGATTAAAGGTGCCTGGTCGGGCTTTCGGTAGAGGAAGGAAGTGCAGTGTTGTGAATTTACAATTCAGATGTATCGGTTAGAAAAGGAAGGGAACATTTGAGGAGCAGAAGGGTTCATTAGTGCTCTCCTCTCAGCTCAGTGCCACAGAAATAGAACAGAAAAAGGAAGACCAATGCTTTTGTGGAGGAAAAAAATATGAATTCTACCAAAACACCTTAAAAGGGATGCAAAAATCTAGACTGAAATTGTATTCCAGTAGCAGCAGTATAGGTTTGTGTTAGATGTGTGTTATTGTGGGTGTTTGGGACCATCAAGGATGAATGAACTGAATCCAGCCAGGCCTGCAGCAGCAGGCTGAAGCTCTTTCATTGCCCCCCGTGTCCGTCCCCCTGCACGGCTGCTGCTGCTGATGGGATCATGACTGTGGATCACTACAGCTAATAACACTCAGCACCTCTACTCTCTTTAATTGGCACAGGGTATTGCTTGCATCACTCTCACAAACACTGTGCTTAATTGCCTCGTCAGCACATGCAGACTCCATCATCAGCGTTAATAACACAGCACGGGGAAGAAGAGCTTCTTTAGGGTTCTGCTTTTAAATGAAACAATTAGTAGATTAATATTTTAGACCACCTATAAGGTACAAAAAGCTCAACATTTTCACTTCTCTTTTAAACATATTTTCAGCTGTTGATTGTAGGATGTGTCTGAAAAAGAAAATCAGGTTCCTGTGGCTCCTCTAAGTGCTGTTACAGCAATTTGCAAGACTCCAGTGGGCCTAAGTGAACAACTAGAATGAGCCGATAAGAGGCTCTAACGTACATTAATCAGTGCCACTTCCACACTTGCATTTCCCTCTGATCGGCTCAGCTTTGTGTCTAAAAATATATATAACTTAGTCATTTTTCTCTGAAGTTCACTGCAGTGACCTGACGTCAAGTAACATTTGTGAATCAGTGACAAGACAGCACATATCTGAACTGTATGCATTCACATTGACATATGTGGGAATTTACAAGTCGGCGTTATGGTTAGAGCTGTCCCTCACAGCAAGAAAGTCGCTACGAAAACTTGGTGCAAGTTGTGTAAACAACGGAAGCGCTATGAACAACGTTGGCCCTGTGTTGTTGCTGTTTGTTGAACTTATGGGGATTCTCCTGAGACTTCAGGAAGAGAGGCGCAGTGGAAGAAATGCTCAGGATGCTGCGATTGTTGCGCGGAGTAGGACAGCTGTTATCCGCCGGAGAGTTCAGGCTCTACAGCGCCTTCAGCTGGGGGACAGACGGCATAAACATTGTAGGGTGAGCTAACGCTGTTGTTTATAGTCCTACCTTCGCTCTTTATGCTTGCATCTGGTCACACCCACGACCAATGAGTGAACAGAAGCTAAGCTTGTGCCACCCACGAAGCAGGGCCGGCCCGGCTGGCCCTACTCCGAAGCAGGGCTGGCCTCGAAAAAATGCAGATGGAAACGCACGCAAAGCAAGCGGAGTAGAGTGGACCTTTAGAGCCTGTGTAAAAGGGGCATATGTGTCCCTGTGACGGACTTGCAACCTATTCAGGGTGTCCCCCGCCTCTCGCACAGTAACTGCTGGTGATAAGCACCAGCTTCCTGCGACCTGGAACAAATACAAACGGGTAAAGAAAATAGATGGAGGGAAAAACATGGGACTGTACATTAAAAATAATTTGAGTTCCTATATGGTCTGTGGGTGATATCTAGACTAGAAAGGGACACAGTAAAAGCTGTGAGCTGATCACAGTGGAAGCTGCTCACCTCATTAAAAATCATTATTTTTTTTTCGGAGAACAAACAGTAATAAAGCTCTCCAATCGATCCAGTCATACAGGTCATCTGTTCTTATTTACACCTGAAACAGGCATCTTGTGAACTACTTGTAACACAGGAACCAGAAAGTATTGAGCCTACTAAACAGCCACATAAGATGTTTGTAGCTTCATGAAATACAACTCATTTGAGTGTTCAGAAACATACTTCTTTCTCAAGAGTTTCTTTTAAAAATCCACAAACTATGAAGACAGAAGAGGGATTATATGATGATTATTATATGATGATTATAATGTGAAAGCATTTTTTGTCATTTATTGATTAGGTTTGTACAGAAACACTACTTAGGGGTATAAAAAATGTCTGGTGAGCTTTAGAAACAGCTTCCTTCAATGCAACTGATGTTCACTGATGTCCTTTTCATACATGCAGTGGTTTGATTGAAGACCAGAAATGGCAAATTCTTTATAAGCAATCATATGTTGGGTTTCCCTGGAAGTGGAAACAACTCACTTGGTTGCTTATTGAATGAAGGGAGTCTCAAAAGAGCTTGAGGTCACTGTATGACTTCATAAATCAGTTAGGAACTTAAAATGATCGTTATCTAAATGAATAAATATCAATTACTAAAAATTTCTGAATGAATATCAATTATTGAAAATTCCTCTTTTATTTATTTTTTTGCTTGAATGCATTTATTAGGGTCTTTGAAACATCTGCTTCCTCAACAATCTACAACTTTGCTTTGTTTAACACAGAAGCTAAGAAGAAGCTGTATCTTCTATCCTTAATTTTGTATTGGTTTCACAAGTTGATTATCCCATTATCTTGAGTGAACCTATTTTTGTTTTGTTTTTTTCGAGATAATGAGATGATCGTGTTGCTAAAATGAGTGGTTCTTGTGTTGCAACCAGTTTCATCATTCAGTATTGCTGCTATAATTCTCACAGATGATCTACAGCAGATGGGTGATGAGACATTTTTAGCTGGAATAAGTTGCTATTATGACTGTTGAAATTTCCAATGAACCATCCCTTTTGTCCAATTGTGCTTTTGAAAGAATTTCTAGTTATCATGAAAAACATGCTGTTTTTGAACAGATTAAATAAATAAATTAAGTTATTTAGAAAACAAGCTTTGTTATCTCCAGATAATGACATAATTAAACCATGATCACAACAAAATGAACTTTGTTATGATGAAATAATGGCTTAAAAATACATTTCTTCTTTGAGCTTCTGCAGTTTGGGGCCAGTTTAAAAAACTTTAATTCAAAGAAGCTTGGCTTTATCAAAGCTACTCAGGGTAGCAGTCTTTGGTTTTCCCTTTGTTATGTCCATCTAACCTCTAATTCAGTTCACCTGGGATGTCAAAACCTTTGTTCTGGTGTTTTGCTTTGCTATAACAGCAAATTCTAGACAGCAGTTACATGAAGCAACAAACTTATTGATGAGACAACATTTCTAGACCAGAACTAATCACTCATTTATTCTTTTTACCTGTTTTTTTGCTGTTCAGAGTAGGGGACTGTTATTATGTTTAATGTTTTATACTCTGACTACTTGGTTGGTGAAAAAAAAGATCCTGTATTTTTGTGACATTTTAAACAAAACATGTCACAAACAAAGCATGTTCTTAAATAAAAGAAAATATCATTTTGTAAAAAAAGGCTAAGTCCTATAAATAAAACAGTAAAGCCATTAAAAGTTAAAGCATACATGAAAACCTAACACACAAGGGCATTATTAACAGGCATGAATAGATACATAGATAGATTTATGTTAGTTATTACCATAATGCTGGATTGTCCTTTGAATTTTTTTTTTACTAATGTGTTTAGTCTCAAAATTAGTACCAATCAGATTTGATGTAATATTCTGTCATTTATTTAAAATTTTATGTTACAGAACTACATTGTAGATCACAAATGAGTTGGATTTTCTAAAAAAGTTAAATAAAATAGAAATAATATACACTTCAAGCATCATGCTCACATTTATAAATATCTGTTATTAATGCATTTTTAAGATTTAACATATAGAATTAGCTATAATCATTAACAAAGATCTGTATTATTTACTAAATAATTGGGCTGTAACTGTATGTATTTGGACTGAACTGTTACAGTACTGATGTTGGGGTTTGGTGTTTGCAACCAGACAAATAATATGCCAGTTGCTAATCCTACCTGGAAGAGATGGCGTGATTTTTATTTGGGTTTTGCAAACTGCCACAACACAAAAGTTGAAGAGTAATATATTATTCAAAGCACTCTACACCAAAGCAAAGCAAGAACGTCTGGTTCAGATGAAACCCAGGAGCTTAAAGACCTGCCTGCTTGTTTTAAATAAGTAATGTGAAAAAGCTTTAATTCATGGCAGCCGTGGGGAGTAAGAGAGGCACGTATGGAAAGCTAAAAGGGTCATAATCCTCTTGCTTTGAAATGTCCTGTAGGGGGTCTAATTACCACTGTTAAATACGTCACAAAGTGTTTAATAAAGATCACACGTATCAACAGAACACTAAGACTTAACTTTTAGTTTGGGAGTTTATCAAACTTTTTGGCTTGTAGGACACGATTACAGTTCAAAGTGAATCAATAAGGCAGTACAATATGAGTTTTTATATTGAAGGTACTATCTGACAAATCTGACATTGTTGTACATGGTGTGCTACTTCAGTCCCTCCCCACTAGCAAGCGCGGTTTAGGAGGAACCCTCTCAGAAACAGACCCAGATTTGGCATTTGATACTTCTTTTGTGTTACACCAAACCCGTACTGAACTGTGATCCCAAACCAAGGTTTGCATCATTAATTTCCCACTAAAAATGAGTGCGAACATTATTACAAACCCAAAGCTACATTAGTGGCTAAACCTTAATTACTGACCACGGAACAAATGGATTTCTGTATGTCTGTTACACGCTACTTCCACACACCATGCAACTCTGTAACTGCGCTCATCACATGCGTTTTGATGCTGGCTCTCTTTGAAGCGGGATGTAATAAATTTGCTCATCAATTACACTGTCTGGCTCTGCTGTCTGTGTGTTTTCTTTGGTGTCCGCTCCAGTTAATTACAACAGAACGTTCCATGTCGTCCTTGAGATAGCAGTTAATAAGAGAGAGCTGTCTGAATCCCAGCTTCATATCGCCGGCTTTTCTCTCCTTGCAGAAAGGCATGCGATGTAAATAACGCTCCTGCACTCCGAAGGTAATCTCTTCATCAGAAGGACAGACTTGTGACAGTTTTTTATTTAAGAAAAAGTTTTTGTTTTTTTTTAGTGTTGAAGCGTATGCTTGTTCGGATTCCACGGATGGTTTGTGGCATCAGAACTCCTTGATGTTAGAAGAGAGGAGAGGAGTCTTATGTGCTTATCTCATGTTATCAGCTGCTATCAGCTCAGCCTTCACGCTGCTGTGTCTGTAACTTATCAGAGACACGTCTGAAGCATTTAGCAGCACAAACAATGAAAACGAAATGTGGACGCACGCTCGATCCAGGCGTCGAGCCTGAAGACAAGTAGCTTTGAATGGAGCGGAGGAATGTCTCGAGCAAAATCTGCTAAAGAAAAATAAACTGATGGTAGCCTTGGTGTTAACTCAAATTGTCATGTGCACAAGCTAATAATATTTTTATTTTGAGAATAAGTCTTAAAGGAATGGTTTGACTCATTGGAAGTGGTCTTCTGAGGAAACGTAGATGACTTCTTGAACAACCTCAGATAAAAAATAGAGTTTATGCTTGACAGAACTAATTAGCTAACTGCTAGTTTGACTGAGACCGAGACCATTGTGGATTGCAGTCCTCCTAAACAACTCCAATCCCAAAATTTTAATATTAGTTCATGCAAACACAACTTTGCAACCCTCAACATCATCTTAATACATGTTTATTGTCAAAAAAAATTCATTAGTTACTTGCAAGCACAAATACTGGCAGCTGCTACCTTCAGCACGTCTGGTGCAGCCTAGGGTCACTAATGGCAAGAATTTCATGATATTTCTGCCAAAATAACTCCACAATGGGAAATTGGCAATGGGGTAAAGGGTTAAATAACATTGTTTGCTTGAACCACTAATTTTTTTGAAGACTGGAGTTATTTAAAGGCAACAAAATTCACTTTGTAAATGGGTTTTCTTGGACTGTATTGATGAAACAATAATGGCTTGTTCAAAGTGGATTTTGCCGTCTTAAAACCAGTCCCAGCTTCAAAATTGTTTTGAATTGTTTTTAGATGGCAGCAACCAACTTTGGTGTTGGATTAGTTGTAGCTAGTTTCTCGTTGACCAACTGGCCAGACTAGTCAGACTTTAACTTTGTTTCTCCAAACTGAGGCCATTCAAAGAGATATCTACAACAGATAAAATAATAATTCTTCATAGCGTTCACACAGAACCCCACTTAAAAATGGCTGAAGTATCTCTTTAAGTTATTCTCAGAAAAGATGTAGAGACAGCATCGTTGTGATCTTTTTAAGAAATGATTGCAGTAAAACATCAAAACAACTTGATTAGATTTAACTGAGCATTTGTCGAATTTGATTAAAATTGTCCTGTCTGAGTCAGGTTTTTCATCAAGGATTTCATGTATTTTTTAAGTAAAAAGTAGTGATTACGCCAGTTTTTTAATAGCTCAGCTTTGCATTGGCAATCTGTTTGTTTCTGAATCTTATCTTTCACTGGATAAATTAGAGAAAATTGACTTTGAAAACTTCTTATCATTTTAGGTGGGAAATTGTGTATAATACAGCAAAAAACTTGGACGTGATTTTTGTTAAGTTGCTTCAACTTTTATTTGACAGACAGAAGCAGAACCATGGGGGTGACACACATGCAAGCCTTGGACTGATCATCAAAACCAGTTTTTGTACTTTTCACTGAAAACCACCTCAAGTCTTCTTCATCTTTTGCACGCTAAATTGACTATGTTTTTCTGAGGCACTCCTGAGCCCTTATGGCTGTATTGATCCTGGTGAGACGATGGTCTTTTTCTCTCCCCTTGCCGTTCTGCCTGAGGGCTTCGAGATCACATGACTCCCAGAGGGGTTTCTGGTCTTGGCCTTTACACACCGAGATTTCCCCAGACCCCCTGAATCTTTTTCACAAATTTACACACTTCAGACATTCAAAGACCTTGGCTTATTTATTTATTTAGCAGTTTTGCAGGGAGAGCTGTGTTTTTTTGGAACTGATCCATGATTCTTTGGCAGAGATTGACCCAAAATGAGGCGTGTCAATCCATGCTTGCCTAAAAAGACTTGCTTTTAAAAGTTTGGGCTTTTTGTCAGCCCTCTTTTTGATATGCAGGTCTACAGAGCCCAGCAAGGGTCAGATGTAGAAATAAAAACAGAAGCCAGGGAAATCTGTTCCCTTCAGTTCAGTAAGCAGTGTGCGCAGATTGGTAAAATCATTGGTGACTGAGCAGAGTTGCCTTAAGAGAGGTTTCCAGTGCAGAGCTGAGAGGGTAGATTTAAACAGGGAAATGAAAAACAACACAACACCAGATGTAAAACGAAAGTTGAGGAACTGTCTAAAATTGCAAAATGTGGCTTTAATATTCATTAAATTCAAATGTATTGTCTGTAGTGTCTCCAAAATCAGTTCAGGCATTTAAACATTAAGTATTTATGCTCGAGTTAAGGTCATCCTAAAAGTTAAATTAGAAACATGTGCAATTTGGAAGAATTTTAAACTGTCTTTACACTTTCTAAACAGTTTCTAAGCACTTGTTTCACAGCGGATCGCAAGTCCATCACAAGTCCACATGGAAACAAGCAACCATTCACGCTCTCACTCACACCTAGAGAGAATTTAGAGTTGCCAATTAACCTAACATGGCCACAGTGGAGTATTTAAAATAATTGTTGTTATGGCAGCAGCTTCAATACATGTTTTGACAAGAAAAAGACATGAAACAATCAGTCAATAAACGAATTGTTTTAACACTTGTGACTCATCTCTTGCTGCCACGAAAGGTGGCCAAGCAGGTATGTCTGCATGCTTGTGTGTTAGCAAAATATCTCATGAACTACTGGAGGAATTTTAGTGAAACTTACAGAAAGTAATCACTGGATGTACTGTATATCTGAAACTGATTGACTTTGGAAGTCAATCTGATTTAAGATGGCCACCACAGCTTAAATAACTATCAAGCTAAAACTTGATGTGGTGGTAGCTAAAAGTCATTCCCAACACATAACAGATTATGTGAGGTCTTTGTTTAAAACTTCTGCATTGCCTTCAGGTGCTATGCATTTCTTTAAGGAATGTTAGTTTGTAATAGCTTTGTGAATTGGGTTTTATTTGTCTTTTTTAGGGACTGAAACTAATTTTTCTAAGCACTTCTCATTTTTTCCCCTGGCAGAATACTGAAATAGGACTCGCCACTTCACTAGACCCCAATGACATCTAATTACATTTTTATTTTTGAGCAAAGATCGAAAGCACAGAAACCAGAGTAAAACTGTCCCTCCCTCCGCCCCACACAGAAGCCCACCTTTTCTTTGTAACCTTTTGCTCTCCAATTAACAGCCTCTTGTCAGAGCGTCTGACGCCCCTCTTTTTGTAGCTGTGTTGAGTCAGAAATGTGTGGAACAGACCCTTTGTCCAAGCGGTTGCTCATGCCCTTGTCTTTTTGTTCCGATAATAGCCCATCATCTGGACACTGTACCTCTGACCCTCTGACAAATCACTTTGCCAAACAAGAAAAAGGTCACGACTCAGGATGACTGGAAATTTACAAGAAATCTCATCTTTTGACGGAGTCCTATAAGAACTATACGTTGAGCTGAATTTACTTTAAAAATGTTAAAATATCATATGGATTTGTTGAATTATTATTTCTTGTTTTATTAAAGTACCTTTTGAGATTCCCCCAATAAAGATTAATGTATTTAAATTGTAAAAAAAAGCAATCAGTGACTAGAAAAAGAAGTAATTGATTTCATTAAAGGTACAACTTTGTGAATAATGGTGAAACAATTAAAAAAATAATAAAAAATCTGAAAGTAAGAAACAAAATCCACACTTCCCCTCCCACCTCATATTCATGTTTAATTTGTATTTAAATTAAAATGTAAAATGTCCATCGTATTTTTTTACCACACAGATTACAGCCATCCTAACGTAGATCAATCATGTGACTCAAAACTCCATGT
The DNA here is from genome assembly GCF_001649575.2 of Kryptolebias marmoratus. Taxonomy (NCBI): domain Eukaryota; kingdom Metazoa; phylum Chordata; class Actinopteri; order Cyprinodontiformes; family Rivulidae; genus Kryptolebias; species Kryptolebias marmoratus. The sequence continues at coordinate 22,385,465 of NC_051435.1, read as the reverse complement.
GGTGTTTACCAGATTCGACCCACAGCTTTGTTTTCATGAAGTGCGTACCTGCATTTCAGAATTTTATAACATATCTGGAACACTATCGTAGTAAGCTTTTTTCAAACTGCACCATTTGATATAGATCAGAATGACTTTTTTACATTTGATTTTATAGTTTGCAATGAGTAATTAAGTATTCCATTAAGAAATTTGACATTAAATGACTAAAGTGTATTCTACCTAGAATTTACTGCATTTGCACTTTTACATGATAAACTCTAAGGATTTGGGAACTTTTGTTAGAACAACAAAAAAAAGCATTTAAATGTCTTTGAAGCCAGTTTGATACTACCAAACCTTTCTTCTTTCTTTTTGTCCGCTAACAAAGAGTCAGTGAGGTCTCTCAGAAAGACAACAGTTGAATACTTTTCAATTTTCTTGATGCAAACTCTGAATCAGTTTAATTTTACTTGATGTTTGGAATTTGTAGATGTTAAGGTGCTAATTTTGCCTCAACCATACCTCAAATCATCAGGCAAGCCTTCTTATATCAGCTCATTCTTTCAGGACAGTTTATCCCACTGTCCTTTCCCCTCATTAATTCTCACTTATCTCATCCCTTCACCTCATCCTTCATTCCTGCTCCTCTTCATCTCTCTTATCATCTTCATTCCTTTCATCTAACTCAAACTCCTTTTAGGTCGGCTGCATGTTGCTTATCTCTAGCGAAGATACTCCAGAGGGCTGAGTGGGTCCAGTCCACATTGTTTGATTCTGTCAAATCCATCTTGGTGCAGTTCAATCCAGTACTTCCTATCTTCTCATCACTTCCGGCCTTATCCCTACTAACATCCACTTATCCATCTGGGGGGTCCTAAGCCAGCCATGATGTTTGCCCAGTGAGACCGAACCCCACTCTAAGTCTCCTTCTTCTTAACCACCAACTCCTCAGACTCAGCCTTCAGTTCAGCTCAGTCTCTCATCCTCACTTCTTTGACTTTGAATAAACCTATAATTCCCTTTGTTGAGGCGTGATCCCTGCTGGTGAAATGGTTGTATAACAGTGAGGCAAACACTCACATATTTAATGCTTCTTCTTAATACAGTTACAAACAATATATTTCTAAATGAAGATATAACAATCTGACGCTGTTTTTGCTTGCGAGCGCATCACTTTTTTCCACTGAATCATAATATTTCTCTCTCATGTGTGTAGTGTTATGCCAGCTGTATTTTCGTGGGATAGTTCAAATCTTATGAAATGAAAACAAATCCAACCTTAACTCAAAGAACTCAGAGAGCGCAAACCTCCTCAATAGCAATAGGCTCACTGTTCGCTTGGGATCCTTTAAAAAATTCCTGAATCCAGATTGTGATCTGTATCAACACCAAAATCTCATCACTTGTTCTTTGTACCACTTTTGACGTTCCCTGAAAGTTCCATGAAAATCTGTTTATAACCTTTTGAGTAATCTTGTGCACAGACAAGCAAACAAACGCTACTGAAAACATAATCTCCTTGGTGAAGGTAATAAAAAGTTCATAGTAGTTCATGTCATAAAATAAAAAAAAACAACAGTGATGTAAAAGTTTATAAAAAAAGAAGCATCTGCATGAACTTCTATGATATTTTTGAGATTAGAGTTGTTTAAGGATCCACTTTGTTTTTGGAGCCGCTTGATTCAGCCAGTGCTTTGCCAATTTGGTCAGAAATAAACTCAATTTCTCTAATTTTAAGGCACTGAAAGAGCCGTCTACAACAAGAAGGACATTAATTGTCCATAACCTTTCCACAGAACCCCATTTCAAAAGATCTGAGCTGTCCTTTTCTGAAAGTACCCCTTCTGTTGACCCACATCTTTCTCTCAGCTGATATGTCTGTCTTAATCATGCCTGTACTAAAAACCTCCCTTCCTGTTATCGCTTCTTATTTGCTTTGCACAGCAGAGACCATTATAGATCAAGAGTTTCAAGAGTCCACTGCACCTTTGCGGCGTGTTTGCTTTCTAATTTCCAGCCATTTTCCAAGGAGGGTGCCTCTAATTACAAGTCAGTGCTAACTCCCTGAGCACAATCTCATCAGTGTGTTACGACACTGATTAAATTGCTTCTGGTACATTAGGAAGCAGTTTTCGTTGGTATTAAAGGAGCTGCCTATTTTGTGCCATTTTTTGATCAGAATGAAGGAGGAAGTCTGTGTGACCAGAAGGGGGGATGTAAAAGATGAATGTTTGCAGCTTTTAGACAAATTTGTCACCTCAGATAGCAGATAAGGAGTGTAATTGGTGATCTCTAAAGCAAAGCTCCCAGAGGGGGAATCTTTGTCCCTGTCTTTTTTTCTTTTTTCATTTGTTAGACGTCATTGTTAAGCATCTTTTCGGCAGTAATTCAACTTGAGCCTCTCCAGAGTTTTAAGTGCATGAAAAATGTGTTGTTCCCACAGAGCTGGCCGTGTCCTCCCAGTGCTCATCATTAGCTTCCCAATGGACCAGAATCAATTCCTCCTTATGCAAATGCTCATAGGAATTCTTATTTTCACAAAAATGAATTTTAACAAGTGGAAACAACACCCGTTTCCTCAAAAAGCTAAACCCAATATCAGTGCTTCCAACTCTGAACTTTATATCAAACAGATCTTTGGGAGAATATAATGCAGTAGATTAGGTTCTTGTCTCCACCATATTTTTTTTAGCGTAAGAAGATTTTAAAAACCAAATAAAGGCGTACAAGGAATGTATATCACCTGCTGCATTTCATGCCAGTTATAGACTAAGATCATCTTGTGTTAGTAACGTTATGCGCAGTCTTAAACAATATTGTGAGATGTCACACTCAGTGTGTGTTGTAAATGAATCAGCTACTATTACACCAAATTTTAACACAACATTTGTGTAATTGACCGAGTTATAGCCATTCTTGTGTTGGCTAAGGTTGCTTAGCTGTGGTGCCCAACTTGAATTGGGTTGACTCCAAAAGGTAATCAGTTGTAGATGCATATCCAGTGATTACTTTCTGAGAGTTTCAATAAAATCTGTCCAATGATTCAAGGGATATTTTGCTAACAGACAAACAAGGTTGGTTCCAGCACTTGATGCTGAAGTTTTATGCAAAGATCTTACATGATCAACAGCACCTGGTATATGTGTTGTGCATGAATATCAGCTACAGCTTCACCTAATTTTAATTATTGCCATTTTTGGTGTTTTCTAAAGAGAGTTGGCTGTGGCAGCCTTCTCGAATGGGGTTGGCTCCAAAAGCTAATCGGTTGTAGATATACATCTAATAATTATTTCTTGAAAGTTTTATTAAAATCCTTTCTAGTGGTTCACAAGCTAATTTGCCAACAGACAGGCAGAGTTGACAGAGTTGGCACAATTTTAAACACATATCTTGTGCAATCTGTTAGTCCTCAGAAAATGTGTCGGGGATCGGTCTCAGCTACTACCACACCAAATTTTAGCTTGTCATGTTTAGAATTCAATGAGTTATAGCCATGTTGGCGTTCGCTAAGGTTGCTTAGCTGTGGCAGCCATGTTGAGTTGGATCGACTCCAGAAATTAATCAGTTGTAGATGTTCATCTAATGATTAGTTTGTGGGACTTTCATTACACACGCACAGACACAGACAAAAACATAACAAGTGTGTACGTGCTGGGTCTCTCTCCAAGCCAGCCAGTACACTGATACAAGTACAGACAGCCCCAGAACAGAAGCGTACTGCCACAACATTCCCATCCTATTCAGCTCCTCTTACTCTTGCCCTCAGGGGGGTGGTTCACCCAAAGCCACATTGACCATGTCTAATTCAACTCAATAGCTCAACCCCACCAATCTCTTTAATGCTGACATTGTGGTATGGGTTGGATTGGAGGGGTCGGGGGCATTAAAGGAAACTGGACAGAACATGAAGGAAACACACTTGAAGGAAGGGCACTGAAACGTGCAACAAAGATGGTCAACAGAGAACCTATTTCTTTATTTATGCCATGAATGGGTGATGGAAGGGTCAGGGCTAGGAGCTCTTATTGGGTTGCTTTAAAAAGGCAGGCTACAACAAAGAAAGGAACTAGAGATGGCTGACCTCGGACTGGAGACACAGTGTGTGTGTGTGTGTGTGTGTGTGTGTGTGTGTGCCAATGTGTTTAGGACACGCACTGACAACAGAAGATGAGATGGTGAGGTTGGCAGAAACTGTCTGGATGATGCCACTTCATCAAATTGAGCCTCTGTTGTGGAATCAAGGGTTGTGATGCCTGAGGGAAAGTGGTATCTGATATCCTTTAGTTGTGTGACTGACAATGTGCCGTATCATGAGATTAAATACAAAATGAGAGGATGTCTGCCCACAGTGGTATCAGATTTTTACTGCTGTAATGACTATCCCAAAGACTATCATGGCCAGGTAACGTAAAATGAAATAAAAATCTACAGAGAATTTAAAACCTAATGGTTTTAAAATAAGGACAAATTAATTAAACCCTTACTGTGTATTTTATCTCTGTTTTTCACAAATGATTTTTACATAGAATGCAAGTGCAGGTTGGCAGAAGTAAAAATATTAAAGTGATAGTTCAGATTTTTTGAAGTGGGTTTCTGTGGAATGGTTATGGACAGTAAAAATAAACATAAAAAACAACAATATTTTATAAAAGTTTACATCATAGTCAATTTTGCATTACACATCTGTTTACATATAAATTCTTTGGTTATTTGCAAGCACAAGTAGCGGCAGCAACAAGGATATCATATCTGTGCCGGAATAAACGTGTAATGAGAAACTGACGGCAATATAAAGGGTTACAAATAGTGCATGAACTCCTATGAAACTTTTGAGACTGGAGCTGTTCTAAGACGACAACAATCCATGTTGGTGAGATTTTCTGTTGACTTAAAAAAAAAAATGTGGCCAAAAGTACTAAAACTGAGGTGGAAATAGAAGTTGTTCCAATAATGAAACCTAGTTTGTATCTTAGTTGTTTTTTTAATCATTGAAATTAGTCATCTGTATCCTTGAAGTAATAGTCAGTGACCACTAATTATCAATTTGTTCCATTAAATTAATAAATTGTGCCCTTGACTTTGGTACTCATGTCCTCATGTTATATAATTTGCTCTCGAATTAGCCTAATAGCATAAAGTTCATCCATCAGTTGAGACTGATTTACTCTGGCTGATCAGTTGCAGAAGAGCAGACAGAGTGGCAAACTAACAACAGTGTCTTCATTTAGTGTTGTTCAACTGTTAATATTGCTCAGAAATAACTCAGATGGCAGGGAGGTAAAGTACTGGAAGGACCAACAAACAAAAAGTGGTAACATGATGCAAGAGCTTCAGTTTGTGGTAAAAAGATAAAAGGCCGTTTATCATTTTAGAGTTCATTTATGAAGAGGTAAACATTGCTTTGGATTTTAGCTGAGCAAAAATGAATAAAAACATCAGTTCAGTGTATTTGCTCACATGAACGACGTGTTTAAAACCACAGCCATGAAAGTGTAACAAATTGTAACAAGAAGTGGGCAATAAATCAGACATACTCAAAGTATTATCCGTTCTTTGATTCAGGCAAGATGACTTAAATAACTACATTGCGAACATCAAGTGTAAATTTTCAGTGTTTTGCCAACCTGCACCGAAATCACTGGGAGTTTAGTTTCCCCTCACTCTCCTAACATCGACTTACAGCACACAGGCTCCACCGCACATCCAGGAAACTCTTGGGGAGAGGGACGTGAGCCTGGTGAAAATCAAAAATGAAATTAAGTAATTCAACAGGAACTAACAGATGTTCAGAGATGGCAAATTATTGGAAAAAAAAACAGCACAGGATCTATCATCTGGTAGAGACTGTGCAGCCTGCAGACTGTGGTGGGATCCAGGGCAGGAGATAGGTTTTCTGATTTAGGAAGAGCCTGAAAGTCTGCTCATGAACATGAAAGTTGCTCAGGTTATTCTAAGAATATTATTTGAATTATAACATTACAACAGGAGGAAGAGACGTTCAGCATAGTTTGGGTGAAAACCCAGATTTTTACATGCTGCTGAATGAGATAAATAAATAAATTTAGGCTCGAAACAGGAAACACCACCGTGTAACTGACAAACTGTCAGACTTGACCTTTATTTCCATTAGGAACAAATTATTCATGGACAAAAGGGTCAGAGGATGGCTTTCATATGAAGTCATCCCATCACTAAATGGTAAATAATTTGGGCAATGCAGCACTGTCTTGTAGCTAATGTCTATATTTAACTTTATTTGGACCAGTGGTCATTACTTTTAATATCAACAAGTTTTCAAAGCTTTAAATCACATTGTGCTATATTTATCTGTAGCTTATAATGACTGTTTTCTTTAACTAAACATGGCTTTTAATTCTCAGCTGTTGTAATTACAGTTCATCAAACTTTGTGTCACGTTCTGGACTTGTATCTGTTAGTTTTAGGTCATATTGAGACAAACTTTTGACAGGATGGAAAATGAGAATTGGTCTTGTTTAACAAAACTATAAAATCCAACAAGAAGCACCAGTTTTGATAGGCAACTTCATATTTTCAAGCAAATAATCAGAAACAGTTTTATGCAGGTGTTAAAAATATAACTTTAGTGCTCATACTTGAAATAGTATTGTTTTGAAACCCTCAGGTAACGTAGCTTTAACTGATAATTTCTATGCATGCTGTAGTAGCCTTATGTGTTTTCTTCTGGACACACACACGCATACACACCTACACACGAGTACACTGTTATGCGTGTACAAGCGCACGAGATACACTAAGAAATCCTAAACTCACACACTTCCCATTTCAAACACGCTCACCTGAAACAGCCAGCCGCTTCTGTACAACCATGGTATGTAATAATATACTGTGTCTGTCCCTCTGAAACTCTATTATGATTTCACTTGGCACTGTCAGCCACAGTCTCATACTTTCATTCACACACAGAGAAACCATAATGTGATCTTATTGACTGCATTTCTTACTGGGTCTACCTGATACTGTTTCATTGTGTGAACTTGGAGCCCCCCCGGGCATTATATTGATTTGAACTCACCCAACTAGTTCAGAAAAGCTCTGGGAATAAGAGACAGTTCAAGTCTGGCCACCTGTTTCACGATAGGGTGTCACTATAAAGGCTGAGTTAAAAAAGTGCAATAAAGAATAAGAACAGCAAATACAATCTTGGAGTGTTTTCCAAAGACCATGTACATGCCAAAAGCAAGGTAACATAGCATTCAGGGAAGTATGGAGTGCAGAAAAGTAATTCGCCAGATGAATAGTGTAACCACCATTGTGTGTTTCTAAGACATTGCAAGATGTTTTGTTCAATTTGTGATCAGAAGAACTGTTTAAAATTGATGTACCTCTAATTTAGAGGCTTTGATTGTGCAACTAGTTCATGTAGGGGCTATCAAAGCACTATTGTGGCTCCATTGGTGGAGTTTTCTTTTAAAATAAATCACTAAATTATAACTCGTTGTTGCACTACTATATTCTCAGTCCAACACAATCAGAAACTGAAGGTGAAATCTATATTTAGTCCATTAGGGCAGCTTCAAAGTCTGTCTCTGATAAAGTAAAGTTTAATTAGGGGTCCAACCAGCGGAGGCAAGGGAACGCGGCTGCTTCCATGCATCCAGTGGAGCATAGAACCCTATTAAAACTGTTCTATTTATTATTATTATTATTATTATTATTATTATTATTATTATTATTATTATTATTATTATTATTTAAAGCAGCAAATGCTGTTTTATAAACCTTTGCACATCTGGCAATTTTCCCAATATTTGGTTATTCTGGCAGAAATATAATGATATACCTGCTTGCAGTGTCTCAGTCTGCACCAAAGGTGCTACAACTAGCTACTGCTGCTATATATTTTTTTATTTGCTATTTGCACTTTTAATTAATCATAGCATTCTACCTATATACCGTGTAACGTGAAATTGATGCTGTTGTAACCATTTTTAAAATAAAGCCTGGGACCCTTCCAATAATAAAATCATTTTTCTACCAGATTAACCAATAAATGTGAAATTAACAGCATCCTAAAGGTTTATAAAATAACAATCCCACACAGTTTAGCCATTAGCATGACCATCTGGTCAGAATAAAACTCTATTCCTCCAAACTGAGATCGTTCAAAACGCTAACTTCAACAGGTAAAATATTAATTAATTTACCCTTTCAACAAAGCCCCACTTCAAACAATCCAAAGTGTTCCTTTAGGTAGACGTTATGGTCCTGTGCCAGTTTTACATGAGCAGAAGGTGAACAGTAATACTTGAAAAGGTTGCGGCTTCATGAGACATTTTCAAGTAGTTGAAGGCAGGAAAATAATGAGTTTATTTGAAGAGCAACCTATTTTTAGTCTGTTTCTTCATCAACTAAGAATACCTATTATGAATATGCAATTAACAAAGTCGCTTGATAATATAAACACTGATTGATTGTCGTTCTTTAAGCTTTTCAGACTCAAGCGCTTCACTGCGTTGCATCATTGGGCAGACTGCCATCCAGCTCCTCTTTAGGAGCCTGTTGATGTCTGAACTGAAACACACTCAACCTGGTTCCCCGCTGCTTGACTACCAAGTTGTCGCTCTGTTGCCATAGTTACAAGATAGCATTGGAAGAGACTTATGACAGCCTGCACGGGAATCGTTGAGATTTACAGGCTGCCATCTGGATTATTATTTATTCCTTTAAAGACAGCTTACCTTGTTTTTCTAGGTTGAGCTTTCTAAAAATATCTCAACACCATGGAGCGGTAGTCTTTTATTGTAAGCCACAGGGGAAAGAAAGGGTAGTTGTACTGCTGTGAGATGTTTACAAGTTGTTCTGAAAGAGATTTAACAGGAAATGCAGTGCCTTGTGTTTTTATCAGCATTTAGGTAAAAGTGTGTTTCTACTGTAAAGTGCCAGAATACACACCCAGATAGGAGGGTATGTGCAGATTAGAGTTAGGCAATTAGACATATATATCAACCAGTGGCCACTGGAATCCATCAATGATTGACTTTTTTTAAGGGACTTTTTTTGCTCTTTATTTTTGCTATTATAATTTTCCCTTTTATAAGTTTAACATGTAAATACAAGTACAATTCAACTATATAACCTATAAAAACTAAAATACAAAAAAATACATCAGCATTCCCAGTGTATTTTTTATCTTAAAATTGTTCTTGCGACCAGGCGAAATACTATTATTGGTATCTAAAATTGTAAACAGAGATAGGAGTGTGATTTGATTAAATGATACAACAACCTGCCATACAGATTGCCAACTTGAGTAAGTGTACAGAGCAGAGTTGCTGAGCGAGCGTGTGTGAGAGTTAAGTGAACGCTCACATACATCGGCTGTGACCTTTCAGCTGTTGTCCTTGTTCATTCATGTAAGCTTCATTAGAGATACTAAATTGTCACTATAGGAAAATGAGAGCGTGAATGTTGTCTGTCTCTATTATCCCTATATGGCCCTGTGATAGACTGAGATCCTGTCCAGGGTGTACCCTGCCTTTCACCTGATGATGCTAGAGAGGTACCAGCTCCCTGTGACCCCAGACAAAAAAGGGGGTAAAGAAAATGGATAGATGTCTCACTTTTCACTAAATTATGTGGCACAAAAAAAAAGTAATACCACTTTTTCCCCTGCTGTTTTCTCTCTCCTTTGTCATTTTCTCAATCACAATTGTAGCCTAGGTGGTAGGCCAGCATGACCAGCTCGGCTGTAAATTATCAATGGCCAAGCCACACTGGCACATGTGGGTCCCTAAGTCATAGAGACATTGCCACAGCACTTCCCCACGCTCCACCCAGGACCTCAGTATCCTATCCACCACAATGACAAACTACAACAACCTCGCTTCGGAATTATTGTGCATTCTCAAATCCCTTCCATGACCTACGACGCTCGATCATGCATGCTCTTCACATGCCCCTAAAGACCTCACCAAGACCCCGCAAAGACCACCCATGTTCCAGCTGATTTTTATTTTTATTTTTTTTTACTTCTAGACATATAGAAGATAGTATTTTTTTAATATAAGAAAATTGCCATATAATTTGTTTGTCATAATAAAATTATATAATAGCTTTAGGTTTTTTATTTTTTTATTTTTTTTATAATTACATCTTTGCATCAAGTATCATCAGCCCCCCTTGATGTCATGAGGTGGAACTGAGCTCAAAGATCATGCCTGTGTTTTTATTTCTCTAAATTTAAGACACAAAAATTACTGGCTTTTTACTGATTGCAGGATAATGATAATGAATGTGTATTATTATATATTTACTTTCTAATGGTATGATTGCAACATTTTAGTCTGTTCTTTTCTAAATACTAAATCCACAGCAGAACTACATAAGATTTCCCTCCTAGCTGATTACAAAGGCATTGACCAGATCTATTACCTCAGTGGTGCACAGGTAGCCCATGCTTAGCAAATAGAGTTCCTTTAATCAACACTTGTGACTGGTAAACAGAGGCTTAGTGAATCATTGGCATGTCTGCGTGTGTGTTTGCAGACACAGTTTCTTTACTGCTATAGATTGTCCTGCTTTCTTGCTGACAAACTAATGCTAATCCTGTTCACAGCTGGACAGGAAATTGGATGGACCCTATCGAGCATCTTTGGAGTGGCCAGAAGGAGGCATGCTTCCCACTCACTTACAGACAAAAGTAAACACACACTCAGGAGTTGATGTTGGCACACAGCATGCATCACTTCTGCCCACATGCTGTGACCCAGTATGCAGTGTGACCAGCTGCCCATGGATGGATACTGCCAGTTTTCAGAGATGAGGCTTGTGTGCATTTCGGTTTGTTTGGGTGCGCGACAGGAAATGTTTCATTGTGCAGCCGGGAACTAGTCTCCCCTTTATGTGTTAACGTGAAATGTACTGTACCTCATCAACCAAAACCTGAACTTACAGCAGAATCCTGCTCATCTGTCACGATCGTCTGCCCAGTCCAGCTTCCAAAAAAATGACAAGATTTGTAGGCTCAGACTTTAACTTTCAGGACTCAGTGATTAAATGTGAATTAATCACCTGTCAACGTTGCTTCGACAGATAATGAAGTTAAGGGAAATTGTGGCAATCCAGGGAATAAATTTCTCCCTTCATCCTTAATAGTATGTCATCTCACGTTGATTCCTCCTCATGTTTCATATCACTCCCATGTCAGAAACCCAATAAAAGTGAAAAATAACGATTAACAAAACCTGCAGAAGGGATGGTTTTGTATAATTTACATTCAGACAATGTTTTCTTGTAATTAGTGTGGTAAATAGTAAATTGCTATGATATAGTATGACAAAATTATGTGTTGGTGGTGCTGGAGTTAGTAGATGCATTTTTAAAAAAATCATGTGTCCAGAAAATAGTAAATGGGGAATAAAAAGACAAAAGTTTCCAAAAACAACTTGGAACTTAGTCTTATCAGAACTTTTTCAAAGTTTAAATCCCTCAACAAGCTGACAAGCAATCAGAAAGGGCTAAAACTGAAACCATAGAGCAACGTCCCATTTTTTAGTGAAGAAAGTACCCAATGATACAGGCGTGATGACAAACACAAAGTATTCAATTTAATTCACTGGCTGCTGCCACCTCTTTGATATTTGTCTCTGTTGATAGATTAAGCTTTCTCTTTATGCAGACCAGTTGACAATTTATCTGTGCCTTAGAACATATTTGTTGTAAAACAAATTCTTAAAAACTTTTGACTTGTTGAGCTTGATTTGTCTTAAAAATAATTAAGAAAACATGAGCCAGAGACAAACTTGTAAACACATTTAAAGCATTTTCAAATCCAATGTGAAACCTTACTTTTTAGATTTTTTTTTTACCTAAAGGGATAGTTCAGATACGGTCAAAATGGGAATCTGTGAAAATATTAGGAAGAATTAATATCATACCTGTTGTAGGTAACTATTTAAACAGCCTCACTTTGAAGAAAAAGAGTTTAATTCTGACCAGATTTATGAGCTAACATCTAATCCAAACACAGCCAAGACCAAACTGGATTTCTATCATTTTAAAACAACTTTAAAATAAAAAATATCATAGTTCTCATATAAACACTACAATATAAACGTTTACACTATTGTCAGTGTCACATTACACTGTTATTCCAGCAGATATATTAAGTGTGGAAGCGTCCCAGCCTAACCCAGAAATGCTACATTAAATTCTGCTGCTTCCTTTTACATTTGCAAAGATCGAAAGAATTCTTTGTAAATAACTTCACAAGGACATAGTGATGAAAATGAAAAAAAAGATTAAAGTACAGTTCACAACTGCTATGCTTTTAAAAAAATAAAACTGTGGTTGTTTTACGACTGCAGTGATCCACTTTGGTTTCGGCCATGTTCAAATCAGCTGTTAGTTCATCAATCTGGTCAAACTTAAACTCTATTTCTTCAAACTAAGGCCTTTCAAAGAGCTATCTAGAACAGGCAAGATAATAATTGTTCATAACCTTTCCACAGAATCCCACTTTAAAAGATCTGAGCTATACCTTGATGCAGATTGTTTTGGCGTTTCCTTTTTCAGACCTCTTTCTGTTCTGCACAGTGAACCATCAAACTTGACTCACATCTAACCTGAATGAGTCAAGTCTAGTTCACAGTGTATTGAACACTTCCACCTGTTTCATCAGTAGCTGGAAGCCGTTGACTGCACTGTATTGTAACAACACACATAAGCGCTGTGTGCATCTCCCTAATTAGTTACCAGCTACAGTGAGTAGGATAATTGATTGCAGGCCAGTGTGGTTGATTTGCAACTCAACTAGGCTAATAATTTGTTATTGATTAAAGCATTAGTGAGAAAAACACTACAGAGGGATGTAACCAAGTCAAAGTGCTGCAGGAAGTTGATGCTCCCAGTTTTTAATCTACTTTAATGACATTACACCTCGCTAAGCTAACATTGTAAGGAGTGCAGGGTGGGAGATGATGAACTGCTGGTCTCAGCTCAGCAATGTCGACTCATACGTTACGACCAGAGGAGATTACATTTACTCAGAAAGTAAGAGACTGTCTGTATGTGTGTGTATGTGTGTCTGCTCGTATGGGTTGCGAGCATATGATTTGAATACTGAAGGAATTATGGGAGGTCATTTATGTCCTGCTATGTATCACATGCAGTAAAAATGTCAGGAAGCCAGGAATATACAGTGATCAAAGCTGCGCAAACATTTTCTTGAGGGCCACAAATTTCAAGTCAGCTCATTTGTGCTTCATTGACTTGTGGAAACCCACGCCTCGTTGAAAAATCCACCACCTTATTCAATTTTCTCATTTTAATCAGCCATTAAATTAACTTTGAGGGGTTTCAAGTTTAATTGCACTTTTTCAGTAGTTATGACAAGTTCAAAGGTTAGGTAATTCTTCGATATGACTCAGTGCTACAGTATTTTCTAGACATTTTTTTGTTCTGTGTCCTTCACACACAGCCTCTCCATTTTCCTGGATTTTTACTTTCAATGTTGAGTTTATTCAGTGTTTTATCTCGTCTTTGCAGCCACCTTCTACTTATCTAACATCCATTTTTATTCATCCTATAGTGATTCTTCCAAATTTTTCTTCCTTAACATCCCTTTTTTCATTCTTTGTCTGCTCCTTTCTGTGCTGGAGTCAGAGCGGTAAGCCCTGAGGAGCTGAAAGTTTTGAGGGTGAAAATGATTTTGAAGTGACTCAGAGAGCTGTGATTCTTTGAAGCCAGGTGTAAAAATGTTGCATTGAGGTGCTGAAGTTGTCTCTTCTCTTCTCCAGCTTATTCCCAGAGGCCCACCTTGGCAGCTAGAGGAGAGGTCATCACCATGACGGCGTCCTCACAGGACTCCCACCCCTCGTTCATGGCTGGCCTCTTTCTGCTCCTTCTCCTCCCTGCTGTTTTCACGCAGGACTCCGCTGTCCCAACAACCCCAACACCGCCTCTGTTCGACCCGCTGACCCAACAAGAGTGCACAAGGAAAGAGCATCCAAAGGTTTCCATCCAAGGTCTGACATCACTGAAAACAACATATTTTATGTAAATGCCTGATAAAGATGAATGCAGAAAACTGTTACAAAAAAATGTTTGTGCACTCAAAAAGATTCTTGAATGAACCCAAATTTTTTCTTTAAATTTAAATTTTAGTTAATTTAAGTTCAACCAACTCAGTTTGGTTGAGGATCAACCTTAGTAAAGAAGCAAGTCAGTCCTAAAGGATTTGGTTGATCCAACACATGTTAATTAGAAAAAACAAACAAAACTAAATTTTGGGAAAATCCAAAAAACATATTGTGTGTAAATTGTTAAATATATATTTTTATATTTTTAGGCATTATATTTACATAAAACCAGCAATAATGAATCATTTAACAAACCTAAACTCAATAGGTTGAAATTATAGAAACATATAAGTCAAATTAACACTTGCTTTTGTTGGTTTTTGAGAGCAGAAAGAATCAGGGTGTTATTTGATTCTGCATAAGGAATGATTCATCTTACTGTGTTTTTATTTGATGACATTTTATTTTCAAGGAGACACACAATGTTATAGTTTTCTTTTACAAGTTGGCACACTTTTCTGAGAGTTTAAAGACATATCTATTGCATGCTTTGGTCAACCCCCCCAGGATGTTTTGTACCACAGCACTCACATCAACCCTGACTTTACAGCTTTGTTCAGAGCATCGACAGAATATTAAAAATACCAGATGTTGTGTCCCCACCTTCTCTAGTTGTTGGCAATTGAAACCAGCAGGAAAAATATCTGGGGTGTATTTTTATTTTTAATCAAGGGCAAAGCTATGTTTGTTTACATAGAGTAGGCGGGGCTTAAAACTTGGGACCAGCCTGTGATAATGCTGTTCTTGTTCCAGCTTCAACTTTTGGATTCCTGTCAGATGCCTATATTTTATTGCCAGTTGATAGTTCAGAGCAGAAGGTATTGTGTGTGGAGGCACCAACATAATTTACAATAAACTCTTTTTGTGGTGTGTTTTCCCCTTTCTGATTAGTGTTACAGCTTTGCATTGTGTTCCCAATGTAAGTCTGGACACACATGAAATCAAGCTCACACTACCACACTCCAAACTGACAGAAGAATGTTTGATAAGAGTAAATTTTTGGATTACAGTAAATACATTTACTGATCCCTTTCATTTAGTTGTTGTGGGGTCAGAGGAGGAGCCAGGACATTGGTGTAGGAGGTGCTGTTCTCAGAAATGAATGCATGGAGCCATCATACCCTAAACTGGATCCTTTAACTAGAGTTAGGTGTTTTGTTTTTTTTTCTCAGTGGTTCCCCCCGAAACAGTCCAATGACTGAAACAGTTTGGAGTAGAGAGTCAAAGGCAAGTCGCACGCTGGTGCTTGTCATAATCCTATCTTCTTTGTTTAGTCTAGGAGTTAAAATGTGAAGATTCTTAAAATTACAAAGTTTATGTAGAGATTGAGGCATCTCTTGGTTTGTTGTTAGAATTTTGGAACATACAGTCAGCAGTGGACCTCAGGTTCATTGGGCTTTTTGGTAATTACCACCCTCACCCAAGGAATGTCCAGCTGAGGATGATCAGATCTGAAGAGAAGCTTGTAGTACCTATTTTATTGTCAGTCATAAAAGCACTTGTAGAGCTTGGTATTTTCTTTAAGAACCACTTTTCCTGTGCATATTGACTTGAAAAGCATCTGACTGCATTATTGGTCAATTTCTCCATTTTCCCTTTTTAGATGGTATGGAAGATTTATATATATATATATATATATATATATATATATATATATATATATATATATATATATATATATATGTGTTAACAAATTAACATGTCATTTTTCATTACTATATCCATATATATGTAAATATGGTATTGAAAAATGGCATGTTAATTTGTGTAACTTTTACCTTGATTTTGTAGTTAAAGAATCTGTCCTGATCAAAACATGTGCTCATACAGAGCTCATCAGATTTCACAGCCTCTTTCATCATTGATTTTGCAAATGCTTTTAATTTGAGAAACCAGTGCTTTGAAAGCAGAGGAGAGCTGCTAATGCAACCATTATACGTTTTTGAGGGGGCAGACAGTTCTCTGCATACATGTCTTAGAGATTTTATGCATGTTTTCCATATTTAGAGACCTAGATGTCACTTTTCATAGCAACAAAAATAAACAGTGCTCTTAAATATATAAATTCATGCCAGCTGCAGTTAAAGCTCACCGTTTGGCACCCATTTGGGACAGCATGTATCTATAAAAGAAAAACTGAAAGCAAAAGAGGACATGATCAAAACGATTGTGCAGCAAAAAGGCACCTGTTGTTGGTTATAGAGGCTGTTTATCTGTACAGTGGTTCAAGAAACAAGGTCTTTCTCACAATCGGGAATGGAACGGTCTGGGGCATAGAATAACAGATATGACGGAATGAAATGTCAACATGCACAAAATTGCTGTGTTTATTTTTGAATGGGGTTGTTTGTGTTTCATCTGCCAAGAGCAGTGACAAAGATTGAAAGACCAAAAAAATACCAGCTGTAAGGATTGAAGATAGGAACCCAAAAGTTAAGGAGAGTGCCATACTTTTTTCCTTTTCTTTTCTTTTTTCTTTTTAATATGCTCTGCTCCTCCAACTCAAAATTGCAAACAGTTCTCTTATTTTGTTAATTTCTTTACTGGGCCATAGTTTTGCTCATTTGTCTTTTAGGTCTTAATTTTGGCTAATGTCTGTGTAAATTAACATGGAGCACCTGTGCGTCATTTCTTTTTAGATGAGTTTCTTCTTAAATTAAACTCCATAGAACCATTTAATCAACTATATTTATTCATCATGAAGGCAAGATTGAGGTCACCTAGATGCTGGGTCCTTGTCCCCGTCCTGCCTCACCATCCAGGCCTCCAGATGTCCAGATTAGCCGAGGCCCCTCCAGTGCTTCACTTCAAAGACGTGCCACTTGAGAATGGCTCTCATGGCGGGGAGCTGCAGGGCTACTGGCCTGTCAAAGCAGGCAGAGCGGGGCATTATGTGAAGGCAGCCCGTATAGAAAAGTTCGCACAATGAAAGTGCCAGCAAGAACCTGAGATTAGCCACTGTGATTGATGAGCGTTTTATGGTGGCTTGTTGGAGCGCTATTGCAGTCACCTGAAGGAGACAAGGGGGGCGGCTAAGAATATGTCTCTAAAGGCATGCACAAGTGTGTACCTAGGCAATAAAATTGCATGTACCTACTTTATTATCAAAAGTTATTGTTTTGTTTTTTTAGGACTTCTCGTTTAACTGTGTTTTTTATGTGTTGGCTGGTGTTTGTGTGAGATGTAGAGATATTTATTCATGACTGTGCATTTCTGTGCAGCAGTAAGAGACACCCTGGCCTTGAGTTAGGCTTTTCACAAAAGCGTATTGTATGTTAAACAGCCTTTGTTCATTTTCTGACTTGTTGTATTTCCACTCTGACTTAAGGACTCTTTGAAACATTTAAACCAACCTAAACCTGTTATATTTAAGCAACTGATTATTGGTTTGTGAACAGAAAACAATGTCTGATTCTTTTTCATTTCTCATAAATTTTCTCACATAGGCACATATATCAATTTTCTGCTGTTTATGTTTTTGCTGTGATGATTACTGAAATAATTTGCACTATGCCTTACTGTAAACAGCAAGTACAGAATCACACAAATCGTGTTTCTTCTCACCACAGGAGAGTAATATTCAAGTTGGCTGTTTTAATTGTATCACCGTTGTTGATGGAAACATCTGACTGTCCTATACTCCTGACAACAATATTTTTAGGATCCTGTTGAAAGAATTTTTTTCAACTTTGGCACACACACTCACTAAGACTCAAGGGAAAGCTAAAGAAAAGTTGGTGGCAAAAGGTCACAGCAAGCTAATAAAACACTTTTTTGGACATCAGTCAAGAATTTGTATGCCTAACATGGCAAAAAAATTGTTAGAATAAAGTCAGTGTCCTGACTTTATTCTAAGA
Organism: Kryptolebias marmoratus; assembly: GCF_001649575.2. NCBI lineage: Eukaryota > Metazoa > Chordata > Actinopteri > Cyprinodontiformes > Rivulidae > Kryptolebias > Kryptolebias marmoratus. The sequence goes on along the minus strand of NC_051435.1, from coordinate 22,367,506 downwards.
AACTTTTTAAGGCCTACCCATATTGACTATAAAAAGTTGTACAAAGTACTTACAGTTGAAACCAGAAATTTACATACAGTATATAAAAAGACATGTTATACAGTTATTTTTAGTCATACAGCTTACATAAATAAAAATTGCCTCTCTTATTATTTGGACATTTAGCAAATATAAATAATTTAGAAAATCCTAATTGATCTTAAATGGGAAAAATTATTCTGATTTCACAGTATGAAAAGAAATGCATGTGACTTTTTATGTAGTGTATGTAAACTTCTGGTTTTAACTGTAACCTTTTTTAAGCTGTAACAGTAATACAGAAAGTTACTAAGTAAACTTAGCAATAATTGTACAGAGTCCAAAACAAATTTCCCTAAGGAGATACTAAAGCATATAGTACTACTTGTGGCTTTTCTTTAGAGTTTCCTCTGAGGTGTGCTGGTCAGGTGTGCTAGCTTGAGTAAGCTCATTGTAATTAGCTAAGTGATTGAATTTCAAATGTATAATTAATTTGGTGGTATTGTAATTGATTTTGCCTTATCACAGTCCCAAAGAAAGTTGTCTTTTGCCTTTAGAGTTTTCTCTAAAGATTAGCTATGGTAGTTTAAAGAGTTAGCTGTTTTTAGTTTTAGCTGTTCTTAGTTGAGTGTTTGGATTTTAAATACCTAATGAAATTGGTGTTAATGAATGTAGCTTTATCACCACTGCCAGATAAAATACCCAAATTGCAAATTGCAAAGTAGCTACTGGACTGTTGTTATTTTGTATTTTAAAGTACTTCTATATTGCAGACATATTGGCCCGTTACATCCGAACATTTTACCACAGCTGTGTTATGGTACCTTTGTTACGGTGGAGCTGCAGTAAAATCATAGACAGTAGGTCAACAACAGAGATTGGGGGCTGAGTATGGTCAGCTATTCTGAACCGAGACCCTGATTTATACTTGCAATTGGCTGGAGACATTCCTATTTATTTCATTGTGGTTTGCACCATATTATATAAGCTCTACAGACTAGCTTGACGTATACTTTGAATACTGTATTTAACAGCAGGGATGGAAACCAGCAGAAAGATTGTGTAAGGCAGTGGTTCCCTAAATTGGTTTGAGACCCCACTGGGGTCCTAAAACAACATTTGAGGGGTCCTGAGATAATTTCCAGAAGTCAAATACAGTTTAAAGATGATTAACAACACATTATTGTCTCAGTTATTATGAAATATAAAAAGCAGCTGTCATAAATGTATCAAAAATACTTTAATAATTGTTAAGGCTTTGATTATATTTAGTATTTTTGGTATATTAGACATGTTTGTACATCTTAACCAACAATAGATGAGCTTGCAAATCTGTGATGCTATTTTGTGAGTCAGAATCTGAAAACAAAAACCTACACCTCCACACAACTTTATCAATCATGTAAAATTGTTCCTCTCTATGAACATTTCTGACTGGATGTTTGTATCTCTGCCGTTCCAGACCATGAGCTAGTGTTTCATGTAAATAACTCCACATTGCAGGGATGCAGCTTTGGAACCACGTAACCCCACAGGCACACACTGCACGAGCCGCTAGCTCATGATTTAGATGGATGAGACGGGTTCAGAGGATGAGACTGCAGGTCTGATAGAAGCGCAGCATGAGGGCAGCAACTGGTGCACTTTGAGTCTAGACGCAGTCTGTTTTCCAAGATTTTATGGAGATGTTTTGGATTACGTTATGAAGCTCAATAAACTTGTTTATGAGTAAAAGGTCAGTTTGGTTCATAGGAGAAGTTACAACTTCATCACACCCAGTGCTGCAGTATATTTCAGTGCAACAGGATGTTTCATAAGGGAGTATGAGAGGAAAAGTAATGGCTGGTAGTAAGACCTTTGGCTTAGGTTTTACTATGTTCTTCGCAGAGAGGAGAAGGTGTTGTCTGATGGATTAAATTGCTTCACAGTGTGCATCATCTGCTCCTCTCAAATCACTGTTACATTACTCTGAAGACAAGCAAGAAAACAAAGTTGGTGCTTTTACCTATTCATCTTCTAGCAAATCTCTTCTCACTTTCCATTTAATTCTCTATTTTTTTTAGTCTCATTCATTCTTCTTCTCTTCCCTGAGTTCCATCTTCTTAGTTACATTTTTACATCACTTTCTCTTTATCTCGCCCCTCTTATCACTTTTCCTCTCAGCCACCTTTTTTCGCTTCATAATAGGAAGAAAATGTATTGGGTGTTTTGTAGGCGTCCCATTTCTTTCAGGGTCTAGGTGATGGTTCTGTCACTTAGGGTTACATTACTGTCTGAAGGGCTCTTGAGAAGCACACATGTTATCACTTTATTTGGCATGAATATCTGATATTTTTGTGGCATTCTTATCTGTCTCTGTTTCCCTCGCTCTTTCTCGAATGCAGCGGTGGGTCTAATTGGAAGTGTGATATCAGATGTGTGGGTGTGTCTAAAGACATTAATCAGGTGGGTGAACGTTGTAAAGTGTAGTGTGTTGCTAGGGCCGGCCCTTCTGTGTGCTGATGGTTTAGCTGGATATCTGATGCAGCTCTGAGATATAACAAAGAGAATAGAAAACATTTAGCTGTGTTATTGCCACTTTAAGTGAAAAGTGGACAGCGCTAAGAAAATTGCTGTCTTTTCCATTTCTTTGCTGTCTCCTTTCTTTTCAGTTATTATAACCGCTTTCAGACATGCACTGTCTTTCAAGATTATTTAGAAAACTACTAAGCTGATTCAGATCCAGATCACTTTCACTAAAATGCTTATTATGCTGTTTGAAATTTTATTGTGATTATAGAGCCCCTCTTAGACTGAGCAAAATCCCACTAAGAATGGCTAATGCCCATCAAGTTGTTTCTTATTTAGTCGCATGCTGGCATATAGAGAAATGCTTATTACAAAAGTCCAAATGGTTATAAATGAACTTTATTTTGTGAAATGTCAAGTCCTGTGTCGTTTATAACATACATGTAATATTCACGATGTGTTCCCCTTATGTGTATTGCATATGTGTTGGATTAAAGGGTTGGAAAGTTCCAGCATAATACGGTTTAAGAATTGCTTATGTTATGTAGTCTTAGCATAACCACATTGATCTTGTTGGTGGATCTTGTTTGTTTTGATCCACCTTGTTGCTTCCCCAGGCACCTATAAAGAAGAGGCTCACACTATAGTTGTTGTGTAACCTATTTTAATAGTTTGAGCTTATCAAGAAGTCTTTTACAAGCAACAATCAGTGTACTAGTTGTAGACTTATTGCGAGGGATTGAAGGAAGTTATTTGAGTCTGCTGCCAGAATAATGCTTTGTGTAGTAATGAAGTGAATGCAACATTTTGCATACTGACTGGTACACAAATTATTACAGGCACCTTTAATGGACATGACCATTTGTCCACTAAAAGTTCTGCAGTCTTGGGTCTGCAAGAGCAGGTACCACTTTCATTTTCTTTTTAACAAAAACTTATTTTTATTCACTGTAACATCTGATACAGAGGCTTTGGAATAGACAACAAAAACTTGTGCTGCCAGATAGCTTGTGGCTCACTTTAAATCTTCTTAGTGCAATATACAGTATGTTCCCTGGGGCTGCAGTAGCTTGGTGGTCAGTGTCGCGGTCCTGTGGTCCTGCGGTCCTGAGGTTGCAGGTTCGAGTCCAGCAGCTTGGTGGTCAGTGTCGCAGTCTCGTAATCCTGAGTCTGCGGGTTTGAGCCCAGCTTAGGTCAGGAAGGACATCCAGTATAAAACAAATGCCAATCTTTTGTGCGACTTTACTTGCTGTGGTGACCCTTACAGAAGGGGGCAGCCAAATGAAACCCAACAACAACAACACTGCACTTTCCCTCTTGCAAAGCACACTTTGAATACTTTCAAACCAACTGAACCCAAAACACAGTGCCAGGGCTATATTTTCGAGTTGACTTCTTAAGTCAAATGCATGCTCTTCAACACAGATTCTTTTCACATTTAGTCCTTTTTAAAGTGGCTTTTCATCTTTAGCTATTTTCCCCCTGCTAATGTTTGCTTCTTTCACACTTTTTTTCTCTGCTCATATTTCTGTCAGTGTTAGGTAGCACAGCTGGAACTCAGTCGTCCTGTCAGTAGCTGTGAATGTTCCCTCACCTCTGAAAGTCAGACAGACATCTTTACCGGTCACTGACTGAGAGGCTATTAGCCTCCCGGCCCTGGCACTGTTTCACCCCAGACCTTGGTCTCTCTAGGCTCTTTCTCTCTTTCCCAGAGCCCTCTATCTAAGTTCAGTCAAACAGTCAGTGGTGGGGTGGGGGTAGTGAGAGAGTTGTGCTTCTCTGGGGTACGGCAAGTCAGCCACTGAGAAAATCAACTGTTATAGGAGAGATAAGAAATGAGACAAGCAAGATGGGGTAGAGGCTGCCATGAATGGAAAAGCCAAGACTGATGTAAAAAAAGACCAAACAAAACATATTTGAAGGGAGTTTTCCTTGTAGATAAGACTGGGTTGTACAAAATATTTAAAATTGTAGGAAGGTTTTTGTGCAGCATGAAAAGGCTAGCTAGCAAAATGTAGAAAAACATGGCATTTATATATGTTTTTTTTTTACATTATATTCACTATGGATCGATGTTGTATGTGCATTTATAAATTACAGAACTGATTTCTTATGGCGTTATACATTTGCTTACCAACAATTAGTTATTTTTATATTCACTAACGTTGGCTGAGCAAAATATATTGCTATAAGATGGGCTTTAATTTCTGCTGGAAATAATTTTTTCACAGAAATTGTCTGCCAAATGGCAGAGAGCAGCTGGTCCTCGTGTAACCATTTTTGTTGACAATACTGGAATAACCCCACTGCCCTGCAGATAGCTGTTTTCTTTTTAGTATTGCCTCTTTGCAGCGAGTCTTATTTCCATTAGTAAGACATTGTGTTGCTGTGCATCCCCTAAAGGAAAATGATAGACAGCTTGCTTTAGAATAATATTTGTCATTCATAGCTCATTAAACAGGGAAACACTTGAGGGCAGAAACCAACCAGGATGCCTGATTATAATGCTAATGATGAAAAACTGTGTCATAGTGCAGGACTTTTTCAGGTAAAGGGTTACATAGAAAGTGGATAAAGCCAATAAGTGGACATGCAAGTTTACTAAAATACTTCATAATCAGCTTTCAAATTTGTCAACAAATTAAGTCTTGATAAGAATTTGCTAAGTTAAAATATGCATGTTAGGTTAACTGATAACTCTAAATTGTCACTAGGCGTGAGTAAGAATATGAATGGCTGTCTGTCTCTATGTGTCCCTGTGATGGACTGGCGACCTGTCCAGTGTGGACACCACCTCTCACCCAATGACCAGTGGAGATAGACATCAGCTCCCAACGACACTGAAAAGAAACAAGCGGGTAAAGAAAATGGAAGAATAAATAGAATCGTAATCATAATCTGGATCACCACCAAAATTGAATCTTTTTTTTTTTGGAACAACTCCAACATTTCCTGAAAATTTCCTCTAAATCTGTTAATTATATTTTTCCTGATCTTTGCTAACAGACAGACAAACAAACCAACGGACACAACCGGAAACAAAAGGGTCACATGTAGGAGCACAAACAAGTTTTTAACAAAGGGGTTACCTGTGACCTTGACCTTTGACCTCATGACCTTGAAATCTATAGGCATTATCTTTGACCCATGAGGTGTCCAGCTGTGCAGTTTGACATTCCTTCATTACACTGTTACATAGTTAGAGCAGTAGGTCAACTGTGAATACTGACCTTTGACCCCATGACCTTGACATCCATGGTGATCACCCTTGACCCATGAGATGTCCTGCTGTGCAGTTTAATATTCCTGTTATACAGCTGCAGAGGTAGAGCACCGGCTGATCTGTGAACTTGAACTTTGATGGACCACCATCAAAATGTAATCACTTGCTCCATGAGCCATGTTTGTTGTTTCCTGAAAATTTCATAAAAATCTGTTCATAACTGTTTGAGTAATCTTGTACACAGATAGACAGATGCTACTGAAAACATAATCTCCTTGGCAGAGGAAAAAAAAAAGATACATTTGAAATGAATCATTTCTCTGATAATGCCTTAGTTATGAAAGCAAACTGAAAGCATTTTAAAATAGTTTTGAATTTTTTTTCTCATTATTTTCTTACAGTAATTGTCTCTTGTTGCATTTTTAAAGCGCCACCCTACTTTGTTAAAACACAAAAAGCTGAAAACTTGCTAGTCCTAAATCAAAAAGGTAGAAAAACGAACAGTTGAGAAAGAAATCAGTCCATGTCAATTAAAGGGTCTGTGTCAGTCAACCTGTATTGGTCATTGCCTTTATCTGACAAGAGGAATTTAGAGGATAAGCTTTAGCTCCTTCTCATTTAGACAATCTACCACAAAGGAAACATCAAATATCAGTCATTTGCCTGCTCTTCTCTATCTATCACTATCAGTCACATGTTATCTGTATTGCTTTTTTTTAAACAACATGCTTGTGTAAATCAGTGTGCCTTACAAGAACAATGATTAAAACCACAAAACTGCACCACTGACACATCCAGCCAGATACGTTTACATAGATTTATACACCAACACATCGCTCACCATCCTCCTTAACTGCACACATCAAACAACCACTAAAAAGAAAATATTACATTGCCTTAAGGATTCACTTAAAAGCCTAATTTAAAATACCGTAATAATTTTACTTTTTATCTCTTTTATACCAAACAACACAGGAGCAGCTGGTGAGGTGCTTTTTTTGCTGTGTCAAACGTAAAGCTGTTTTTGCTTCCCTATGACACAGTGATTCTGATCCTCACAAGCAATCTGAAACTTTCTTTTAGATTTTTAGACTTTGAACAATTACGTTGACCGAGTCATTAAGATTTTTGCTCCATTAGTCCATGTGGGGAGTCAGCCTGGCCAGCCAGAGGGGGACAATAAAGCCCACTGATGGTGGTTATTGAGTTAAGGAACCAAATCAAATGTAGGGATCCTGAGAGATTCAGGATATCCTGTTGAAGGGGCTGGAAAAATCATCAAAAAATCAAGTTAGAATTGACAAAAACTGACCAGGCTCAACATATAAAATGCATTTCTACACATGAGCAGTAAAAAAGATGGGCTCGCTTTCTCAGCAAGGTATCTAAAGCACTGTTTATAGTAGGAAAATATGACATTTTCACAACGAAAAGGACATAAGCTCAAACACTAAGGTGATATTCTGAGGATTTCATTCATGTTTGTTTCATGAAACTTTTGCAAGAAGATGCTGGCAATGCAGTGCCTGAATAGTTAAAAAAAAAAAAAAACATCAGTAGAAAGCAAGCCTGCAGTAGCTGTCAAAACAACCCACCCTATATGATGAATTTATATTCACATAAACAACATGTCTGTTGATATGAAGTGAAGAAAGTAGCCACTTCTCACTTCATGAAACCAAGCAAGAACTTTATTCCTGTCAGATTTAAACCTTGATGTTTGGGATACAGTGCATGAGTGAGCCTTTAGGCATGGTTGAAACAGCTTGGAGTTGCATTCCTGGTCATGCAGAAAAGGACACCTTGGACCCCAACAAGGGGACATCCAGGAACTTTTCAGTTGCTTTTGTTGGAGTACGCAAGAAAGCAAATTATTGGGCATATTTTTCTTTATGACTAGAAATTTCTGCATTGTGAGTGGTACTCCTTATTATTTCTTTAATTTTTTTCAAACTGGAATGAAACCGTGCCTTAAAACAGACATCTGTTCTTTTGAAATGGGGTTTTGTGGGAAGGTTATGCGCAATTATTATCTTAGCAGCTTTAGATAGCTTTATGAGCAAATTCAGTTTGGAGAAAATGCCAAAAAATGCTGGGTGCAAAGTGTAAACACAAGAAGAAGAGGGTGCTTGGGTTGGGGTTGTAGGATAGATTAGAAGGGGAGCTATGACAATGTTGTTTCCAAAAGGTTGCGTTTTGGGTTTTACTCTGAACTCATGTTCAAAAGAAAAAAAAAAGATGGCTCCTGAAACTGTTTTTGTGTGAACACAAGACTGAAACAAACAAACAAAAAACCTTTCCTGTTTGGACAGCATTTTAAAGCAACTTTAATTCTAAAAACTTGATATAGGTTCATATGAATTCCACTTATGCTACAGCTAGCTGCTGCTAATGGTATTCAAACTCGCAAAAAGCTGTAAAGATCAATGTAAATAACCTTGCAATGTGAAAATGACAGTGATGCAAAGGTTTATGAAACAGCAATCATATAAACCTCATTGATATTTTTGATATTGAAGTTTTGCAAGGAGGAGTACACTTTCAGCTGTGCATTGCATGAACTAGTAGTTAGTCCATTAATCTGGTCATATTCAAGGTCCATTTTCTTCAAACTGAGGTTGTTCAAAGAGGTAAGATATCAAAGCTCATAGCTTTTTTAGAAAACCCACCTTAAAAGATTTGACCAATTGCTTTAACTTAAGAATTCTGTTTTGTCTTTTGACATTTAATTTCAAGTGATCTCAATAGCTATTAGGATAAATTAACTTTAAAACTTTGTATTTATTTTTAACTTTGCACCACACCCTTATTAACTGACATCACCCTCCAGGTTTTAGAGACCGACAGATGTTGATAGACTGGCTTCAAGATCGTCCAGAAGCTTAGATTTTGAGGGATTAGATGAAGGTAGGATTGGATCCTTATCAAATATTCCTTTCACTGAGCTCAAACTTGGGAAACTTTCACATTGTATCAAGCGATAACGAATGGGATTGTGCTTAAGCTGTGTGGTTTCATGTAAGTGTCTGTTAGCTTAAGCAAACTTTAAATTTATTTTTTTTCCCTTTCCATTTCCTCAGCTTCATAATATGTTGGCATTTTCTGGCTTTAATAGATCTCCATCCAGACTTGGCCTTGTGATGAGTGAAATCGGTCGGGGCGCATCTTTACTTTCCCCACATGCTGGGATGAAGCGAATGCTTAAAAGAACTGGAGGGAGATTGAAAGATTTTGATTTATGTCAGTGTGAGATGAACGTCCTCATCTCCCGATCCCTCTGGCAGTCGTGGGCCAACACATTAATCCTTCTGCCTGCTGACTGGACCAGCACAAGAAAGACCTGATCGTTCCTCAAGTTAAGACTGAACCCCACAAGTCTACCAAGAGGGAGAGGCTTTCATATTCCTCTTGCATTGTTTTGCCCATTTTGTCCCACCACCCAGACAGGCAGACAGTTATATGGGGAAGGAGTGATCAGCACACATAAAACCACTTGTAAGCAGGAGGATAAATGTCACTCAGAGAAAGAGCACTGGCTGCCTTCTCAAAGAATAAACAAGCTCATGAGCTCTCCTGCAGGACACTTAATCAAATTCAGACTTGCCTTATTTTTTTAACAAGCTTTTGAAGAGATATTTGCGATGTGTGGAAATGTTTTATATGCCTCTCAGTATGGACTTAAAGAGATTTGTGGTTCACATTAAACTCTCTGAACTGAACACTAACAGCTTCTGTTTTTACGGTTAGATGCATTATACTGCCATGGAAATTATTTTCTTGTTATCTATTTCTTCACCACGCAGTCCTATTTTATGGTTCATGTCGTGTGCCCCGTTTTAATGGTCTTATTATACGGGGAGAATACGTCACTCTTTAACAGACTGGCATTTTTCAAAATGACATTTTTGGGATATTTTCTTGAATATATTTTGCATATAATGTAAAAGTTTGGATGAAGTTTGGAGAAATTACACTGGACATTTTTTTAAATAATTGTAATTAGTGTTTGTTCATAGCTATATTCTAAAAAGCTAACAAGGCAGGAGAATGAACTGGGTAAGATATTTGTACTGATTTCTTTAAAAATCAACAGTTGCACAGCGTGCGTTAGCTTGACAATACTTGAAACACTGCAAATAGGTGAAAGATATATATACAGTACTGTAGAGAAAGTTTAACCACTTCTCATTTCTTCACATTTTACATCAATGCTGCCAGACTTTCTTGCAATTTCTTAAAGTGGTCTTGATCAATATTGCTATGGGCTCTCTGAAGGTCTTTCAAAAGTTTTCTTTAAACTTTGCCTTTTTATTGGTTTTCTTTTCAGTCCTTGTACCTGAAGATGACAGCATATTGTGCAGATTGTGCACAAAAAGCTAAGAAAAGTGGACAAATTGGAAACAAAACAAAATATGTCAGGCCTAAACATCTATCTACAGCAGACAAACTAAACCTGAAACTAATGTGTTTAAACAGGAAAAAAAAACAGCAAAGTCCTGATACGGTTGATCATTTTCTGTCTAGTTTTCTGCTAATAGGTCTTTAGGTATCACTTTATTCGTGCTAAAATACTATTTTGTACATCAAACTGTGTAATCTTTGGTGTTTTTGTAGATTCAGCTAAATAAATGGGAACAGACTGCCACATTCTGCTTGTAACAAAGAGCCTAAATATCCTATTTAAAATTGGTTCTTGCTAGTTTGTCTGATATAACAACACTGGTTTGTCCCTTGAGTTTAGCAGCCTTTTTATGCCAGAAGGATTCATAGGTCAGTGTCCAGAAGCTTAAGCAACAAAAAAAAATCTTCTGAAAGTGATCAGACAGAGACAGAAACTGAGTGAAACAAAAGAATAAAGAGAAACTTTCAAAAGATCTTCAGAAAGCCAGAAGAAATCATGTTCAGGACTATTTTAAAATATTAAAAGAAAGTCTAGCTGCTCGGAAACCCCAAAATGTATAAGGACATTAGATATAGCTTAGCACAGTACACAATATGTCTATCTTGATTAGTTGTCAGACTCCTCACTTTGAATGGTGCACATTTCCTTTAAAACCTTCCTAAGTTTGAGTTTGTTTATCTGTGGTCATTGATTAGTATTCATTTGTTTCCCCTGCTCTCTGCTCCCCACTTTGCTACTTCATTTGGCATTTTAATGACTCCGAAAATCACCTGATAAACAATAAGTGTTTGAGATTTGTTTTACTTTAATTGCAGTATCACACCCACATTTTTCTGGGGTAATATTAACAATAATGACATAGTTTTTTTTTTGTTTGTTTTTTTTTTCAGTGTTTGAAATTTGCTTTTAAATACTCAACACTATAATGTAAACTTTGAACACTTTGTTTTATCTTCCACACTCTCTAAAATGTCTGTCGTATTTTTCTCTGAGGTTTTATGTGGACAGCTCCTCTCCTACAGCTTCTGTAAACAGCTGCACTCAAAGACAGGGCAGGAAACCGACTATCAGAGGAAGTAATTGTTCAGATGGGAGTAATAACACAAAACCTTCTGACAGTCACTCAGTCATGCTGTGGCACTTGTCTGTGCACAAAAAAGATGGAAGTGCCTTTTGAAGATGAGAAAGATAAGTTAAAATTCCATCAATGTTCTTACCACCACAAATATAATCCATCTGCTGTTTGAGTCCACATGGGTGATTTGAGCGGACTGGTAAAAACTTGTTACAATCACTTGAGTTTGCAGGAAATTTGGGGACAAAGTAGAGAGAAAAACTAACAACTTAGAAAATAAAATTGTTTCATTTGACCAGAACGTGCATTTTTTTTTATTAAGCTTTATGAAGCTGAAGCTGAACAATAATTGTATTGTAACGCAACAAAAACATGAAACATCTGCCAAAAACAAATTACATTGTGTTAAGGGATATGTCATTTACAAATATTCATTTTCAATAATCTGACAGCATGTTACAACCACGTTTATGACCCCTTTTCACAAAGAACCTACTCCCACCCTGGGTCACGATGAAAATAACTTCAGGTGTGTTATTTAGGTCTGAGGGGTTAAAAGTGGACAGTGTTGCCTTCTGGTCTTTCAGCTTCAGCTCCTGGAACCATGACTCAGATTGTGAAGCACAGATGAGGCTGCTCACCTGCTTGCTGTGCCCTCTGAATGTATATATAAAAAAAAAATAATAATAATCTTAAGACTGTGAAGGAATGCAGTCATTAGTGGCCTTTCATGCTGGTGTTTTAGACTAAAATCATCATATGTTGAGAGGGGAGTCATTTTGGTCAAACTCTGTAAATAACATTATAAGTAATCTCATATGATATTGTGAGATGTGTTAGTGCTTAGAGAATGTATTGAGGGTAACTCTCAGATACTACCACACAGAATTTTAACTCACAATTTAGCTCACTTCTACTCATTTTTGTGTTGGCTAAGGCTGCGCAGCTGTGGCAACCATTTCAAATCTGGCTGACTCTTAAGCTTACTCAGTTATAGATGTACAACGAACGATTACTTTTTGAACACACACATGCACAGACACACACAGTTACAGGCAAAAACATTATGAGTCCTTTTGGTGGGTAATAATCACTGAGATACCAAGTGATTTCTTCTGTGATTAACTGAGATTGAATTCTGTGTGTTTTATAGTTTTTTTAAAATTCATTATTAATTCAAAGGCTGCATTCCTTGGCCTATGTCCAGTGTCTGTGGATTGCTTGAATGGTCGGTACCGCACTGTGAACACAACTCATGTTCCTTCTATTATGTCCTCAATCAGATTACAACTCCTGTTGATTTAATAAGCCGTGTATCATTTTGTTATTAGCCATAAAAACAGCCGTGTGAGTCTTTTGAGTGATGCCAGAGACTTCATAGAGTCCAATCTTTTTTGTAGTTTCAAATAATCAAAACCAAAAAACTGTCTCCAAGCCAAAGCTTTTGCACCCTACATGGTCTGTACTTAGCGGCATCCTGTTTTGCAAGTTTTAAAACCTCTGAGCTCTGTTTTGTTGCAGAGAAAAATGTTTCTTTTTACTGTGTTTTTTTTTATATATCAGTGAGGTAAAACTTATAGACTTGCATACTCCGCCATTTTAGATCCAACCACAGATTTTTAAAGACGTTTTATTTAGGGTGCTGTAAAACTAATAACAACCCCCCGAGGCCTGTTGAGATTCTGATGTCAAATATTATTATACAATCCATGCACGTTCTCCTCTTTTTCATTTGAACTTTGAGGCGTTTGCCTCTAGAAAAAGAGGATGATTATGAAATTACTCATTCATTCAGCACAGTGAGCAACTCACAGCTATAAAACCTGGAGTAAAGTTCAACATGACAGCAGATCTGTGAAAACCAACCAGTTCAAATCAACATCTGGCAGACAGATTTAATTTGTAGTCTGCCCGCAAAAACTTACTTAAACCTGGTATGCGAGTGTGTGTGCATGTCACCCATGTTTTAACTGAAGAGCACCATCCTGCCTTGTTGCTGCAGCCTTCTGTCTTTTCATCATTCATCTCTCTAGTTATGCATCCAGATGATAGAGCCATATGGGCCCCATCAATCCTGAAATCCATGTTTTTGCAAGGTAGAGAGAGGTTTTTTTTTTGTAACTGCTGTCTGTGCCTTTTTCCAACTCTGGGATGCAGATTCACACCTGTAGCTTATAGATTTTACAAGCTACTTTACATTTTGTTAAAGACTTTAAGTGCTTGATGACTTCCTGCCCAATAATTCACATTTACATAAAGATGGTAACATAAATGTTTGGTTTCATTATTTTGTCATATCAACTGCCTTAATAGAAATGTAGTCATAGGACATTCTGGGCAGCTGTGGTTCAGGAAGAATAGTTTTCTGCTGACTGGGAAGTTATCAGTTTCAGTCCAGCCTCCCTACTACATGTCAAAGTGTCCTTGGGCAAGATGAGACACATATTAGCCCTAATCTGCAACTTGTTGTGTTTGAATGGGTAAGTATGACTTGTTGTGTACGAGTACTTTGAGTGGTCAATAAAACAAGAAAAATACAATCCTTTCGGCATCTCGGATAAGTTAGGAAATAGTTCAGATCTTTTGAATTGAGGTTATGTGGAAAGATTTAAGACAATATCTTGTCCTTTTGCAGAAAAATCTTTTAACAACCTCTGTTTGGAGAAATTGAATTTTGTCCTGACCAGTTTGACAAGCCAATGTTTAGTCTGAGCAGGGCTAGAACAAAGAGAATTTTTACTGTCTTAAAACAACTCCAGTCTTAAAACTTTTATAGCAATATATGCAAACACATTTGCTCTATAGTCTATTTTGCATAAGCAGTTGCTTGTCTCTGTGTGTTCATTTGTCTGACTGTTAGCAAAAAATCAGGAAGTAATCATAGTATGCACTTCTACAACTGATGAACATTTGGAGACAACCCAATTCAAGATGACTGCCACAGCTAATCGTCTTTAACCAATCTAAAACGACTATAACTCAGTCAAATTTAAAAATTATTGATCTAAAATTGCATGCAGTAATAATTGAAAGGCATCACCAACACATAACTTGAGTGATCAGATAGCTTGGGAACTTTGTTTAAAAGTTTGACATTAATTGTTAAAGTCAACCCTGTTTGTCTGTTAGCAAAATACCTCATGAATAAGATGACCGATTTTACTAAAATTCAAAAAGTCATCATTGAAAGTACATTCACAACTGATTACTTTTTGAAGTCAGCCTGATTCAAGATGGTCATTGCAGCTAATCAGCCTTAGTAAACACAAAACAACTAGAACTCAGTCAGTTTTACAGATATTGACCTAAAATTTGGTGTGGTAGTAGCTGCAAGGTCTTGGCTTTTATTTACATTCATTTAATGACTGCTATCTTGACTTACATTGTTTTTTTCAGGAAACTTGATAAAACTTGTGTACATATTGACATTTTCCCAAATGGACATTTTTTCCTAGCGTACTTTAGGGAAATTCTAGTCTTGTCAAATTGACGGCTGGTTTGTCAGTTTTTGTTGTATTAGTGTATAAATTTTCCTTTGCATAAGTTCTAACATGGGTTAGATTTTATTAATTTTGTTTTATTTATTTTTTTCCCCCTTGACTTCTGTTTTTTCTGTCATTGTGTCTAATCTATCTCTATCTCACTTTAGGTTCAATAATAAAAGGCACAGAAAACGAAAAATGCATCTAAAATCAGTTTAACACAGCCATTCAAGCTGGGAAAAAAATATATTCATCTTGGCTAATGGCCGTGATCATGCGTACAGCGTGAAATATGGCAAATCCCTTCATGCGCATACCTCCATGTGGTCAAATCCGTTTATAGATCTGCACGAAGGATCACACGAAGATCGAGGAGAAAGTGCTCTTTTACTGCAATATTTAACGTGACATTAAAGCCCCACCAGGTTGGCCCTCTGCTGTGCTGCTTTGAAATTTAGATTTGTAAATGCCAGTCTCACACAGCGCCGAGGCTTCGGCTTAGCGCACCACACAGAGCTGGGTTTGTGTGAATGTCTGCTCGTATCAGGATCCTTGTGCCTGATGCGACCCGGACAGCTTTGTCCTCTTCTGTAAGAGACACCGTGACACAGAAGGAGGTTTTTTCTTTCACTAGTGATTGTACTTTTTTTTTTTAAACAACCTTTCACTGCACTAGTCAATCTTTAAAATAAACAACTTGTTCAGCACAAAAAAAGTTCCAAGAGGACAACGGTGACAATGCAAAAGTAAAAGCTTTTACTTGTCCAACAAAAAAAAAGTAAATGAGGCTTGGAAATATTCAGCTTTTTGCTCCATAAATGGGCTATTGATTTTCTTGTGATCAATCAACCTCATTAAAATAATCATGCACCAGCTTGTGCATAAAATACGATTTCAGAACAGCTTGTGTGTGGATAAGAAAACCAGTTTTGACTCAGAACTTCACTGCTTTTATGTCTTGCCATGTCTGAGCCCTTGCTAACCTCTCCGTCTTTCTTTTTTCTCAGCGCTCAGCCCGTGGATTTCCACTTTTTCCCACCCTGGTGTGAGAGACTACTCCCAGCTCACCCTTGACCTGACTAGGAATGAGCTTATTGTGGGTGCCAGGTAAGAAACTGTAAATCCACTCAGCTTTTCACCCCACAGAGCACATTACAGAGAACGTGATACCCTTTCTGACTCACTCAACCCTGTGCGGTTTTCGGATAATGACGCTTCTGAAGTACTCTGCCGAGGCCTCTCCGGGCCAAGTTAAGCTTTAGATTTGGCAGGAGGAATGAATGTAAAAGAAATGCATCAAGCTGCAATAGTTTGTGTAACTCAATGAAAGAACTGGAGTTTAAATTTAGCCTCGTTTACCTTTGTTACAATTTTCCACATCCAAGTGTGGTTTATAATGCATTGACATATAAAAAACGAACTTCTATGTAACCAAAACAACAACTTAAAGAGATATTACAGCCATTTTGCAGTGGCATTCTCTATAAAAGTTATGAACAATTGATATCTTACCTTTAGTAGATCACTCTTCAAATGGTCTCTGTTTGGAGAGATAAAACATTAAATCTGACAGAACCGATAAATTCACAGCTAGTCCAAATGCAGCAAAGATCAAAGTGAGTTATTGCCATCTTAAGACAACTTCTATCTCAAAATTTTCATAGCAGTTTATGTAAAAGGCTGTCATATAATCATTTACGCTGCTCTCAGTTTTACCTCATAATATTTCCATAGAATTCTCTGCTTATTCCCTGTGCAGCGTGGGGTACCACCAGCATAATTTTAATCATATTTCTGCCAAAATGCCCGTGTAATGCAAAATTGACGCTTATATAATAGAGTTTGTGACATTTTGAAGATTATTCAAAATTATACTGTGTTGATGAGCTGATAATGGCTTGTCCGTGCAGACCCTCTTCCAAAGTGGAAATTGCCATCTTAAACCATCTCTAATCCTAGTTCCATAGCACTTCACACAAACAAAAAAAACTATTACAGTGCTGTCCATTGTGAGTTTTGTTCTGTTCTGACTAGCCATTAGCCCATCATTGTGGTTAGAATTAAACTCTATTTCTCAAATCTGATACTGTTTAAAGAGCCATCTGCAACAGATAAGATAATAATTAATTGGTTACAACTTTTCCACGGAAGCCCACTTCAAAATGACCAAAATATCCCTTTTAACACTTATATTCAATAAAACAGCTTTTTCACAAAAAGTGAAATTCACTTTCATCTGTCTTTTTCATTTACTTTCAGAAACTACCTTTTCAGATTGGACCTTCGTAACATGTCGCTCATACAGGTAAACAAATACATTTTTCTCAAGTGCCTTTAAGTGTAGCGATGTTTAGTTAATTTTAATGGGGAAGGCTGTGGCTCAGTGGTTAGAGCAGTCCTCCTCCAACGAGAGAGTCAAAGGTTCGATTCCACCAGTATGCTTGGCAAGATACTAAACCCCTCACTGCCTTTGATTTGTGCCCCATCGGTGTATAAATGTGGTCTAAAGCACCGATTATACTCTATACATGATTTATACAGGTTAGCTTGTAGACATGTAGCAGAGTGCTGTATGAATGTGTGTGAATAGGTGAGTAAGGGCAGATTGTGTTGTAAATCAGTTTGAGTAGCCTGGATTGCTATAAAGGTGTTTTGTAAGTACAGACCATTTACCATTCAATTTTGGCACATTTTAAAATATTTGTTGGATTCTGTGGTCATTGTTTTTATTAGGATAAAGGTGTTTTTCTTATTCAAATATTATTAACAAGCTCAGCTTTTTTGAGATTTATTTTTTCTGCAGAGGACACCTTTTGGCAGTGCTGATGTGTGTTCACAGCCTGCAGCCTACACCAAAAATATCCTCTTTGTAGGTGTTTTCTGAGGCTTTGTTTAGTGACATTTTATTTAAATATGACAGCTGCTTCTGCACTCAGCGCTAACCTTTCCTGTTTTTGTGTTCTCCTCTTTCTTTTGTCAGAAAACACCTTTTGTCCTGATGCTTATTATTAGACATGAAATCCTGTTGTTAATGTGCTTTTCTTTTTTTGATTTTGTACCAAACATTTGAAGCATAAACTGTAACAAACTTCTTCCTAACAAGGCATTCTAGTTTATTACTGTAATAAAATAATTTATAGTCATTATTCAGCATTTTTGGCCTTACTAGCAGCTAATGGGTAAGGCATCTTTCTTTTATGACAATGATGGAGGTGATGGACTGTAAGGACTGGTTTAGGTTATGAACTTGGGTTTGCAATCAGGATAAACCCCATAAAAGGCTGATAATGTTCCAGCAACATTATGAATTCATTACAACATCTTGATAAAATCTGCTGAGAATAAACTGTCTGATTAGAAGGTTTGAGAAAAGAAGAGATATTCCTAAAATCTGTCAGAAAGAGTTACAACCTGAACACTCCAAAGACAGCTGTGGATCATAGCATTAACTTTTAAACCAAACATGTTTTCTGGGACTATAAGTTTTTTTTTTATGTTCTTTTATGGTAATGAGACAAACCTTCAGAGCAGCAAAGCAGCAGGATTGTATTTATTTTTTTGTTGCTTTCATCACTTTCCCAGAATTTGTGAAAAATTCTTTTTGTGTCCTGTGTCTCAGATCCATTGAAAGACTACCAGATGAATACCTGAATAGTTCTAATGTCATACATTTGAATAATTATAATAAAACCTCAAAAGATAAACCCCTCAAAAAGGATGATTTTTTTTTTACCCTTTTTTAAGAAGCTAATTTCTGACAAGGCGAGGCTTGGCAGGACTCAGACTCACAACGACACAACAAAGTTTTAAGGATTTTATTGCCAGGAAGCTGGAAGCAGGCTCTAAGTCTATGATCGTCTCACTCACGTGATCGGCTAGTGGCGGGACCGGAACTGGTAAGTCCACTCTAGCTTGGTTTAGTGTTGCAGACCGGCTGGTCTGAAAGGGGCTGAGACGAGAGGGAAAGTCCAAGTCCAGGCGTGAGGTCGTTACCAGTAGGTTAGAGTTCCGAAGCCAAAACCAGACAGGGAGAATCCAAAGGGCGAGGTCCAGATGAACGAAGCAAGGTCGGTAACGGGAGATCAGAATCC